>NC_064615.1:737712949-738312949 GCF_023898315.1 Schistocerca nitens
GTGCACGATGGGGGTGCGAATTGTCCTCCATGAAGACGAATGCCTCGCCAATATGCTGCCGGTGTGGTTGCACTATCGGTTGCAGGATGGTATTCGCGTATCGTACAGCCATTACGGCGCCTTCCATGATCACCATCGGCGTACGTCGGTCGCACATGATGCCAGCCCAAAACAGCAGGGAACCTCCACCATGCTGCACTCTCTGGACAGTGTGTCTAAGGCGTTCAGCCTGACCGGGTTGCCTCCAAACACGTCTCCGACGATTGTCTGGTTTAAGGCATATGCGACACTCATCAGTAAAGAGAACGTGATGCCAATCCTGTGCGGTCCACTCGGCATGTTGTTGAGCCCAACTGTACTGCGCTGCATGGCGTCGTGGTTGCAAAGATGGACCTCGTCATGGACGTCAGGAGTGAAGTTGCACATCATGCAGCCTATTGCGCACAGTTTGGGTCGTAACACGACGTCTTGTGAGTGCACGAAAAGCATTATTCAACATGGTGGCGGTGCTGTCAGGGTTCCTCCGAGCCACAATCCGTAGGTAGCGGTCATCCACTGCAGTAGTAGCCCTTGGGCGGCCTGAGCGAGGCACGTCATCGACAGTTCCTCTCTCTCTGTATCTCTTCCATGTCCGAATAACATCGCTTTGGTTCATTCCGAGATGCCTGGACACTTCCCTTGTTGAGAGACCTTCCTGGCACAAAGTAACAATCGAACCGCCGTATTGAGCGTCTAGGAATGGTTGAACTACAGACAACACGTGACGTGTACCTCCTTCCTGGTGGAATGACTGGAACTGATCGGCTGTCGGACACTCTCCATCTAATAGGCGCTGCTCATGCATGGTTGTTTACATTTTTGGGCGGGTTTAGTGACATCTCTGAACAGTCAGAGGGACTGGTCTGTGATACAATATCCACAGTCAACGTCTATCTTCAGGAGTTCTGGAACCGGGGTGATGCAAAACTTTTTTGATATATGTACTTCTTGTGAGTTGCAAATTAAATCGGCGACATGGCTGAAATATGGGGAATCAATGCTCTTTGTCTCTTCGAGATGGGACACCCAGACTTCTGCTATCCCATCACTGTGGAAGATGAGTTTAAATGTAGAGGTCGTCACCTTCGGACATCTGTTTGGAAACGCTCCACGGTGCCGCAGATTCTTTCATTTTCCATATGTTGCGATGTCCTTCACATTTTTGTCAATAGGAAACACCGCCTCTGGCTTCTATTTTACCCATCCTGTGTGTTGTGGGAGCATTGGTTACACGATGTGATGTCCAACTTTCTGTCAGAGCCAATGGATCGAAATGTGTTTACGTCGGATTAGCGCCTGACACAGAGCTCAAAGTCAAATATGGCTGTGTACACAGCTGCAGCTGTACACTGCTTCGATGTGTTACAGCAAAAAGTAATGTATCAAACAACAATACAAGAACTCTCACCGTGTGACTGATAGTCGATATGGTGTAGCTCCAGTACAGGCGACAAAACTTTACACAGGTCCGTGGAACTGACTTCGATCACTAGTCGCCTGCTGCCGTGGACCAATACGCGTATATTTCATAGGATCACCGTATATGGTCGATGTCAACACGTACACGATATTTGCTTCCGATATATCGGGAGAGAGAGGTGCAGTAAAATCTTATTGTGTTCTCTACCAGGTGATAGCAAAGTTTTTACAGGCTGGTTGGTTGATTCGCGGGAGGGGACCAAACAGCGAGGTCATTGGTCCCATCAGATTAGTGAAGGATGGGGAAGGAAGTCAGCCATGTCCTATCACAGGGATCATCCCGGCATTTACCTGAAGCAATTTAGCGAAATCACAGGGAAACCTATGTCAAAATGGCCAAACACGGGTTGGAGCCGTCGTCCTCCTGAATGCGAATGCAGCGTGCTAACCGCCACGCTACCTCACTCAGTGAAGTTAGCTCATAGTTTTACTCCGTTGGATGATACAAAAATAACGAGCAGAGGGAGAGAGAGAGAGAGACTGTGCTGTCAACGAAGACTCGAACTGTCGTGTTTCTAGCATACTGTAGGAACACGATGAAAGACACTAGGTCATGTACAGGGGGGTATTTACAGATAGTCATGAATCGTAGGTGTTAGGCTTCTGACTTTCTCTGTGCTGTCCATGTATACTCTGCATGGTTGTGAATTTGCTCCTGCAAATTAGTGTGCTATTTCTCTCGTTCTGATAGACCTCTGCCTCGTGAGTGGCGGGTGGAGGACTAGATAGCCTTCTAACTAATGGAACAGTGCTGTAGGAACGTGATGGGATTTCGAGAGAATTATCAGAGGTCTTTAACTTGGCGGACGACATCCCTTACTCTCGTACTCAAGTAGATTCAAATGCTATATATCGAAGACTGGAGGATTCGTGTGAATGCGTTAGGTAAGCGATACTCTGATGAAAGGAGAATATTGAGAGGATAGCTCTATACTGTTACTTCTAAGTATTGTGGTTAAACATATTACAGCCTCTCACGTATATCTCAGGAAGTGATTGCAGTGAGAAAATTAGGGGCTAATAGAAAGGTTTCTATAGAGGGACAATCAGCAGTAGAAGTTTCATTTTTGTTTTCTCGATAAATAAGAAACAGCATTCGTACGTGAGTTTTGCGTGCCTATAAATGGACGGACTGACATCTAAATAAGCAGACTAGTTTCACGTCTGCATCTACACTCCTGGAAATTGAAATAAGAACACCGTGAATTCATTGTCCCAGGAAGGGGAAACTTTATTGACACATTCCTGGGGTCAGATACATCACATGATCACACTGACAGAACCACAGGCACATAGACACAGGCAACAGAGCATGCACAATGTCGGCACTAGTACAGTGTATATCCACCTTTCGCAGCAATGCAGGCTGCTATTCTCCCATGGAGACGATCGTAGAGATGCTGGATGTAGTCCTGTGGAACGGCTTGCCATGCCATTTCCACCTGGCGCCTCAGTTGGACTAGCGTTCGTGCTGGACGTGCAGACCGCGTGAGACGACGCTTCATCCAGTCCCAAACATGCTCAATGGGGGACAGATCCGGAGATCTTGCTGGCCAGGGTAGTTGACTTACACCTTCTAGAGCACGTTGGGTGGCACGGGATACATGCGGACGTGCATTGTCCTGTTGGAACAGCAAGTTCCCTTGCCGGTCTAGGAATGGTAGAACGATGGGTTCGATGACGGTTTGGATGTACCGTGCACTATTCAGTGTCCCCTCGACGATCACCAGTGGTGTACGGCCAGTGTAGGAGATCGCTCCCCACACCATGATGCCGGGTGTTGGCCCTGTGTGCCTCGGTCGTATGCAGTCCTGATTGTGGCGCTCACCTGCACGGCGCCAAACACGCATACGACCATCATTGGCACCAAGGCAGAAGCGACTCTCATCGCTGAAGACGACACGTCTCCATTCGTCCCTCCATTCACGCCTGTCGCGACACCACTGGAGGCGGGCTGCACGATGTTGGGGCGTGAGCGGAAGACGGCCTAACGGTGTGCGGGACCGTAGCCCAGCTTCATGGAGACGGTTGCGAATGGTCCTCGCCGATACCCCAGGAGCAACAGTGTCCCTAATTTGCTGGGAAATGGCGGTGCGGTCCCCTTCGGCACTGCGTAGGATCCTACGGTCTTGGCGTGCATCCGTGCGTCGCTGCGATCTGGTCCCAGGTCGACGGGCACGTGCACCTTCCGCCGACCACTGGCGACAACATCGATGTACTGTGGAGACCTCACGCCCCATGTGTTGAGCAATTCGGCGGTACGTCCACCCGGCCTCCCGCATGCCCACTATACGCCCTCGCTCAAAGTCCGTCAGCTGCACATACGGTTCACGTCCACGCTGTCGCGGCATGCTACCAGTGTTAAAGACTGCGATGGAGCTCCGTATGCAACGGCAAACTGGCTGACACTGACGGCGGCGGTGCACAAATGCTGCGCAGCTAGCGCCATTCGACGGCCATCACCGCGGTTCCTGGTGTGTCCGCTGTGCTGTGCGTGTGATCATTGCTTGTACAGCCCTCTCGCAGTGTCCGGAGCAAGTATGGTGGGTCTGACACACCGGTGTCAATGTGTTCTTTTTTCCATTTCCAGGAGTGTATGTCATATTACAAGCCCTGGTGTGACCACAAAGTTATCTGTAACGACCCACTTACGGATTTTTATAAAGTGTCTGTACATATGATTACAATAATCTTTTACGTCCTTCTTAGGTAAAGTGTATTGTATTACCAGGTTTGGGGTTGTAATACACAATTACTGAATGGATCATTTGTTTGATCCTGTGCAAGTCTGCATAAGTGTTTAAAACTCTAAAAAAACAGTATTTACAATGTGCTTCTCTGTACTCTCCACCAATCACAACCATGTGGTCCTGCTAACAATTACCTTGTTGAGCAGTTGTTGCAAGGTTTTTTTAACAACATTCTGCAGTATGTCTACTGAGGTAGTAGGGATACCTACAAGTTGACTGCTGCCTTGGATGATTTTCTAGAAAGTTGTTCAGGGTGTCAGAGGGCTATCTACCTCCAATCGTTAAAAGCAAACCTCTACATACCATAGCCAATGGAGGACTTCCAACGCAGGTCTGACGAATCAAGTTCACCAAACCGATGGAAAACCTATTGTGGCACCATCCTTTAGACGAACGAAGGTGCGTGCAAAGTACACCATTTCCCAGTCTCATTTTGGACGTTAATCGAACTACCGGTTTCATAGCTACTTTGATTCTACATCACTGCCAGGGCTTTGCGAGGTACTGCAGACCCTGGGTTTATATCTGCTTCACAGTTGTTGTGCATTTGCGTGTGCGTTTGTGTGTGTGTGTGTGTGTGTGTGTGTGTGTGTGTGGGCGTGTGTGTGTGTGTGTGTGTGTGTGTGTGTGGTGTGGAAGAGACGGTTATTGCAGGGAGTTAGTGCAGTGTGTCCACCAAACCAATGGAAAACCTATTTCAGTACCCTCATATAGATGAATGAAGATGCATGCGAACTACATCATTTCCTGGATATATTTTGGACATGAATTGATTCATCAGTTTCATAACTCCTTTGATTCTAAGTCACTGACATAGGTTACTGAGGTACTGCAAACCCTGTGTGTGCATTTGCTTGACAGTTGCCCTCTTCACAGAGTTAGTGGCTTTTAGTGTGTAGCTTCACATGCCAAATACCGCTGCTAAGCGCTTGTCTGTTTCCTCATAAGATGCATTTTCCGTTGCTGGCGGTCATTTTACAGGTCTGCTGCGAGCATAGCATAATTTCTGAGCCGTAATAGGGCACTATACACCTCCAGAAAGTTATGTGGTGCATATATCACAAAGAATCTATGTTTTTCTTTGGCGTAGAAGTAGTTTTATCATCTTAAAGTTTATCACTGCAGTGAGTGGGATAGAAAACTTGCAGGGTGGATGCATGTCAGATGTTGGACATATACACTCCTGGAAATTGAAATAAGAGCACCGTGAATTCATTGTCCCAGGAAGGGGAAACTTTATTGACACATTCCTGGGGTCAGATACATCACATGATCACACTGACAGAACCACAGGCACATAGACACAGGCAACAGAGCATGCACAATGTCGGCACTAGTACAGTGTATATCCACCTTTCGCAGCAATGCAGGCTGCTATTCTCCCATGGAGACGATCGTAGAGATGCTGGATGTAGTCCTGTGGAACGGCTTGCCATGCCATTTCCACCTGGCGCCTCAGTTGGACCAGCGTTCGTGCTGGACGTGCAGACCGCGTGAGACGACGCTTCATCCAGTCCCAAACATGCTCAATGGGGGACAGATCCGGAGATCTTGCTGGCCAGGGTAGTTGACTTACACCTTCTAGAGCACGTTGGGTGGCACGGGATACATGCGGACGTGCATTGTCCTGTTGGAACAGCAAGTTCCCTTGCCGGTCTAGGAATGGTAGAACGATGGGTTCGATGACGGTTTGGATGTACCGTGCACTATTCAGTGTCCCCTCGACGATCACCAGTGGTGTACGGCCAGTGTAGGAGATCGCTCCCCACACCATGATGCCGGGTGTTGGCCCTGTGTGCCTCGGTCGTATGCAGTCCTGATTGTGGCGCTCACCTGCACGGCGCCAAACACGCATACGACCATCATTGGCACCAAGGCAGAAGCGACTCTCATCGCTGAAGACGACACGTCTCCATTCGTCCCTCCATTCACGCCTATCGCGACACCACTGGAGGCGGGCTGCACGATGTTGGGGCGTGAGCGGAAGACGGCCTAACGGTGTGCGGGACCGTAGCCCAGCTTCATGGAGACGGTTGCGAATGGTCCTCGCCGATACCCCAGGAGCAACAGTGTCCCTAATTTGCTGGGAAATGGCGGTGCGGTCCCCTTCGGCACTGCGTAGGATCCTACGGTCTTGGCGTGCATCCGTGCGTCGCTGCGGTCTGGTCCCAGGTCGACGGGCACGTGCACCTTCCGCCGACCACTGGCGACAACATCGATGTACTGTGGAGACCTCACGCCCCACGTGTTGAGCAATTCGGCGGTACGTCCACCCGGCCTCCCGCATGCCCACTATACGCCCTCGCTCAAAGTCCGTCAACTGCACATACGGTTCACGTCCACGCTGTCGCGGCATGCTACCAGTGTTAAAGACTGCGATGGGGCTCCGTACGCCACGGCAAACTGGCTGACACTGACGGCGGCGGTGCACAAATGCTGCGCAGCTAGCGCCATTCGACGGCCATCACCGCGGTTCCTGGTGTGTCCGCTGTGCCGTGCGTGTGATCATTGCTTGTACAGCCCTCTCGCAGTGTCCGGAGCAAGTATGGTGGGTCTGACACACCGGTGTCAATGTGTTCTTTTTTCCATTTCCAGGAGTGTATATTCATGTGTCGCAAGCGATCGTATGGCGTGTGGTGAAGGGTACCGTGTACCACTATTAGTCATTTCCATTCCTATTCCGCTATCAAATAAAGTGACGGAGAAAAAAGCTATCTGTATGCCTCCGTATGTGCGCAAATTTTTCGTGTCTTATCTTCGTGGTCCATCCGCGAAATGTATGTTGGCGGCAGTAGAATCCTTCTGCAGTCAGCTTCAAATGTCGATTCTCAATAGTGTTCCTCGAAGAGAACACCGCATTGCCTCCAGGGATTCCCATTTGGGTTCCTTAAGCACCCGCCCTCTAATTTGGCGGGGGCCAATAGGAATACTTTTATAGGGATGTATTCCGGCGGAACCTAGATCTGCAGACTTGTACACATCTGGGATGTGGCGCTTAGTAGACAGGTATTTTTCTATTGCTCACGTGGTCAGCACATCTAAGAATATGTTTTGGTTTGCGGGAGGTATGAGGGGGAGCATACTGTTCAACATCCTTGTATTTACCCCAGCGACATTCAAGCGCCCGATCCTTCTGAGAAGGATAGGACAAATGTTGTGAGTCTGGAATCATTTACAGCTGTCCGGCAATGCGAGCGCTGGGTTGTCGGACGAGAGCACTACAGCCTTGGCGCCAGGGCAGAGGTTCAAACCCGGTGGTGGCGGCGGCAGCTGTTCAAATGCGACCCAGTGGCAGGGCAGGGATGTGGGCGGAGGCATCGCGGCGGTGGAGAAGAGAGTGAAACGTGCTCCTGCACCCATAGACCGACATCTCTCAGCAGGATTAGTTATGGAGCACTACAGGGTGTAAATTTTAAGTTGACACACCAGAATAACTCGAAAAATGAGCTTCGCGCGAAAAAATGTGTAGACTCCAAAGTTGATTATTTTGGAAGGGGACATCTGCTTGTGATAAAATTAGCCCGCCATCCCAGCGCCCTGTGGGTGGGGCGGGAGGTAACTTTAAAATTTCAAATGGGAACCCCCATTTTTTATTGCAGAATCAGATTTTACAATAAAAACTATGTACATTTTGTCTTAAACATTTGTTTTGATTCTTGGTAGTTGGCGCTGTAATTTAAGAAAATCCATGTTCTTATTTTTGCATGGAAAATGGTTACGGATAAATAAAAAAATTCTTATTTACTTCATATATTTTGAATCGCTAAAACTAAAACTCTCACTCTCTCCCGATAGGGTGGGGTTTGAGAGACAGGAAAAAATTAATATTTGGAAAAAATTAATATTTGGTTCAACATTTGTAAAACTCCTATTCCTCTCTCTCAAACCCCAAACCTATGGGGAGAGAGGAAGAGTTTTAGTTTTAGCAAATCAAAATTTACGAAGTAAATAAGTATTTTTATTTATCCGTAACCATTTTCCACGCAAAAATGAGAACATAGATTTTCTTAAATTACAGCGCCAACTAACAAGAATTAAAACAAATGTTTAAGGTAAAATTTACATAGTTTTTATATAGAATCTGATTCTGTAATAAAAACTGGGGTTCCCATTTGAAATTTTAAAGTTGCCTCCCGCCCCGCCCCCAGGGGGCGGGAGTGGTGGGCTAATTTTAGCACCAGAAGATGTCCCCATCGAAAATAATCAACTTCGGATTGAACACATTTTTTCGTGTGAAGCTTATTTTTCGAGTTATTCTGGTTTGTCAACTTATAATTTACACCCTGTATACCAGAATTCTAAGTGACTTACCTACACCAGCACGACAAGGCAACCTAGAAACAGAATGCAATTAGCATTCGATGTCTTCAGTTATTTGATGGTGGTTGCCACCGATTTTGGTACTGGAGGAAGTGACTACCTAGCCTGCGGGGAGCCTCCAGAGACCTTGCAGGTGTAACCCGACGGAAAGAAAAAATTACGTACTAAGCAAAGGGATTCTGATGTTCAGTTTAATTAATTAGTCAATTTATTTGATATTAGTGACGTCTCACCTGGGGGTGGAAGCAATGGCGAGAATACCACGGATACGATTTGAGAGTTGGAGCAATAATCAGGCGTTTTCCCATTGCGGCGAGATCTTTTAACGGAGTTTCAGTCGCCATCTACACAGGGAGATTCGTAATAAAATCAGCTGTATTACCGTATTTATAAAGTGATACATATTATGAACCTGGTATTTACAAGTACTCTGTGCTGCTACCTTGAGAGACTTGGTTACTTTAAGAGAGTTCGAAGGTGAGGAGGCATCCTGTGACAGAGATAGAGAACGCTCTTAGCACACCGCCATGAGCCAAAACTGAGCTTAATATTCTAGTCCCGTGATGCAGGCCGTGGCAGATATTAAGCTGATAACAACAGATTTTTCTACCTGATGAGAGAATACTTGGAGGAAATATAGCATATGCCAGGTATACAATAAACTCGGTAGATGGCGATGGAGTGAACTGATGCTGACTAATTAGTTTTCTTTTTCGTCCTGAAATGTCATGTTCAAGTAAGATAATGAACGCTACATTCGTAAAAAAAATATGTACGATGTATTTCTCGTGTTCCTGTTGGCTAGGATGCTACTTGCAACTCGTAAATAGGCATTGTTACCCATCCTTATGTTCCTCCCAGGAGCTGTTCGCTTGTAGATCGGCAGGAAGCTACTCTCCTGCTCTTCAGTGATAGCTTGCTTTCCTATTATTATTACCCATTCTTCACATATAGGACTACTGGCTAGACTGGCAACAGCAACTTTATAGTGCTAGACCAACAGCGATATCCTCCCTACATTCAGCAGTTATTAACGAACCTGGATAGAGCTACTGTCTAGTGCTAGATCAATGCAACTACCCCTTCCCAGCTGCCATGCTTCACAGCAAGAGTAAAAGCGTTGGATTTGCCCACCGATTTTTGATATCCCACAAATAGAGACAGGAGAGTTAGACTGCACCAGTATTCTGGGTTATCCATCTTGAAATGTGATGTTATAGTTAGACTGTGTCAGTGTTCCGAAGATGATATGCAAACTGACTTTCTATAAATAACAAATATATTATTAATAATAATTATTATGTCCTCTGCAATACTATGTACCTAACGTTCGAATTTATCACGAAATTTTGAATTCCCTGCCAGTCAGGGATTTCCCAGAGTGATGATGAGGGAAGGGGACACTTGCCAGCTGGGGAAAACACATGACATCATCAGGATGTGGGGGTAAGTAATCCATCAATTTAATTTATTTGTATAATTAGTTTTTATATCAATTTGGTATAAACTGTCCTTGTACCACCATCATCCCACTAGTAAGAATGAGATGGATACAGATAGCTGGCATGGGTATCATAGCGAATGGAGCAGAGGGCTGTCACAGGGGGGCATGTGTGAAGCAGCCATGAGTAGACCCACTGACCCAGGAGTTTATCTGTCAACAGGAATAGGCCTGGATTGGCAGCTCTTAGTGATCATCAGTTACCTTGGACGAAACCTTCAAAATGTAGCATGCTCTGTTTTCTGTTTATTCAGATGCTTGCATTGGTCACATAGTGTTTGCTTCATCGCTTCCTTATGTGGCGTTCGTTGTCTCTGCTCCACCATGGATTGATTCGCATGTCAAGTTTCACTCCCTCTTCCCTGGTTCAGCTCTCCAGGCTTGTAAATAGTAGGTCAAAGCCGGTTCTGGGCCTTCTTTAGCGCGGGTTTCTTACATTTAGATGCAAACTAGATTGATTTATGACCCCCTCCCACCTTTCCTCAACCGATTGTTATGCTAATAGATTTCTGACTCCTTGGGGGATGATTTATAGCCCCTTCGGGAAAATCTGTTCTTCTAAGGAAACCTCCATCCTTCCCCCTCCTCATTTCCACCTCTTGGGGAAATCCCATTGGTGATACAAGTACACTTTTGATGTCAAATTAATTGATTAATTAATTAAATTGATTAGTTAATATCACCTGTCCCTTCTGATAAATCCCCAATCTCTCCCCCACCTAGAAAAAACTGGCAGGGAAATCGCTGATTCTGTGCGGATCCGTTGGTGTGGAAGTTGGAAGTATTACCCTGTCCTGCAACTACATGTCCTAATTACATAATTACACTGTCGCAGATCGGAGGTGTTTTAGTGTTGCAAAATTTTCGTGTGGGTGCTCACCTTAACATGCAGCGATTGACAGAGCTAGAGTAGAGCTCCACCAACAGAGCACATCCCACCCTCAGCCCTCACCCCATCCAGCCGACATCTGCCAGAAAAAAACTGGCAGGAAAAAGACTCAATCTGTGCTCGAGAAGGAGGATCTCACGACACGAAATTCAAATCACTGTCAATAATATATTGATGCATATTCCATAGCTAATAAGTAAGGGGGAGACAGGGCTCTCCCATTTGGGTGGTACTCATGTAGGCACGTAACATTCCCACTTCCCATGATGTGATTGAAGTATTCTGAACTTTGAACTCTTCTACAAGAAACAAACAAGCATGTAGTTCCTCCTCTATATTTAATATCACAATGAATTCAACTCAAATGGTCTTAATTGACCATAAAAAAAACAAGTAACTAACTTTGTAACTCTTCCTAACAGGGAAATAAGTTCACAACGAAACCAGGTATTTGGAACAACTAGAGTAAGGCTTTCACTGTCAGAGTTCATTCTCTATTAGTTGGCTGTCAAATGTGAAATCCTCGCTCTCCTTGAGTGGAGCACATTGGAAAAGATTAATACTTAAGTTACAGTCTGTATGAGTTCACAGTTTCTATAGTCTTGTCTAGTGAGTCTGACAGAATACCAACAGGTCCACTAGCTGGTTCTGAGGCCGCTTGGCGTCGCCGGCAGAAAGCGGTCGGCGGCGCTGGATGCGGAGCACACTTCCTCTCTTGGCTGGCTGCGTCATCACTACCGCGATCGTCGTGGACGAAGTCCTAAATACGCACACGGCGGAGGCACACTTCCTCCTCATTGACTGCCTGTGACATTGGCGGATGCAGCAAAAGGTTCGTGGTTTGAGCGACCTCTTTTGCTGATTTACACGCTCTCTGTACTGTTGTCGGTGTACTCGAAGTCCCTCTTCGGGTCGCGCTGCAAGTGACGGAGTCAGAACGCCGTGTAGTCGAGGGTCTGAGCTAGCAACCAACCTCACGGTGGTGTGTTGCCATATGGCATCGGAACTTGACGGCTTTTGCGACACCCCAGTAATACCTGTAAGCCTCGAGAAATGGAATGAAATGCAGTATAGGACACCCCGTTTGGGGTCTCTTGTGCGTGTGTTTGTGTGTGTGTGCGTGTGTGCGTGTGTGTGTGTCTATCATCTGGTCGCCGCCATGAAGGTCAAAAACCACCCAACCTCTTGATTACAGATCACGATACTAAATACCACCGACCCCGGACTGGATATCGGCCCACTTTGATCTTGCAGCCCCCAACAAACATTAATTGGCGGCATTCGTTGATTGGAAAATTCCAGACTCGCTCCCTGTCTCTGTTTCTCTCAAGAGGCTACTTTCTGTTTGAGTGTGTGAAGCAACGCCTCGAAACAAACAGACGGAGGTTTTCATCTCTCCTCAGAATACTGTTTTCCTATCGGCTAATAATGAACACAGAGGGAGAGCATATGCAATGTCGATATCAAATATAGAGGGAGACAGTCCATTTGCACTACCTTATCAAATTAATTCTTTAACTATTTCCACAATTAAAATAGGCTTAAAACACTCACCACCACCTTACAATGATCCTTCTTCATAATAAAAACATATCTTCAACGTCTGAGTAACACACGCAAACATTATGCAAATCAAGTAATTAAATTTCCTCCAAAAATTGATCATAGTGCTAAATATGTCTGAGGTCTTCTAAGCACCAACGTTTGGGAACATAAGTATCCTCCTTCACCGCAACTTCACCACTAAATGTATCATGTGAAAAAATACAATCGATCCGAAACACTCGCGATCGCGAAGAGCGCACCGTTCGCCGACTGTCGGGAGCCGTCTGTCGCCGGCAGGGACATGGATCGCATCGTCTTGCAGGCATCATACATTTATCGGCTATGCTGGCAGCAGCAACTAGACTCTAGCGACAGCGAAACGCGGGAAGTGACGTAGTTCACAGAAGTTACCACATCCAGTTGATGGCGTTGCGAGTATTATCTTTCAAGACGAAATTTTTGGCGGGTGTTTGTTATTGTTTTCGTCGAGGTGGTAGATGCCGCGTGGAACTTTTGTAGTAACTCAGTAATAGGCTTTGTGGTATTGTGATTTCTAAGAGACGAAAAGCGGAACGCAAAATTGTTGGAGAAAAACAGGAAACGTAATATACATTCGCATTCTGGGGGGCAGACAAGCTGATGGGTTAAAATGATTGTGGTTAGAATATCGTATCATGCGCATGGCACGGAATCCACGCGCCGGGCCGACCGTATGCTCAAAGATCGGAGAGACTGTCACCAAGCAGTCAATAGATCAATTTACCCTGTGCTGTCAGCGAAGACTCGTACCCCATTACATTGTTGCATTTATAGCGTGGCAATCACAGTAACGCGATAAAGGAGATTAGGACATGTACAGAGGGATATTTATAGACCATCATTCAGTATCAATGAATTGTAGGTGTTACTCTTCTGAATTTCTTTGTACAGTCCACGTATATTCTACATGGTTGTGAATTTCGTACTGTACGTTAGTGTGCCATTTTTCTCGTTGTGATAGCTCTCTACCTGTTAGCCTTCTGACTAATGGAACAGTGGTGTCGGGGTGTCGGAACGTGATGGGATTTCGAAAGAATTAGCAGGGGTCTGTGACTTGGTGGGGGACATGTCTTACTCGTGGAAATGATGTGGATTCAAATGCTATATATCGAAGACTGGAAGATTCGTGGGAATACGGTAGGTAAGCGATACTCTGACGAAAGGTGAGTTGAGAGGTGAGCACTACATCCTTTCATCTAAGTGTCCCAGGCAAACAATGCCGGGATGGTTCCTTTCAAAGGGCACGGCCGACTTCCTTCCCCGTCCTTCTCTAACCCGATGAGACCGATGACCTCGCTGTCTGGTCTCCTTCCCCAAAATAACCAACCAACCCAGGCAACATATTACAACCTCTATCATTTGTCTCGCGAGGTGATCGCAATGACAAATTTAGGAGCTGATGCGAAGATTTTTACTGAGAGAATCAGCAGCGGAAGTTCCGTCTTTTGTTTTGTCAGTAAATCAGAGACAACATTCTCCTGTGAGTTTTGTTTGACTGTAAATGGATGGACTGACATCTTAAAAGGTAGACTAAATTTACATTTACGTCTATATGCTTATTTCATAAGCATGTGGTGGAGGGTACCCTGTACTACTATTAGTCATTCCCTTTCCTATTCCACTCACGTATAGAACTGGGGAAAAAGACTGCCTATATGGCTCCTTAAGAGCGCTAATTTCTCATATCTTGTCTTCGTGGCCCTTACGTGAAATCCATGTTGTTGGTGGTAAAATCCTGCGGTCCGTTTCAAATGTCGGTGCGTAATAGTGGTCCTCGAAAAGAACGTCGTCTTCCATCTAGGGATTCCAATTTCAGTTACCTAGTGTGTGTAATCCGACTGCGGAAGAAAAAAATTACTCGCCATGCAAAGTGACCCTCATGATCAATTTAATTAATTAGCCTATTAATTTGATATCAGTGACATGCCACCTGGCGAGTGGAAGCGATGGCTAGGGTACCACGGATATGGTTCAAGTACTGGAGTGGTAATCATGAGTTTTTTCGTTGGGGCGATACCTTTTAACGAAATTTCAATTTTCCTCTTACGCCGGGAGAGATGACCTTCGTAATAAAATCGTAAGTATTACCGAATTCATAAAAAGCTAAAGTAAACTCCGTCAGAACAGGCGTCGGAAGGCCCAACGGGACCGACCGGCCGCCGTGTCATCCTCAGACCACAGGCGTCATGGATGCGGATATTGAGGGACATGTGCTCAGCACACCGCTCTCCCGGCCGTATTGCAGTTTACGAGACCAGAACCGCAACTTCTCAATCAAGTAGCTCCTGAGTTTGCTTCACAAGGGCTGAGTGCACTGCGCTTGCCAACAGTGCTCGGCAGACTGGATGGTCACCCAACCAAGTGCGAGCCCAGTCCGACAGTGCTTAACTTTGGTGATCTGACGGAAACCGGTGCTACCACAGCGGCAAGGCCGTTGGCACCGAATTCATACACAGTATAAATCTGATGTTTACAACTTCTCTGTGCTGTTACCTTAAGAGACTTCACATCTGGCGAAGCATTTGGTTACTCTAAGGGAATTCGAAACTGAGAAGGTATCTTGTGACAGAGGTAGATGTTAGCACTGAATCATGAGCCAAAATTGAGTTCGGATATTAAACTGATTAGAACAGATTTTTTACCTGATGAGAGAATACTTAGAAGTAATATAGTCTATGCCATACTGTTACAAGATAGTCACAAGTAAGAAATTGTTGGCGCTGAAAGTTCACTCCCCCCACGTAAATTGATAGTTTGACTGCATGGTGACAGTCTCTCTGACCTCTGAGCGTTCGGTAGGGCTGGCTTGTGGATGTCAGCATAGCTGATATGTGTGTGGGTCTATCCTGGCCAGTGCCCGTGAGATGATGCAATGTCCCTGCCAGTGGTGGACGGTTCCCAGCAGTCGTCGCACAATGTGTGTAATCACTTGGAGTTTTTCAACTGATACATTTAGTGGAAACATTTCGGTAGAGGAGGGTGCTTGTGTTCTCAAATGTCGGAGCATACAAGACCTCAGACATATTTAGCGGCCGCGCGGGGTAGCTGCGCGGTCTCAGGTGTCTTGCCTGGGTCCGAGCGGCTGCCCCCGTCGGAAGCTCGAGTCCTCCCTCGGGCGTAGGTGTGTGTGTTGTCCTTAGTGTAAGTTAGTTTAAGTTAGGTCAAGTAGTGTCTAGGCTTAGGGACCGATGACCTCAGCAGTTTGGTCCCTTAAGAATTCACACACACACACAGTGCTACGATCTTTTTGTGGCGGAAATTTAATTACTTGATATGCATAATTGTGGTGTGCGTATAGTAAGACCTTCGGTACGCACACCATCAGATTATTTGACTTGTTGCTCTAACGAAGTAGGCGAGTGTCAGCAATATGTCTCATGGTCTTATCGTGGCGTGTTTATCTTCTGCCATTAGGTCAGACGATAGAAATGCCACTTGCACGCTTAGAGTAGTAAATTGACGGTGACCAACTTTAAATAGAACTTGATTAATTGTCACACACATTTATTAAAATAGTAACAAGCATAAACCTTACGTAACTTGATTCTGGATGCTATTTACAATTGACAATCTGAAGTTCCTTTGGTCTTGGTACGTTAATCTTATTCTCACATATCTCCGATACATGACAAAGTGTCTAATAATTTATCTTCATGGCTATGTACAGGAATATGGTAATCTTATTAGGCGCAGACTGAAATTTGACTATAGACTGGTACAGACAAATGCAGACTGGTACAGACTGGTGCAGACAAATACAGACTGACTAATCGGAGGTCTATACACTTGTTATAATACCTCGCGCGTTTAGGCATCACTGCGCGAGTGTGATCCGCGAGGAGAAAAGGTTCTAAGTTAGCAGCAATCTCATTGGCTGCGTTACATATTAATACGCGGATCGGCAGAAGCAGAATTTGGTCCGTCTCTAAGGCAGCGCCATCTTGTAGGGCGGAGACGGACGAGCGCTGCGCCTGCACTATTGTGCTTTGCGGGGCGCGCTCTAGTGGGAAAGTTGTGTACGCGCTGACTACGCGGAACTATGTACACAACAATAACGTTTGCATGTGATACTTAAACGTTGAAAATATGTTTTTATTACAAAGAAGGATCATCTTAATATGGTGTGAGTTTTTTAAGCGATCTTTTTGACTCCTGTAAATTGTTAAACAATTAATTTGATAGGGTAGTGCAAATGGACTGTCTCCCTCTATTTTTTGACACGGAAATTGCGTCAGCTTTCCTTTGGTCCTCAGCACTACTCAATAGGAACACAGTATTCTGAGGAGAGATGAAAACCTCCGTCTGTGTGTTTGGAGACATTGGTTCACCCTCTGTAATTAGGATATCGGGCGGTTTTTGATCTTCATAGCAGCACCCGGAAGATAGACACACATACGGGAGACCACATATATAGGGTGATTCACGAAGATATGCAAATATTTTAAAATGTTACTCTACAAGTAAAACTAAACAAAAAGTTCATATAAACATAGGTCTGCAAGTGTTTAGTTACGGAGTTACGACTAATAAAAGATTTTACCTGAAATTTAGCAACTTCGCTAATATGAAGCCATCACAAGACTGTGCGAGGTTAACATAAAGCACGATTTCCGTTTGTTTTGTTGTTATTGGTCTGCTGAATCTAATAAAACATATCCCAGATGGGTATCTGCATTACTTGCTCGCATTATGAATGCAATAGATGAAATTAAGAACAGCTGTGTGAAACTGAAAAGAGCAACGAAATCTGTTTATACACTTGCAGCTAAGAGCATTGAACTCGGTGGAGACTTTTTTGAACATTTATTGTGAATGTATTTTGAAATTGTATGTACACTGTACAACTTCCTTAACACTGAGCATTGATTTTTTCAAGTTTAACACGAATTCATGTGTGCTATGGAATTAATAAAAGCAGATTATCTGACACATTCATCCAGTTTCAGTTAACGTTATTACCATCATTTTTCCAAAATTAAATTCTGTACAACTTCTGCTGAAAACTTTGTGCAGTTGTCTGGAATCTAAAAAACAAATTGAGCCAAGTAGTTAATAAATAAAAAAATTACGAAATTACTTCTTTGCTTCTGTGGATGCTCTGCAGATACACGTCTGGAACATGTTTTATTAGATTCACCAGATCAATAACAACAAAAAAATGGAAATCGTGCTTTACTTTAACCTTGTACAGTTTTGCGATGGCTTCATACTAGCGAAGTTGCTGAATTTCAGGCAAAGTCTTTTATTAGCAGTATCTCCGTACCTAAACATTTGTGGACATATGTTTATATGAACTTTTTTTCTTAGTTTTGCTTGTAGAACAACATCTAGCGGGCCACCCATAGCACCATCTGGTTTCCCCCTTCAAGCTAGACTTTTTTTTTTCCTTTATTGTAATTTTAATCACCTATACAGGCGGGCTGGCAGCAGCATAGTACGCTGCTCTTCAGCCTTAAGTGGAACAATAACATGACATAGAGGCGATACAAACAATACAAAAAACGGCGGGCAAAAAATGGAGATACAAAAAACAATAAACAAGAAGCTGTTCACGTTGGACGATAAAAACACTAAAACTTGTTGACACGGCGCACAAAACACGGAGAAAGGCGACAGCACATGTGAACAGTTGAGTTGTAACTGCACGAAACACAAAACGAAGCACACACACTAGACACTGATGGCGATGATCTCCGGCGCGCGAATGTTCACTATGCGTGTGCGAGTCCGGGGACCTGCCAAGAGAGGAGGAGGAGGAAGGGGAGTGGGAGAGGGGAGAGCAGAGATGCCACGGGCAGAGGAGAAAAGGGGGGAGGGAGGAAGGGGGAGGGGAAGCCCGGGGGAAGAGGGGTGGAGGGAGGTGACGGGGAAAAAGGAAAGAGAAGGGAAGGGAAGGGAAGGGAAGAGAAGGGAGGGAGGGTGCCTAAAGGAAAGGACACAGGAAGTGGGGGGGGGGCAGGGTCAAAGTTGATAGGAGGGGTAGATGGAGGGGAGGAGGACATCATCAGGTAGGGGGAGCTGGCGGAAGCCACCTTGGGAGAGGGTAAGGAGGGTGGAGAGATGGAGACCAGGTGGGACGTGGGCATACAGGCGCGGCAGCGGGCGGGGGTGGGAGAGGATCGGGGAGACGAGCGGGTGAGGAGGGTCGAGTTTACGGGAGGTGTACAGGATCCGTATCCTTTCAAGGAAAAGCAGGAGGTGGGGGAAGGGGATGAGATCATACAGGATCCGCATGGGGGAGGGGAGATTCAAGCTAGACAAGTTTCGTTCTTTGTAGTTTTTTCGTTTGACTCTTATTACGTGAGATGAAATTTGTGTCCTCTATATATATATATATATATATATATATATATATATATATATATATATATATATATATATATATATATATATATATATATATAGGGTGGACCATTGATAGTGACTGGGCCAAATATCTCACGAAATAAGCGTCAAACGAAAAAACTACAAAGAACGAAACTTGTCTAGCTTGAAGGGGGAAACCAGATGGCGCTATGGTTCGCCCGCTAGATGGCGCTGCCATAGGACAAACGGATATCAACATAAATAAATGTGAATGTTTTAGTTGGACCACTTTTTTCGCTTTGTGATAGATGGCGCTGTAATAGTCACAAACATATGGGTCACAATTTTAGACGGACAGTTGGTAACAGGTCGGTTTTTAAACTAAAATACAGAACGTAGGTAAGTTTTAACATTTTATTTCGGTTGTTCCAATGTGATAAACGTATCTTTGTGAACTTATCATTTCTGAGAGCGCATGCTGTTACAGCGTAATTGTCTGTAAATACCACATTAATGCGATAAATACTTAGAATGATGTCCGTCAACATCAATGCATTTGGCAATACGTGTAACGACATTCCTCTCAACAGCGAGTAGTTCGCCTTCCGTAATGTTCGCACATGCATTGACAATGCGCTGACGCATGTTGTCAGGCGTTGTCTGTGGGTCACGATAGCAAATATCCTTCAACTTTCGCCACAGAAAGAAATCCGGGGGTCCGCAGCTCGTGGTCGTGCGGTAGCGTTCTCGCTTCCCACGCCCGGGTTCCCGGGTTCGATTCCCGGCGGGGTCAGGGATTTTCTCTGCCTCGTGATGACTGGGTGTTGTGTGATGTCCTTAGGTTAGTTAGGTTTAAGTAGTTCTAAGTTCTAGGGGACTGATGACCATAGATGTTAAGTCCTATAGTGCTCAGAGCCATTTGAACCATTTGAAATCCGGTGACATCAGATCCGGTGAACGTGCGGGCCATGGTATGGTGCTTCGGCGACCAATCCACCTGTCATGAAATATGCTATTCAATACCGCTTCAACCGCACGCAAGCTATATGCCGGACATCCATCATGTTGGAAGTACATCGCCATTCTGTCATGCAGTGAAACATTTTGTAGTAACATCGGTAGAACATTACGCAGGAAATCAGCATACATTGCACCATTTAGATTGACATCGATAAAATGGGGGCCAATTATCCTTCCTCCCATAAAGCCGCAAGGTCACTGATGTTCCACTTGTCGCAGCCATCGTGGATTTTCCGTTGCCCAATAGTGCATATTATGCCGGTTTACGTTACCGCTGTTGATGAATGACGCATCATCGCTAAATAGAACGCGTGAAAAAAATCTGTCATCGTTCCGCCATTTCTCTTGTGCCCAGTGGCAGAACTGTACACGACGTTCAAAGTCGTCGCCATGCAATTCCTGGTGCATAGAAATATGGTACAGGTGCAATCGATGTTGATGTAGCATTCTCAACACCGACGTTTTTGAGATTCCCGATTCTCGCGCAATTTGTCTGCTACTGATGTGCAGATTAGCCGCGACAGCAGCTAAAACACCAACTTGGGCGTCATCATTTGTTGCAAGTCGTGGTTGACGTTTCACATGTGGCTGAACACTTCCTGTTTCCTTAAAATAACGTTAACTATGTGGCGAATGGTCCGGACACTTGGATGATGTCGTCCAGGATACCGAGCAGCATACATAGCACACGCTCGTTGGGCATTTTGATGACAATAGCCATTCATCAACACGATATAGACCTTTTCTGCAATTGGTAAACGGTCCATTTTAACACGGGTAATGTATCACGAAGCAAATACCGTCCACACTGGCGGAATGTTACGTGATACCACGTACTTACACGTTTGTGACAATTATAGCGCCATATATCACAAAGTGAAAAAAGTGGTCCAGCTAAAACATTCATATTTCTTTACGTACTACACGAATATTTAATAAAAAATGGGGGTTCCTATTAAAAAAAATACGCAGTTGATATCCGTTTGACCTATGGCAGCGCCATCTAGCTGGCCAACCATAGCGCCATCTGATTTCCCCCTTCAAGCTAGACGAGTTTCGTTCTTTGTAGTTTTTCGTTTGATGCTTATTTCGTGAGATGGTTCACCCTATATATATATATATATATATATATATATATATATATATATATATATATATATATATATGACACAAATTTCATCAGCTTTTCAATGCCCCTCGAAGTTTTCATGTAGTTTTAATGGTTTTCCCACAAATGGTGGCGTTTTTGTTTGTATGGACACTATTTTGCTTCGTTATATCATTAATAAATACTAAACAATTGAACTAATTACACCCCCCTCGTCCCCTGTGCTTCCCCTACCCCCATACCTTCATTCCTCCCACCATCTCCTCTGCCATTGGCATCTCTGCTCTCCCCTCTCCCTCCCCCACCACCTTCTTCCCCTCCTGGCAGGTCCCCGGACTCGCACACGTTAGGTGGACATTCGCGCGCCGGAGATTATCGCCATCAGTTTTTCGTGTGTGTGCCGTCGTGTTTGTGATTTAGTGTTTTTCGCCGCCACGCTCCTTCGATCAGATGTACCGTCTAAATCATCAGTGTTTGACGTAGTGCCGACAGTTTTTCTTGTTTTTAAGTCGAGTGTGAACGGCTTCATGTTTTTAATTATTGTATCTACTATTTTTAACCACCACTTTTTTCTGTCTTCATTTTCTCTTTTATTGTAATGCTTGTGGCTGAAGAGCGGAGTAAAATTTTCCGCTGCCAGCTCACCTTGTATGAGGTGCAAGATAACAATAAAGAAAAAAAATAATTACAGTCATATATCTTTAATTATCTCTATAGAAAATTCAGTTTTTCATTGGTGGAAGATACATGCTGGCCCTGTAATTGAAATACACACAAAATAACTGAAATTCACAGAAAATCTCTTAGTACAGTTCGATATTACTCACTGAGATCTACCTGTGGGCTCAACGTTTGTCTGAATCGTTAAGGGATTAATGAGTTATTAATATTTCTAAAGATCATTTTGCGTGTAAAATTTTTAACATTTAATAACTTGTAATCTAAATCTCATAGAAAGGGCGCATCTTCACTCTTGCTCACGTCTGATTGTTGTCTTTAAAACCTTGTAACTGGCTACTTTGTCACTTGTTTGGTTTCGTTTTTATTTAGAGTTTCCCTTATTTTATATTATCTTTATTTAGTTATTTCGGCCATGGTTGCTACCCTCCACAATCCTTTTAAATGGCTGGGTTTTTCCCAACATGTATCCTGTCTCTCATGATTTCTCATACTTTGAGCTCTACCAATCATCACATGTCAAAGGTATGTTTTTCTGTTAACCTAGTGTTAATAATGATCTGGCTTTTATCATTTGCTTGAATAAAACACAAGCTTCCTATTTGGCTGTATATTCAAACAAGCAAAAATCTCTTCATATACTTTTTACACAGGCAGTACATTCCAATGTCCTCACCTTAATTTTTCAGGTCAAATTTATAACTTTGGCATTCAGCAGTATTTCACAAAACAAGACGAAAAAAGTATACAGATAGGTGTCATAACATAGCGCTTTTCGACTCATTACCCGCAGAGATGTAACACAGACTACCACCACATGGCTACAGCTAACAATCATAGTCTATCGTGATACAAAGGTTACTTCAAAGTCATTCCACTGATACTGAAATTTAATCTGTGACATTAATTTTGTCCATTTGAAAAATAAAAATTATTGTAAAATATTACTTGTACTGTCTTTGACAATTATTTTTAACTGCTTTTGTTTTAAGATAAGTGTAAATGACTAGTTTTTGAAAATGCGAGTATTTTTTTAAAAAAAAGCATACTAAATATTCTCATAATTATCCAACAGTATAAGGGAAAAGAAATGATAAGCAAATTTAATAAAATTCAGCACCCCAGCAAGATCTGAGAACTACGCGACTGCCGGAAAAAAGTGATATTGAACGATACATTAACACAGAGTCGGCATCGATAAAGCCAATATGGAAGAGATTGTCTATCTCACTCCACCTCTGGAACTGGTTTACACTATTCGTTATCCCTTGGGTTGTTAAACAGTAACTCATGTGGTGTGTAACCAGTTGTCGTTTTTGGCAAATCATTCATTATTCCCTCGAAGGTTTCCATAGAATCTTACCATTCACTATGCACGTGGTCTCATGCAAGGTATGTGAGAGTAAACCTAAACCAAGACTGCTCATGAAAGCACTGCTCAACAGGATTTCCTTCAGAGTGGCACTCGGAAGGACAGGAAGGCTTAAAAATGGTTCAAATGGCTCTGAGCACTATGCGACTTAACTTCTGAGGTCATCAGTCGCCTAGAACTTAGAACTAATTAAACCTAACTAACCTAAGGACATCACACACATCCATGCCCGAGGCAGGATTCGAACCTGCGACCGTAGCGGCCGCTCGGTGCCAGACTGTAGCGCCTAGAACCGCACGGCTACTCCGGCCGGCTGGACAGGAAGGAACATCAACTGCACTCAGTGTGTATGCCTGCAGGCCTCATTTCATGTGGTAAAAATGCAATTCCGGCAACCATTGAGGGAACAGGGTGCAACCAACTGTGCCTCGTGGCACATTTTGGAAAAAAATGAGGCATGTTGTCTGGGCTCTGAAGTCATATTTGGATCATTTCTGCCATTTCTGCCTTTCTGCCATACATTCCCAGAGTGACGGGCAGAATCGGTCGTATATTGCGCAAACACGGCTTTAAGACGATTTTCGAACAGGCAAGGAAGATCAAAGTGTCTGAGATCGGCAAAGGAGAAAAGGGACCCACTTGCGATGTCGGGAATATACCGCATACCACGCACATGCGGAAAAGTTTATGTCGGAATGACTGGACGATCAATGAACACCAGGATCAAAGAACATAAGCGACAATGGAGGTTGGGGCAAGTGGAGAAATCGGTCATGGCAGAGCACGCACTGTATGAGACCGACCACGTAATAAAATTCGCCAGCACGGAAGTTCTGGATGTAGAGAAGTACTACCGCACCCGCTTCTTCAGAGAAGCTATAAAAATACAAAAACACGGGAACAGCTTCAACAAGAAATAAGAAAGCCTTGAGGTAAACGGATCCTGGCTTCCCGTGCTACAGGTAGCAAGAAGAGAACCGCTCCGGAAATGACCGCGGAGAAGCCCTCGGACGTTGACGCGCCAGGTACATATAGCCTGCGGCCGCGAGCTCGGCTCGTTTACCACCGGCATGGAGGGTGAAGCTTTGACAATGCCAGCCACTCGTGCTGGCGAAACGTCAGTAAAATCCTCAGACGAACGTCGGTCAAAGAACCCGAGACAGAAGCCAATAGGCAGTGTGTCAGATTTACTCAGCACTGTAAATGGGCTCCGGCAGAGGTTTACTAACACTATGTGATTTCTTATCTCTCTGAACAACAACGCAATAAAGACAATGGCTTGAGATATACGTGACCTCATTTTTTATCATTGGGTTCTTAGATAACTTTCTTAACAGAAACTTTGTCTAGCCCGCCTTCCGGCAAGTTAATAGCTTTTGTTCCCAATGTACTGCCTCGCTTTTCTATCGTGGTATTCCAGTCGTCCGCTCAGAAAGGAGCGCTGGAGGTCAATACGGTCCAGCTAACGACCTACTCCGCCGCCAGCTGATGTTTACGACACAGCCACTGCTGACAAGCGTCAGAGGGACGCAGAGAAAAAGAGGAGATGAGAATGCCCCAGTATCGACACAAACGTTAGCCACTGAGAGGCACACTGCTTTACAACGTCTAGTTCCCAGACTCCATTCAGTTACCCAAAGTTTGTTTACAACTAAATTATGGCGCCCCGCGATACCGGTAAATTTTGTTCTTGTCTCTGTTATTATACTACACAGTACCTTCCAAACTTTACGGAGGACTATTGGAAATATACAGAGCGTAATAATAGAACGAAAACAGGTTTAAAAAAAATGGCACCAGAAGTAGATATTTACGGCTATATCGCCACAGTAAATGAAACACAACGCGTAAAATTCCTTGAGGGGCAGTTCGAAAACAAGTTAAAATGGAGAAAACACATAGATAAGCTAATGAAGAAGCTCAGTTCTCTGTGTTTTGCCCTTAGAAGCATTTCTCATTGTGTAAACGTATATTCACTTCCTGTTGTCTAATCAAATTAATCTCTAGGGCAGCGGTCCTAAATAACTAAAGCGTTTATTCAACAGAAGCGAGCAGTAATATGTGACTTGAGTTACTGTATACCTCGCAGAAACATTATTAAAGAATTCTAACATTCACTTGGCAATACATTTATTCCTTGGTGGTATTCGTTGCCTGCTATAAAAATCAGTTTCAACTGAACTGTAATTTGCAGAAGCACAACACAAGACTTTACCTTTTTGTCTAGAGTTCAGAGTGCAATTATGTACTCTCCCTTTTAAGATAAAGCAAGAAACAGGAAATGCCTACCAATTCGAAAGAAAATTAAAAACATGTCTCAATAGCCTTCCATTCTATAAATTATCTGTGTTAGTAGATTCAAAGATAGGGAAGTTCTGTTAGCTACATGCTGAGTAGCAGTGTTTGTTGTACAGCTGCCTGAATAACTGCATTGTACTGTAAATAAGAGTCAGTATTTACAGCTTCTGGTGAATATTTTCTTTGAAAAATGCCGTTGTGATCGAGTTTATACTGAGCTACCAATTGCTGATCTATATCAACTACCTAGCGTAACTGACGAGGAGTAGCTTTTTCCAGAACAACAGTTTTCTTTCTAATTTGTATGATCAAAATTAATTGGCAAGAGCATAAATTTTATGAAGCAGTATAGCGATACTTTATTAGTAACACAGTAGGCAGATTACGTTCCTGTGATTTCCTTCCTTTCCACTGATGTATTCCTTGACTTATTCCACATCCCTGAAGGTTCTCTTTCACAATGAGATACATGGAACGTGAATGAGTACATTACTAAGTAATAGAACGCTACTCAACACATTGAATTAATTATGTAGAAAAAGCAGCATATGTCATTGAATGACGAAGTTGGTGGATTGCCGCACGCCCCCCCCCCCCCCCCCAAACTCACCCACGCGCACACAACACACACACACACACACACACACACAGAGAGAGAGAGAGAGAGAGAGAGAGAGGGAGAAAGAGAGAGAGAGAGAGAGAGAGAGAGAGAGTTTAGTTGACAGAGATCGCATCGGCCATCGCGAATCGCAGCAATGGATGTGTGGATTACAAAATAGCAAAAGATTCATTGTTGGACAACATAAACCGATGAGAATCCCTACTATCTAGAACCATCTCCTCACTGTATGTACACAAGTAACAGCCCCACGAAGGGGACCTCTGCTCAACGTATTTCACAGAATACAGGGATTAGCTTGGGTGTAGGAATGTAGTCATTGGACTGTCGTTGTTATATATTATTTTGATTATCAATCCTAAGCTTGGTATGATGCAATTCAAGCCGGTCCCTGGCCAGCTAACCTCTTCAATTCAGTATAACTGTTGTATTCCATACACTCAACGATCTGCGTTACGTACTCATATCGAGGCCTGTTCCGCCAATTCACCATCATCCGTTGAAGTATGGTTTTCAGCAATGACTCATGTCACAGTGTATCATTTCTCTATCAGATGTCTTTCCTCGTCGAGTCGTTGCAAGACCTCTTCGTTCCTTACTCGATCAGTCAACCAAATCTTCAGCAGTGTCGCGCAACACAACAATTAAAAGAGTTCTAGTCGTTTCATTTCTGCCTTTCCCCATTCTAAAAGTGGGGGAGATTCTCATTTCCATGAACCAAGTTTTGAAGCTCCCCCATCGTTAATTTGTTGTTGTCTTTCACAAGAACTTACCAGTAAATCTAGTCAGTCTGCATGCTGAGAAAAGTCACGATTAATATTTCATCATACAGACGCTTTCAGCTACCACCCACAATTAAGTAGGATACCTCTACGGACGCTCTTAGGTTGTTCTTATACACTGACAACTGTTTTTAGAGTAATCTGACTTTTCATTTTAGTTGTTGCTCATGTTATTTCATTCGATGGGTTTACTTACATGATCTGTTTACATATGATGGAGATAGAATAAGTTCATCATATGTAAACAGATGTGCAGTTGTGTACCGCGTTTGTAAGATCTAACAAGCATCTGTGAGCAATGTCTATATGGACATGGCCTTTTGCACAAGGTGCTTTATGATTGTAATTATTTTAGCGATGACAAACCTTCTATAAGTGTGATGATTTTTATCCACTTGACATCTTATACGAGAGGGTCAGCATAAAATGAACGTGTTTTACAACAGTGTTTAGAATATGTCCATCTTATGTAAACAGATGTGCCATTATGTACCGTGTTTGTATGATGTAACAGGCATCTGCGAGCAATATGTATATTGGCATGGCCTTTTGCATAAGGTACTGTATGTTTTTAAACATTTTAGCGATTACAAACCTTTTATAAGTGCTGATTTTTATCCAGTTGACATCTTGTGCGAGAATTCAGCGTAAAATGAACATGTTTTACAGCAAAATATTTTAAGACCTGAATAAATTTTTTATGCGATATTGGCTGCTGAATAGTTTTTTTTAAATTAAAACAGACCGCCTTTCAGTATTCTCAAAAACAGAAAACTTAACCTTTCCTTCTCTCCGACAATCTGTTGATTCATAATTTCACACCAGCCTCGTCCATCCAAACCTTGTCATGTACGTGAACAACAATACCTGGCGGTGCTTGAGAAGATTTTGGCATTGTTTTGCGCTTGAAAATGATCATTGGATTAAGTCTGGTACCGACAGCCAACAAGAAAGGACAACAGCTCTGTTAATCGGCAATGTCAGAGGAATTTCGTCCATAACCGCTACTTGGCTTAGTTCCACACTGGTTTTTTCGATGTTGAAACATAAAGCAATGGAAAGATAATATTTTCTCTTCATACTCTTGTGACACTTTCTCAGATATTTCGGTTTGGTTCGCCTGCTAAGTTCATGTTGTTTCAGAAACCTGTAGCACCGACGAACTCCACCCTCAAAGTCTGTTAAGTTCCACGGTAGCGCTAGCATACTAGTGCCATTTAGACGGTGTCTTTCAATCCACTTCAGTATGTCATCTTCTAGTTTTGGCAATTTTGCATTCAATCTTCTATTTCCACATCTAGTCTTTCTCATTTTTTTCAGTTCTTCTTTACAAGCCCGCCAACCGCGAATGGTTTTATCTGTTGGTAGAGGGCAGAAGTGCCGCTCAACTGCTCTGTTTCCATGTTTTTCTGCATACGCTATTACTTCCAATTTATAGCCCGCATCATATAAACACCTTTTTACCTTTTTCCAGTAGGAAACTAGCTACTAACAAAAATATTGTACTGTTACCTGTAACACAAATCATTTTCAGTCCCAGTTCATTGGCACCGTAGACGGCAATGACGCATCATAGGTTAGACAGTGTTCAAAAATGTGTGAAATCTTATGGGACTTAACTGCTAAGGTCATCACTCCCTAAGCTTACACACTACTTAACCTAAATTATCCTAAGGACAAACACACACACCCATGCCCGAGGGAGGACTCGAACCTCCGCCGGGACCAGCCGCAAAGTCCATGACTGCAGCGCCTAAGACCGCTTGGATAAAACCGTGCGGCGCTAGACAAGTGTTCTGGATTTGTGATGGCGGGGAGGGAGGAAGATAGTGTTAGCAAGCTTCTGAATCCTCGGAACTCATGTTCGTTGCATCGGTGCACTGTTGCTGCCAGTTGAATCCAGTGTTGCCAGATAGAGATAGGTTTCCCGCGGCATCGAATACAGGGCCATTTTTAAGATTGGCGGGAATTTTAAATCAAGCACTGGACATTTTTACATTAACTTCAAGTATAAGACGCACCCGATTTTGCAGGCAATTTTTCGAAGAAAAAAGAACTCCTTATAACCCGTAAAATACGGTACGTCAATTGTGTTTCGTTAAGACCGACGTGTTGGGTTCTATCTGTAAATGAGTCCTGAATCTGGTCCCAAATGTGGTCCGATACTCGGTAAGGTCGTATTGTTTCCCAGACGGCAGTGCGGGACGATCTCAGATGCCTACCTGAAGTCAAGGAACACGGCGTCAACCTGAGCGCCTTTGTCTACAGGATTATGGATCTAATGGAGGAACAGACCGAGCAGAGTTTCGCAAGATCTCTATTTGCGGAACCCATACTGATTTTTATAGAAGAGATTTTCATTCTCCAAAAACGTCGTAATTGCTGAGCATAAAACATGTTTCATAATTCTGCAACAAACTGACGTCAACAATATAGGTCTATAATTATGTGCGTCTACCCTAGACCCTTCTTGAAAACAGGAATGACCTGAACTTTTTTTTCCTGTCGCAAGATACCCTTCGTTGGTCCAGCGCACTGTGATAAATCTCTGCTAGAAGGGGAACAAGTTCTTTCAAGTAATCTTTGTAGAATCTTACAGGTATCTCATCTGCTACTGATGACTTTCCACTACCAACCGATTGTAGTTGCTTCACTATTCCGTGAGCCGTTATTTCAATATCTGCCATTTCGACATTCGTACGATGTTTGAAAGGAGAGACCATATTACTATTTTACGCGGTGGAACAGTTTCGGTTGACCGAACTGATTATTTCTGGTTTTTTTCCGTTCCTGTGCCTGTATGGTCGCTGAGTGACTGAATATATGATTTCGAACCGCGAACTGACTTTACGTAAGACAAAACCTCAGGATTTTTAGTCAGATCGGTTGACAAACTTTTACTTTCAAAGTCATTGAATGCTTCTCTCATTACATCCTTTCGCTTGACTTCTCTTGAATCTGTGATAAAACCCTCTCAGCTTACATAGCAGTTTTCCAGCGGGGCTCTTTAACTACGGTATGTCTTTCCCTTCCCTTAACTCTTTGATCGGAACAAACTTGTCTGACATGTTGTATGTCGCTTTGGAATTCTTTCCATTTGTGCTCCACATCTTTGTCCTCAGCACTAAATATTTGTTGCGGGCTATTCAGATACTCTGCAATTTGTATCCTGACGCACTTGCAAACCAAAAATATTTTCCTACCTTTCTTAACATTCCTTGTAATATCCGTAGTCACAGTTGCTATAACAGCCTTATGATCTCTGATACCTTCATCTATGTGAACTGCATCAATAAATGTGGGTCTGTTTGTATTTAAGAGATCTAAGACGTTTCTTTCTCGAGTTGGTGCCCTAATTATCTGCTCGATGCAATTTTTGAACAAGACATTCAGAAAAATGTCACACAAATCACTGTCTCTGGCACCAGGTTTGATAGTATGACTCTACCAGTCTATAACTGGCAAGTTGAAGTCACCCCCTATTACATCGGCATGAGAAGGAAAATTATAAACGATGTTCTCCAAGTTCTCTCTGAAGCGCTCTACCACTACTCTGAAACGCTCTGCCACTACAGCTCCTGACACAGGAGGTATATTAAATCATGCGATTATGATTTTTGAAGCACTTTTGATGCTTAACTTCGCCCATATTAATTCACATTCGGAATCCGTGATAACCACGCTAGGTATTATCGAATTCTTTACTGCAGCACTGGCGACAATCTATCCTTACCATAAATACACTCCTGGAAATTGAAATAAGAACACCGTGAATTCATTGTCCCAGGAAGGGGAAAATTTATTGACATATTCCTGGGATCAGATACATCACATGATCACACTGACAGAACCACAGGCACATAGACACAGGCAACAGAGCATGCACAATGTCGGCACTAGTACAGTGTATATCCACCTTTCGCAGCAATGCAGGCTGCTATTCTCCCATGGAGACGATCGTAGAGATGCTGGATGTAGTCCTGTGGAACGGCTTGCCATGCCATTTCCACCTGGCGCCTCAGTTGGACCAGCGTTCGTGCTGGACGTGCAGACCGCGTGAGACGACGCTTCATCCAGTCCCAAACATGCTCAATGGGGGACAGATCCGGAGATCTTGCTGGCCAGGGTAGTTGACTTACACCTTCTAGAGCACGTTGGGTGGCACGGGATACATGCGGACGTGCATTGTCCTGTTGGAACAGCAAGTTCCCTTGCCGGTCTAGGAATGGTAGAACGATGGGTTCGATGACGGTTTGGATGTACCGTGCACTATTCAGTGTCCCCTCGACGATCACCAGTGGTGTACGGCCAGTGTAGGAGATCGCTCCCCACACCATGATGCCGGGTGTTGGCCCTGTGTGCCTCGGTCGTATGCAGTCCTGATTGTGGCGCTCACCTGCACGGCGCCAAACACGCATACGACCATCATTGGCACCAAGGCAGAAGCGACTCTCATCGCTGAAGACGACACGTCTCCATTCGTCCCTCCATTCACGCCTATCGCGACACCACTGGAGGCGGGCTGCACGATGTTGGGGCGTGAGCGGAAGACGGCCTAACGGTGTGCGGGACCGTAGCCCAGCTTCATGGAGACGGTTGCGAATGGTCCTCGCCGATACCCCAGGAGCAACAGTGTCCCTAATTTGCTGGGAAGTGGCGGTGCGGTCCCCTACGGCACTGCGTAGGATCCTACGGTCTTGGCGTGCATCCGTGCGTCGCTGCGGTCCGGTCCCAGGTCGACGGGCACGTGCACCTTCCGCCGACCACTGGCGACAACATCGATGTACTGTGGAGACCTCACGCCCCACGTGTTGAGCAATTCGGCGGTACGTCCACCCGGCCTCCCGCATGCCCACTATACGCCCTCGCTCAAAGTCCGTCAACTGCACATACGGTTCACGTCCACGCTGTCGCGGCATGCTACCAGTGTTAAAGACTGCGATGGAGCTCCGTATGCCACGGCAAACTGGCTGACACTGACGGCGGCGGTGCACAAATGCTGCGCAGCTAGCGCCATTCGACGGCCAACACCGCGGTTCCTGGTGTGTCCGCTGTGCCGTGCGTGTGATCATTGCTTGTACAGTCCTCTCGCAGTGTCCGGAGCAAGTATGGTGGGTCTGACACACCGGTGTCAATGTGTTCTTTTTTCCATTTCCAGGAGTGTAGTTCAATCCGAACTTAGGATTTCGTTGTCATTAACGTCTGGTGTCAACCAACTTTCTGTTCCGAATACCATCTGTGCATTATGTTCAGTAAGCGATAGTAATTTTGGGTCCTTTCCTTGTATTCTCTTGCAGTTTAGTAAAATCATATCAAACTTTTATATCTCTGATCTGGAGCGACGAACGTTCTCTGAGGACATCGTGACTAATTTATCAGGCATATCGTCTTCGATCCCAAGGGAGGGTTTACCTCATCTAAAAAAGCCTCATGTGCACGCCACACGGACTCCGCTACACTGGTATCCGGTTCCTGTGTGTGGTGCACTCTTGACCTATTGAGGAGAAGACTACAGTTCTGCACCCGATAGCAAAGGGCGAGAAATTTGCATAAGATACCGTCGCAGAATCGTCTGAGCCTCTGGTTTAGACCCTGCACTCTCCTCCAAGCCAGAGAACCGCGATCAACCCTGGGTAAGATGCTACAAATAGACAGCTTAGCCTACACCCCACATGTGACGGTTGTTACCTTCTTCTACTCAGCTGTCCGCTTAAAGGAACTGAGGATGGGTTCAGAACCCAAGTGGCAGATGTCATTCGCGCCGACATGTGCCACTATTTGTAGCCGGTTGCACCCAATGTGCTCGATAGCTGCCGGTAGAGCCTCCTCCACGTCAAAGACGAGACCCCCGTCCCCCTCCCGCCCCACCGTCCCAGTAAACATATCGAATGCACACTGGCATTCTTTCCAGCCCTGCTCTCTATTTCCCTCAGAGGCACCATTACCGGCCTTAATCCTGGCGCTCCCAATGACTAGCACATCCGCCCTCCGCACTTGTCTGGATGTGCAGGAAAATCGGCTGCTGGCCTAACAGGAGAGGCCTCCCGTGCTGGCTCAAAAGTATTTTCCACACTGGGTAGCACTTCGTACACATTGCTAAGTGTAAAGAGCCAACCACGCGGCCCGTTCTCTCTTTCATCTTCCGCCCGGTGTTGCGCAAACCCACTTCTGTCTGCCACTCACTACGGAGTGAAGACGGACTAGTCAGATGTTGCATATCTGAAGACGCAGCGGCAACCATGTCACCAGGGGATTCCAACGGCAAAAGATGGTTCACAGGTCTCATCACCGGCGCCCTGATGTCGCCGCAGTTTTACCGTAAGCAACGGAAAGAAGCCTGCCGACTGTAGCCAACGCAGCTTCCAGCTGTTTACGGGTAGCAGCCAGTTGTCCTTATCTCAGCTCACAACAAACACAGTGTCTTTTCATATGGTACTTTATAACAAAACTGAATAAGATCTCAAAAAGTACAAACAAAGCAATCAATGCATACGAACTGTGTACTAAACTACAAAGTGAACTCACTCCACATAAATGATCGAAAAATACTCTAACTCTTAAACAAAATATAAATAGCATTACTCTTTTTTTGAGTCATCAGTCTTCTGGTTGGTTTGATACAGCCCATCACCAATTCCTCTCCCGTGTCAACTTTTCATCCCAGAATAGCAATTGCAGCCTAAGTCCTCAATCTCTCTCAGTAGCACCACATCTCAAATGCTTCGATTCTCTTCTGTTCCCATTTTACCTCATTCCTGGTTTCATTAGCATACAATGCTGTCCTCCAAACATAGGTTCATTCTGAGAAATTTCTTCCTCAAATTTAGAGCTATGTTTGATACTAGTAGACTTTTCTTGGCCAGGAATGCCCTTTTTGCCAGTACTAGTCCGCTTTCTATGTCCTTCTTGCTCATCAATAATCTATCATGGATTATTTTGCTGCCTGGGTAGCAAAATTCCTTAACTTTGTCTACTTCGTGATCCTTAATTCTGATGTTAAATTTCTCTCATTTCTCATTTCTACTTCTTCTCATTACTTCTGTCTTCCTTCGATTTGCACTCAATCCATATTATGTACTCTAATATTAAACTATTCATTCCATTCAACTCATCCTGTAATTCTTCTTCACTTTCACTGAGGATAGAAATATCATCAGCGATTCGTATCACTAATATCCTTTCACCTTGAATTTTAATTCCACTCTTGAACCTTTTTTTTTATTTCCGTCATTGCTTCTTCGATAAAAAGATTGAACAGTAGGGGTGAAAGACTACATCCCTGTCTTACACCATTTTTAATCCGAGCTCTTGGTTCGTGGTCGTCCACTCGTATTATTCCCTCTTGATTATATAAAAATTGCGTATTACCCATCTTTCCCTGTGGTTTACCTATATTTTTCTCCAAATTTCGAACATCTTGAATCATTTTGCATTGTCAAACACTTTTTTATAGGTGGACAAATCCTTTGAACATTTCTTGATTTTTCTTCAATTTCCCTCCCAATATCAACTGCAATTTCAGAACTGTCTCTGTCGTGCCTTTAGCTTTCCTAAAGCCAAACCGATCATCATCAAACCCTAAATTTTCATTTCCATTCCTCTACATACAGGGTGTCCCACTCAAATCTCCCTGATTTCAAAGACCCAAGGAAAAAAAAAAAAATTACGCAGTAGATACGACAATGAAAAATGCAGCACATTGTAGAGCATCTCAACGAATTTATTTATTTGTCATCAATACAGCTCTACATGTGAACCATTTGTAGCATGAAGAATATTGAGTCTATATTTAATTTCTTGCCAAACCCACCAGGTTAGCCCAGCGCGCTAACGCGCTGCTTCCTGGACTCGGGTAGACACGCCGGCCCTGGATCGAATCCGCCCGGCAGATTAACGACAAGGGCCGGTGTGCCGGCCAGCCTGGATTTGGTTTTTAGGCTGTTTTCCACATCCCCCTACATGAATACTGGGCTGGTCCCCACGTCCCGCCTCAGTTACATGGCACGCAAACATCTGAACTCTTTCGCACTATTCCATGGATTACACTAGTCGCAGACAGTTGGGGTACACTAACTCCTTCCTGGGGAGGGGGGGTGGGGGTAAGGGGTGGTGGCAGGAAGGGCATCTGGCCACCCCTTCAACCAACATTGCCACATCCGATTAACCATGTCGACCCTGCCTATCTGCGGGAAAAACGGCACAAGCAAAAGAAAGAAAGAATTCAATTTCTTGCCAAGTTCTTTGTAACATTTCCTCTGTTATTGTTGCAATCTCAAATCCGAACATAATGCCTATTACCCCTTCCTGATGGATGAAAGGTTGCCTGATCTGAGAATAAACATCTTCCCAGGAAGCTGGCATCCATATCAATATGTTGCAGCATAACTGCAGCGAATGGTTGTCAGCATCGTTTGTCCTTCAGTGTCAGGTGTTACAGAATTTGCACTCTGTAATCAAACATACGAAGACGCTGCTGAACTACACGATGCAGTGTTGATCGAGGTACATCAAGTTGCCTAGATGCTTGACGAATCGACTTACATGGGCTTCTGAGAAACGTTTGTCTGATGTCCTCCACTATCTCTTCTGAAACTCCGTAACGTGCACCGCCAGAATGTTTCAGAACACTTCCTGTTGCCAGAAACTTCCTATACCATTCCTTAATTGTTTCCACATCAGGTGAATCACATTAATACACACAACGAAATTTTATTTGCACAGTAATCGGCGATTTTGTTTCTGCAAACCACACTACTGCTTGCGCATGCTGCTGGGGATTCGTCATTTTCACTTCATGCGACCATGCTGCACTCTGGCGACGATACTTGGCACTTCTGACGCGGGAATATAAATTCCTCGAGATGCTCTACAATGTGGTGCATTTTTCATTGTCGTATCTACTGTGGTTTTTCTCTCCTGGATTCTAGGACTCAGGGAGATCTTAGTGGAACACCCTGTATTATTCTAGTCAGCAACTTGGATGCTTGAGCTGTCAAGCTAATTGTGTGATAAGTATCACACTTATCTGCCCTTGCTATCTCCGAATTCGTGTGCATGATATTATTCTGAAAATCTGATGGTACGTGGCCAGTCTCATGATTCTACACACCAGCGAGAGTAGTCGTTTTGTTGCCACTTCACCCACTGATTTTATAAATTCCGATGTAATGTTATCTCTCCCTTCTGCCTTATTTGATTTCAAGTCGTTCAAGGCTCTTTTAAATTCTGATTCTGTTACTGGATCCCCTATCTCTTCCCTGACGACTTCTGTTTCTTCTTCCACCACGACATAGAGCCCTTCAATGTACTCTTTCTGCCTGTCCTCTCTCTATTCTGCGTTTAACAGTGGTATTCTCTTTGCACTCTTAATGTTACCACCCTTGCGTTTAATTTCACCGAACATTGTTTTGATTCTTCTACACTGAAGCGCCAAAGAAACTGGTATAGGCACGTGTATTCAAATACAGAGATATGCAAACAGGCAGAATACGGCGCTGCGGTCGGCAACGCCTATGTAAGACAACAAGTGTCTGGAGCAGCTGTTAGCTCGGTTACTGCTGCTACAATGGCAGGTTATCAAGATTTAAGTGAGTTTGAACGTGATGTTATAGCCGGCGCAAGAGCGATGGGACAAAGCATCTCCGAGGTACCGATGATGTGCGGACTTTCCCTTACCACCATTTCACGAGTGTACCGTGAACATATTGAATACGGTAAAACATTAAATCTCCGACATCGCTGCAGCCGGAAAAGGATTCTGCAAGAACGGGACCAATGACGACCGAAGACAATCGTTCAATGCGACAGAAGTGCAACCCTTCCGCAAATTCCTGTAGATTTCAATGCTGGGCTGAGTTAAAAGCTTTTCGGAAATCAAGAAATACTGCATGTACTTTACTACCTTGATCTAAAACTTTCGGTACGTCACATGAAAAAAGTGTGAGTTGAGTGTCACATGACAGATGTTTTCGGAATCGCTGCTGATTGGCGTGGAGGAGTTCATTGTGTTCGAGATACTTCATTATGTTTAAAATCAGAAGATGTTCTAAAATTCTGCAACAAATCGATTTCAAGTTACTGGACGGTAGTTTTGTGGATCACTTCTACCACCATTCTTGTAAATGGGTGTGGCCTGTTCTTTCTTTCTACTACTGGTCACGTTTTTTGTTCGAGGGATCTACGATGTAGTTAGAAGAGACGCTAGCTCAGCTCAGAATTCAGTGAAGAATCTAACAGGGATTCCATCGGACCCTGGAACTTTATTCAATTTTAACGATTTTAACTGTTTCTCAACACCACTAACACTAACACTTACTGCACTTATCTTTTCAGTGATACAAGGATTTAATCAAGTCAATTTTACAGGGTTTTCCTTTGTATAGGAACATTTGAAAACAGAATTAAACATTTCAGCTCTTCCCATGCCACCCTCAGTGTCAACTCCTGTCTCATTTTCGAGTGAATGGACGTTAACTTTGGTACCACTAACAACCTTTACACATGACAAAAATTGCTTTGGGTTTTCTGGAAGATTATTTGACAGTATTCTGATGGTACTCATGGAAGGCTTCATGCATTGCTCTCTTTACATCCAAACGCATTGCATTCAGCATCTCTCTATACTTCGTTTTACACCTATTACGCAGTAGTTTCTGTTTCTTTATGAGGTTCTTTGCAGTTGCTGTGTACCAGGGAGTGACCTCCCCCTATGAACTGTTCTGCTGGGCACATATCTATCCAGTACACGGTCAACTGTTATTTTATATTCATTTATGTATTTTTTATCGCCATATACGACGATGCCACGGGCACCAGTGACGTTGCAGCCGCAGCTGTACATGATGACGTAGCAGCAGCCACAAGCAGTCATACCACTTGCACAATCGCCAAGAAGTGCTTGATTGAAGCTCGTGTAATTTTATTCTCTTTATGTGGATGGAATAAGGGGAACTTTATATGCAGAGAGTTTTGTGTTTGGAGTATTCATCCAATATCTTCAGGAGTGACGTTAGTGCTGCTTTATCTCCTCTAAAACTTTGATCCTGAGCGATCTAAACATCATCAGCTTAAATGAATTTCCTGGACTTTTTTTTCTGGAATATGTGAAATGTATTCGCAGTTGCGAATAGGGACAGCCATCAGCTGTATAATGGAGTGACGACAATGAAAATTTGATTTGTACCTATATTTTATTAAAAATTCTAGCAAAATATTGTACCTAGATCCAAAAGGTGACAGTCGTCTACACGCTGCTACTGCAGTATTTTTAACGAAATCGTCGGAATATGAATGGAATTGATTGATTTTTCGTTAAAGAATAATAATAAATTTTATCTTTTGCTTTTAAGTTAATTTTCTTTCGTGCGAACTTTGTTGTAGAACCACTCTCTTATTTTCGTGTGGTAATAAAAAATTTTACTTTCTTAAGAATTACGTACATTTAAAGAAAAAATATTTACGTGAACTCATATGAACTGGTTAAGAATATTTAGTTGAGAATTGAGTCCTTTAAATCATTCGGCCTTGGCATACACTTTCCAGATGCAGTGGGTTTTTTTGTTAAATATTTTTACTGAATTTTATCCCGGCACTAGCCATAGAACACAAGATTATCTCTATCAGCAGAAAATGTTTTAATTATTGACAAGCCGATCTTTATCACTGATCAAACCTACTTTACTATGCATTTGAGTTATTTTAAAGAACCGAACTGTTTAAATTTCAATGTTAACTAACATTAACTATCCGCCTACGAATGCACAAACGTATAATTAATTCAAATTTTATCAGCCACGGGATCACTGAAAAGGAAAACAATTTCTTAATTCACTATTGATTTTTATGCATCTGTTCCCGATTTACGGGTTTGATAATTTTTTAAATGTGCCGCCTCTTCAGATCTGCGATTGTTGGTCGCGGCACAGCCCAGCAACACCGCTAAAAAATGCTGAAAAATTCTTAAAGAAATTTTATAGATGACGTGGGCAAGCTAATTTACATAAATAATTCACACTTCTGATAAATACTGATATATTTAGCTCAAACAACAATTCAACTCACATTAATTCGTAACGCATCGTCTAATGGCGGCTAAGTCCAGACAGAGACAAAAGAAGTCTACACATTCGTTAAAAGCTTCTTCACAGTGTCCTACCTCGATAACTTCTGAACAGAGAAGACCAAAGAATACATAATGCTTAGTGCTTATATAGCGTTTGCCGACTATTAACATTTCTTTGTAAATTGACGATATTATTCTCTTCTGGCAAATTTTTATATCTCTGATACCGCAAATACTGACACATTTTACAATCACATAATAAATACAGAAAAATTCCTATCCTAAATACAGAGAAATATTACAACAAAAAATATAATGAGAATAACTAATGTATTTTATACCACATTCAGTAATATTTTTGTTCAATAATTACGATATATACAACTTGCCCAGAGCGGCGTATATGCTACAAATACACTCTTGTTGTTTAATAACGTGAAAATGCCAGGGAACGTTACATTGCTCCCTGGCAGCATTTGGCAAAGAGTTTTTACACTTTGACACAATGGTGCCAGTAACGTTCTTTACACTTCTGTATGTTTTACGGAATGGCTCTTCTATTTAGTCCCAGGGTTATATAAGTTCATGGCTCCCCCATTTGGGCGTAGGCAAACAGGAAACCTGGGCAAAACTGTGCCGGAGCCCAGCCATCCCAGTTGGTTTATAGTCACTATTGTCTTTTTAACAGTTATTCATTTGAATTAAATTAGCAGTTTGTCACAAACGGGGTTATACAATTACACAATATCACAGTCACATACAGTTCAACGGAAGGTTTTTTGTGTGTGATACTATTATTCTTGTGATACACTACAAGGTCACTTGTCCTAGGATATATCACTCACGGACATACATAGTAAATGTTCAATGTTTATCGAAATGAAGTCATTGACATGTTATTCAGTTTATGTGAACATTTCAAAAAAGTCAATAATGTTGTATTTGGTGAGCGGTGCGGAGTGATTGTTGGGCGGCGCTCGGCGCGGCGCGCTGACTCCGTGTAGGTCACCGCCCCCGGCGTTGACAGCTACGGCGCGGAGGGGCGTGGCTGCTGGTCTGCTACGGGCTGCTGCGGTCGCTGCATAGCTGATGTAGCCGGATGCGCGTTGGATATCAGCTCGCCCGTGCGACGTCTTCTTGCAGTGCTCCAGGAAACATGCAACAAGTTCACAAACAGTGTACTATCCTTATAGGCATTTTTCCTGCTGTGGGAAAGAACGTACACAGTTAGTGGCAGTTATTACTCAGTAGGCCTTCACTAGTCTGGTTTGCACAATGTATCGTTGTCACAGTAACACGTTTTATGGGCACACAATATTCTTCACCATGTCATGACTTGTCATTAGTCACACGCAAGTTTTCACCTTAGGACAAAATCAAAATGTATTTCTGTAGTCAATGCGCTTTCCTAGCGTCCCTTGACACACAAAGAGTTAAAGTTTGACACTAAGTTGATCCACCGTCCGTTTTCGGCTCACTGTTCGTGTCGTGCTAGTTCCTTGTCCACTTGCACACACGGCGATGATACAGTTTTTTTATTACTTATACACAACTACTCCGTGACGTATTGCTGCAGGTTTAACAGTCACTGTCTGTCTCTGCCGCACAATACTGCACTTTTGTTAAAGTTCCTTTATTTTTATTTACAATGTCCGCTGCTCAATTTTGTTTGTAACAGCACATTTGTAACTCTTTACCAAGGTGTGAGATTTGCGTACATGGTAACAAATATTCAAAATTCGGTATTAGTTTGCCCAAAGTCATCTATATTCGTGTTCGATTAGATTTTATTTGTGCATTCCAGCCGGATTCAGGCATATTGTTCAATAACTCCTTTGTACTCATGTCACACTTTACTATCAACGTCCAACGTAACTACAGTGTAGTCTCTGTAGGCAAAAATTGACTTGGACTGTATCTGGCTAGCTCCTTTTAACTGATTGAATATGCACATGCTTCAATTGAAGCTTCTTTGTGCGTAACTTTGCGTTACATAAATTTGCAACAAGTTTGCCTCCCGTGGTGCCCTCGGGTCACTATTGGGTGCATTATTTTCTCTGATAATATTGGTGAGATAATAAAGTTCTCAGGGCGTCATATTACTGATATTATTCTGGGTTCGAGTCTGTCAATCTGACAGCTACACATATATACATACATACACATAATAGAAAAGATTGTGCCAAGAAATATTTCAAATTTGACACACATATTGGAAATTATGTAGTACACTAACTAATCCTTACTAAAATGTTCTTCTTGACTAAACTTTGTCACAGCTTAACACTACAAATAATTGCACTAATCAGATTATCTGTGCAAACATTTAGAGCATGGTTTAGATAACACAAATTAAAAGAGTACATAACATAAATATCCATACACATGAGAAAATCAATCATATACTTATAACTAAACACTTCTACACTAGTACACACACTATTAATGTTCATTATTTACAAAAGAGTGGTGTCCACATAGGACTATTAGTCTTTTACTGTAGGAATGCTTTTACATCCTTACGCGGATACAGTCCCCGTACTCTCCCTGAGTGGGGATCTGCTAAGAGATAGCTACACTCATGTGGCACACTTACTACTCTAAAAGGTCCATTGTACACCAATTGCCACTTGCTATTCTGTTTCAAGGATGCCGAGGGCTTAGGATGATTGCGTAAGAGTACCAAGTCCCCAACACTAAATTTTTGGTTATTCGTCACATGTCGATTATATTTTTCTTTCCTTTTCTGAGCGCACCTGGTAAGGTTGCACCCTGCTTTTCTTAACTTCTCTTCCTTAGGCTCAGGAATGACTGGGACCTTAGGCAAAGGTGCCAGCCACTCATTCAAAACTCTATTATTATTCATTAATATCTCGTTTGGTGGATACCCCGTAGAAGCATGCGGAGTTGCGTTGTGAATTTCTACAAACTTAGGTAACAGATCTGGCCATCTTGTGTGTTTATATGCAATGTATAACCTGAAAAATTTATTTAACTCTCCAAATGTTCTCTCTACTAAACTTGCTTGTGGGTGAAAGCGGGAAATTAGTATGTGCTTTATATCTTGTTCATGTGAATAGTTTTTCCAGGTATGGCCTGTAAAATAGGAAGCATTATCCGATATTATCGCTTCAGGCTTACCTACTTGTGTAAAATATTCTTTCCCTAACCATTTAACTATTCCACGAGCAGTGGCTGATTTAAGGCAGTATATTTTTAAATATTTTGAGAAAAGGTCATACACCGCTAAAATGTACTTCAATCCACCCCTGGCTCGTGGGTAGGGTCCTGCTATGTCTATAGATACTAACTGAAGTGGTCGATGAGGCACTATAGGATGCAGTTCAAACCTTGTGGACTTATTTTGAGACTTAGCTTTTTGGCACAGAGGACAAGTCCTGATAATGGTGCGAGTCTGCTGGCTTATCCCCTTAAAATAACAGAATCTGGATAAAATCCTTATTGTTTTGCCTATCCCAGGGTGACCCCATGCCAAATGCGTGTGCCACACTACGGCTGGGATAGCCTGTTGTGGTATACACACGACTCCATGGTCATTTGACACACCTGTTTTATAATATAGGATATTATCTACTATTTTGAAATTCTGAACACTTTTAAGATTGGTTCCTTCTTTAATTTTGTTAATGATATCTCGCCAAGTCGGATCAGTTTCCTGCAATATAGACATATTCTTACACATATGTAAAAAGTCCCTCCTATGTACCTTATCTTGTACTAAGAGTATTCGATATTCCTCCGATTGTTCCAAAATATTTGACATTGAGGATTGCCCTAGTGGAAGCCTCGACAAAGCGTCTGCTACAACATTATCTTGTCCTTTTAGGTACATGATTTTAATTTTATATTCCTGTAATGCTAACCTCCATCTTAGCAAGCGGGTATGGTATAATTTACAAGTCATTAAATAGCTCAAAGCCTGGTGGTCACTGAATACTTTGACTTCTTTACCATAGATGTAATAGTTAAATTTCTTTACCGCCCAAACCACTGCAAGACCCTCTAATTCGGTAGCAGAATATGCTCTCTCGCAGCTGTTTAGTGTGCGGCTGGCAAACCCGATTACATTGATTGTTGTGGGGTCGTTGCTCCTGTCCCACTGAAATAAACACGCGCCCAGACCGTATGAACACGAATCTGTCGCTATACAAGAATCTTTTGTCATGTCTGGGTGTCGCAGTATGTTTGTGTTCACCAAGGCATTTTTGATAGCGTCAAATGCGCGCTGACATTCTTCTGTCCACACCCAGTGCGTATTTTTACGCAACAGGCTCAATAAAGATTCGTTATTCATTAATTGGTTTGGAACAAACCGTCTAAAAAAAGAAGCTAGGCCTATAAACGCTTTGAGTTGCTTCTTAGTTCTCGGACTAGGGAACCCACGAATTGCATCAAGTTTTTTGCTGTCAGGTTTGATGCCTTGTGGTGTTATTATGTGACCCAGAAATTTAATCTGATTACGTCCAAATTTGGATTTATCAAGATTCGCTGTTACTCCCGCTTGCTTAAATCTTTCTAAGACTTTACTCAGTAGTTCTACGTGCTCCTCCCAGGTGGCAGTGGCAATCACCAGATCGTCTACATACACTGTTACCCTTTGCAGCAAATCCGGACCCAAAACCGCGTCGAGGGCTGTTATGAAAACTCCTGCACTTACATTTAGGCCGAAAGGTAGTACCCTAAATTGGTAGCTCCTTCCCCCAAATATAAATGCAGTATATTTCCTCGACTCGGGTGTAAGCAGGATTTGCCAGAATGAACTTCTCATATCAATAGATGTCAAATATTGCACTCCATGGAATTTTTGAATTTGCTCATCAAGGTTTTCCGGATGAGTCCTGACAGGTACAATAATTTCATTTATGTCTCTTGCATCTAATACTAACCGTACCTGTCCGTCTGCTTTTGTTACCGCCACCAAAGGACTACTATAAGGGGACAAAGACGGTTCTATTATTCCCCACTCAATCAGTTTTCTGATTTCTTTTGCTACTATTTCCTTCTTGGACCAAGGAATGGAGTATGAGGCTCGACAGTAAGTTTTGTGAGGCTTTACCTCGATCTTGTACTGATATCCCTTAACAATTCCTGGTCGTTCTGAAAATACCTCTGCATAATTAAATAATAACTGTACCAAATCCTGCTGTTGCATAGAATTCAAATTTTCGGACTGTGATACTTTGTTTACTAATGCGTCCATATTTGCTTTTGATTGATCACATTGTACGTCAGGATAATAGAGATTCTGTCCTAGACAATGATTGTCTAAACGTAGTATCGACTGATTCCTACATTTTATGTTAATAGCGTTACGATTAGGTACAGGTACCTCTTCAGATCTGAGCATGGACAATTCTATTCTCCTACCAGCATTCATCAAACTTAATTTTCCCCGAGAAAGGTCGATTATTGCGTCCCTTTCTCTTAAAAAATCTACCCCCAAAATGCAGGCTACCTTTAAACCCTTTACTACCAGGAATGAGTTCGCTATGGCTTCTTCCCCTATATACATCTCTACCCGCACTTGGAGTTTAATTATTTGTCGCTGTGCACTTATGGCTCCAGTGACTCTACAATTATTCACGGGAAAAGTCAGCATACGCCTTTCCTTCCCCAGTACTTTGAATAAGTCCATACTCATAACACTGACAGTAGCACCTGTATCTATGACCGCTTGCACATCAATATTGTTAATTTTGATCTCTATTATCGCTTGTACCTTGTCTTTGTGCTCCTTTATGCACGTGGATGGTTCAGTTATTAATTCATCTCCCATCTGTCCTCCGTCATTATACCTAAGGATACAGATTTTGTTTGGTGTCTTGTTCTGTGTCGGGCTGCTCTCACTCCAAACCTCAGCCGACGATGGAGAACGTATCTCGGCTGCATCTAGTTTGTTGAATTAGTGCTAGTGGATGGGTGTGGCTGCTCTGTGTCACTGACCTCCACTATGTGCACGTTGTGTTGCGTCGGCCGCCACGGTTGCGCAATTGGCGCATTTTGTGGTGGCGGTCGGTTATTGTCGTATCTTTCACTGTTTTGCCGGTCCGGACTGGGCCTCTGGTTCTGTGGCCAAGTTCGGTTTGCATCATTATAAGTATTAGTGTTGTACGGCCCCCTGGCATTTTTCCATCTATGATTGCTTGGTGGGCCTGTTTCATACCGGTCATCAAACCTCCTCTTCCGGTCATTATTCACCGGCGGACTATTGCCGTTCCGGTCTCTACCTCTATTTCCGTTTTGTGCATACTCTTGTCTCCTATTATTACCTCCGCCGTTTCCATTACTTGGTGGAGGCGTGTTATTTCTACCATTTCTATAACCATTTCCGTTACTTCTAGCCTGTTCAGAGGCTGCCTTAACGTCCTCCTGAATCAGGTCAATTGAGTCCAGAACAGACAAGAAATGTTCCATATCATTTTCAGGCACGTGTATAAGCTTTTCCTTTACATGTATCGGCAAGTGTGATTTCAAAAGTCTGATCAAATCCCGAGATGAAATCTGTTCGTCCCAGTAACGGGTCTTATTAATGTACTTCTCAAAATATTTTCGCAAATTGCCTAGTCGTGGAGAATACGGCTCTGGATTATATACCTCCTTCCGTAATCTCTCTTGAATACATGTTGACCAATATTTGGCCAAGAATGCCTTTTCGAATTGCTCATATGAATCACAACTGTCAGCTGCTTCGGTTGCCCATAATGCAGCATCTCCTTGTATGTAAGACATAACGAACTGTATTTTCTGGGTATGACTCCAAACGCTAGGCAAAATGTTTCTAAATCCCTTGATAAACACTACAGGGTGAACAGATTTCTTCTCCGTTGTAAAGATCTGAAACTGTCGGTTCCTAATCAGGCTTTCTTCAATCACTACTTTGGAATGACATTTATTTGTTTCGCGTACAGTGGTTGCCTGTTCTGTCTCGCAGTCGCAATTTTTTACTACTGTATTTATATGCCTATCATTGTTGGACCTGGCTGGCGTGACGTACGCCTGTGTCTCGTCCTGCCGCAGGCTAAGCTCCATCTCGGCAAGACGACGGTCCACACTCCGCTGCCACAGCGGAATGTCTTTTTGCACAATCTTTTTAAGATTCTGTACTTCCGCTTTTGAGTCCATATCTCTGGCCTCAATTTCGGCGTGCACTTTCTGATCTATTTCCTTTGTGAATTTACGTTCTACTTTGTGCACTTGTTCGATCACTTTGTCCTCAATTACTTGAGTTGTGTCCAGTTCTACTTGTTCGACCCTATTAGTCAGGACACTGATTTCCTCTACGATATTGGCGTTAGCCACTTGAATACTATCTACCCTTTCGCTTAATTCTTGCACCGTTTTGGGTATGGTTTGATATTTTTGTTTGAAACTGACAATCTCACTTTGCATAACTTCTAAAGTTTGCATCAACTGTAAGTCCCTCTCATGCAGGCGTCGGTCACGCTCTGCTTGTTTAGCATCACGTTCTCTATCGCGCTCTGCTTGTTTGGCATCACGTTCTTTATCACGCTCTGCTTGCATACGTACGAATTCAACCTGGAAATTGAGCATGCGCTCGACCATAACTCTCAATGATTGCACTTCTGACACCTCACCACTCTCTGGTCCGTGTCCAGTGCTTGCGGGTGGCACAGAATTTTCGCTATCAACTGAATCACTGGGTAGCAGTGGCAACATTTCTTGCCCTTCTGCCCCCAGATTCTCACATTGTACTTCCTGAACTACGTCACTAACATTACTTTGTGTCCCACTTTCCAACTCGGTATCACTACTTACTGACTGTTGCTCATTATCCATGTTGATATCTTTCTGACTACGCAATCTAACCATAGTAAACAAAAGAAATAAAATCTGAACTAAATATCCTAACACTCAGGTTTCACTGACATAATCACACAAGAAATGGACATTAACTAATACACACTTACTATATACTACAATGACTAACTACCTAAATGTCCTGTTATTTTAAAACAAAGTACTAACAACAAGCACACCACTAATGATCCGAGAACACTGCACTGAGGCTACTTTACTACCCACAGGACAACTACACTGTAGCTTTACCTTTTGGTGATCTATCTTGGGTGCAGCTGCCCCCTGATATTGTGGTACGTAATTAATTTTTCGAAATATTGAGCTCTCTTCTTCAGCTTGCCTCTGGGTACATAGTGTTCTCATGCAAAAAATCATACACAGGTATTACCACACAATATTGGTTATGAAATACATACAATACATAGAAAAATTATTAAATGTTCTGCAACAAAGTTCGACTATATTAATTCCCTAGTTATCTCACGGGTATTTAGTGGCCACTGCATATTCGAGCCCCACGTTGGGCGCCAATTTAACGAAATCGTCGGAATATGAATGGAATTGATTGATTTTTCGTTAAAGAATAATAATAAATTTTATCTTTTGCTTTTAAGTTAATTTTCTTTCGTGCGAACTTTGTTGTAGAACCACTCTCTTATTTTCGTGTGGTAATAAAAAATTTTACTTTCTTAAGAATTACGTACATTTAAAGAAAAAATATTTACGTGAACTCATATGAACTGGTTAAGAATATTTAGTTGAGAATTGAGTCCTTTAAATCATTCGGCCTTGGCATACACTTACCAGATGCAGTGGGTTTTTTTGTTAAATATTTTTACTGAATTTTATCCCGGCACTAGCCATAGAACACAAGATTATCTCTATCAGCAGAAAATGTTTTAATTATTGACAAGCCGATCTTTATCACTGATCAAACCTACTTTACTATGCATTTGAGTTATTTTAAAGAACCGAACTGTTTAAATTTCAATGTTAACTAACATTAACTATCCGCCTACGAATGCACAAACGTATAATTAATTCAAATTTTATCAGCCACGGGATCACTGAAAAGGAAAACAATTTCTTAATTCACTATTGATTTTTATGCATCTGTTCCCGATTTACGGGTTTGATAATTTTTTAAATGTGCCGCCTCTTCAGATCTGCGATTGTTGGTCGCGGCACAGCCCAGCAACACCGCTAAAAAATGCTGAAAAATTCTTAAAGAAATTTTATAGATGACGTGGGCAAGCTAATTTACATAAATAATTCACACTTCTGATAAATACTGATATATTTAGCTCAAACAACAATTCAACTCACATTAATTCGTAACGCATCGTCTAATGGCGGCTAAGTCCAGACAGAGACAAAAGAAGTCTACACATTCGTTAAAAGCTTCTTCACAGTGTCCTACCTCGATAACTTCTGAACAGAGAAGACCAAAGAATACATAATGCTTAGTGCTTATATAGCGTTTGCCGACTATTAACATTTCTTTGTAAATTGACGATATTATTCTCTTCTGGCAAATTTTTATATCTCTGATACCGCAAATACTGACACATTTTACAATCACATAATAAATACAGAAAAATTCCTATCCTAAATACAGAGAAATATTACAACAAAAAATATAATGAGAATAACTAATGTATTTTATACCACATTCAGTAATATTTTTGTTCAATAATTACGATATATACAACTTGCCCAGAGCGGCGTATATGGTACAAATACACTCTTGTTGTTTAATAACGTGAAAATGCCAGGGAACGTTACATATTCCAGGCAGCTCTTCTATTAGAACAAAGATCAAAGATAGCGGCAATTCCAGTCACGGGATCTTTCGGTCATACATTCTAAATTTGGTTGTATGTGCAATCCAGTTGCGCTATTTTGTATACAAAGTGATTTATGACCCCCTCCCCTTAAACTCACGAATACCACTATTACATATGGGATAGATCCAGCACATTAGCCGGAATTTATAGTACAGCGCTGCAGTTGGACGCATTTTTGGACCAGATAGTGCAACGCAATATTAGCACGGTGGAATACAGCACTGTAGTCGGACACGGGTTTGGGCAGGATGCTACAGCGAAATAGCTGTGATAACGGATTTGTGCGGCACGGGATAGGTGGTATTCCCGAGAGGTAGTCTCCCTCACTCCCTTGGATATCTTCTACACAAAATAACGCAATTGGACTGAAAGTACAACCAAATTTAGAATGTATGTCTGACAGATCACGTGGCTGGAAGTGCCGCTATCTTGGATCTTTAGAATAAAAAAAAGGAAGCCTGAGAGATGCAACTGTTCAGTCTTCTCTGGTAGCTGAAATTATCAACGATGATTCCTCCCAAGGGCTTAACATCCCTTTGCTATTACGGAGGATAACGAGACCAACTAACGAACGCTTTGGTTTATGGTTATTATTTGAGAAGCTAGACAGTCTTGTTTCTGACACTGGCAAGTAAATTACACCGAAGGTGGCCTTTGCAAGAAGAATTTAATTGTGCGTACTGCTATTACAGAACCGTTTTGCGATAACGTTTTGGTAGTTAAAATCTGTGATCAAGTAGCCTGTCGGCATCAATTAGAGAAGGGACGATCTATAATCTTGAAAAAGGATATTTGTAGTTTATTTATGTACTATCTACGTGAAAAATTCTCCAAATTCGTCATGGCAAGACATGGTGTCAAGTGGAGTTACCATTTCTCCTAAGAAGGAACAACAGTGTGACAGCAAAAGCAATATTGGATAAAATCGGTAAAGGGGAACTGGAAACCTTTTCGAAGAAATAAAAGAACCTATGGCTACACCATATAATGCGGAATTAGCTGACGTTAAAATGAGTCTTACAGCGGAAGAAGTGACTTGAATACTGCAGCCGCTACGTGTAGACGACTATTACCTTTTGGGTTTGGATATAACACAAGAAAGTTTTCGACAGTGTTGAGCCACAGTCATGCTATATTTTTTAAAAGACGTGTGTTAGTCTTGTTTATCTGCTTTGGACTGCTTTAACAGATATGCCGTAATAATGGTCTAACGACTTTTGGCATTATTCTTGATAATGGCATTCAGTCCGAAATCTAGATAGTACAGAAGATAAATATAGTAATACACCGTCAAATGGCGGTATACTCTTTTAAAAAATAAACGCATGTATTCGCCGGGATTTTTAATAACATGGAGATGTGCGACAACCACGACTTCTAGATGGAAGGAGACTACCAGAGAAACATTGCGGACAACGGTAAGACAGCTGGAATAGGCTTTTGACGTGGCCGACCTCCAGCTGAAAAGTAAAGATGTATAACAAATTTACATGTCAGATCGCAAGCCCAGGTGTTGGTAAAGTTATTGGTAACCGCATCATAAGCCGCGAGGGATTAGCCGAGCGGTTCAAAGCGCTGCAGTCATGGACTGTACGGCTGGTCCCGGCGGCGGTTCGAGTCCTACCTCGGGCATGGGTGTGTGTGTTTGTCCTTAGGATAATTTAGGTTAAGTAGTGAGTAAACTTATGGACTGATGACCTTAGCAGTTAAGTCCCATAAGATTTTCACACACATTTGAACAATTTTTTAACCACATTATAGATTTTATAATGTATCCTGACATGCGACTTCTAGAAACGTTTACGGCATCCTTGGCTATGGAACATGGTATTACTACATTGGAGTCTACAATATACAACGACAGAAAGGATCGTGTGTTTGACCCTGTACAGAACTCTTTAAGTGTTTTAAACTCTAACAAACAATATTTACAATGTGCACCTCTGTACCCTGTGCCAATCACATCCATTTGGTGTCAACTAAGTAATAACTTAAAGAGTTGTTATATGGTGTTTAACAACGTTTTGCAGTTTGTCTGCTGGGGTAGTAAAAATACCCGAGAATTGACTGGTGTGCAAGTAAGTCTGCCATACTCTCAAAACCTAGAAAAGCTTGTAAGCTATGCTCTGTCTACATACACCTTTAATTATCTACCTGTAAACCACGTGGAGGTTGTTAACACTGACCCCAACAAATACAAAATAAGTATTACGCAGAAGTGATATATTAAAGCAGGAGAAACATATTTCTCTCAATGGAGGACATTGTTCTCCACAATACCATCGGATATGGATGTGGCCGAATTAGGACTAGTACCCACAAACAATGTTATTGGAAGTCGAATGGTCGATTCGGTTTATTGGGAGAACTTTGGGAAAGAGCAGTTCACCTGTAAAGGAGACGGCATATAGGAGACTTGTCGACCTGTTCTTGTGTACTGCTCGAGTGTCTGGGATCCGTACCAGGTCGTATTGAAGGAAGACATCGAAGCAATTCAGATGCGAGCTGTTAGATTTGTTACCGGTAGGTCCGAAAAACACGTAAGTGTTACGGAGATGCTTCGGGAACTCAAATGGGAATGCCTGGACGGATGGCGAGCTCTTTTCGAGACACACTATTGAGAAAATTTATAGATCTGGCTTTTGAAGCTGCCTGCCGAACGATTCCACTGCTGGGAACATACACTGCGCGTAACGAGCACGAAGATACGAGAAACCAGGGCTCGTACGGAGGTATATAGACGTCGTTTTTCCCTCGCTCTATTTGCAAGTGGAACAAGAAAGGAAATAACTAGCAGTGGTACAGGGTACCCTCCGCGACGCACCACATGGAGGCTTTCAGAGTATCTACGTAGATGTAATGTAGATGCAGATGTAGATGTAAGTTTTTGACGCGAATATTTACTGGTTTTATTTGCTAGCCTAATAAAAGTCCCAAGAATTTCCCTATTTACAATGATCTACACGCATGTATTTCAAATGTGGGTAGTGGTAGTTGGATGACCCTGAGAAGTAGCCAAAACTATGTAGCCAACGGGAAGACAACTCTCGTTTCGTCCTAGTTGTTGTTGTGGTCTTCAGTCCTGAGACTGGTTTGATGCAGCTCTCCATGCTACTCTATCCTGTGCAAGCTTCTTCATCTCCCAGTACCTACTGCAGCCTACATCCTTCTGAATCTGCTTAGTGTATTCATCTCTTGGTCTCCCTCTACGATTTTTACCCTCCACGCTACCTTTCAATACTAAATTGGTGATCCCTTGATGCCTCAGAACATGTCCTACCAACCGATCCCTTCTTCTAGTCAAGTTGTGCCACAAACTCCTCTTCTCCCCAATCCTATTCAGTACCTCCTCATTAGTTATGTGATCTACCCATCTACTCTTCAGCATTCTTCTGTAGCACCACATTTCGAAAGCTTCAATTCTCGTCTTTTCCAAACTGGTTATCGTCCATGTTTCACTTCCATACATGGCTACACCCCATACAAATACTTTCAGAAATGACTTCCTGACACTTAAATCTATACTCGATGTTAACAAATTTCTCTTCTTCAGAAACGCTTTCCTTGCCATTGCCAGTCTGCATTTTATAGCCTCTCTACTTCGACCATCATCAGTTATTTTGCTCCCCAAATAGCAAAACTCCTTTACTACTTTAATTGTCTCATTTCCCAATCTAATTCCCTCAGCATCACCCGACTTAATTCGACTACATTCCATTATCCTCGTTTTGCTTTTGTTGATGTTCATCTTATATCCTCCTTTCAAGACACTGTCCATTCCGTTCAACTGCTCTTCCAAGTCCTTTGCTGTCTCTGACAGAATTACAATGTCATCGGCGAACCTTAAAGTTTTTATTTCTTCTCCATAGATTTTAATACCTACTCCGAATTTTTCTTTTGTTTCCTTTACTGCTTGCTCAATATACAGATTGAACACATCGGGGAGAGGCTACAACCCTGTCTCACTCCCTTCCCAACCACTGCTTCCCTTTCATGCCCTTCGACTCTTATAACTGCCATCTGGTTTCTGTACAAATTGTAAATAGCCTTTGCCGGTCGAAGTGGCCGTGCGGTTAAAGGCGCTGCAGTCTGGAACCGCGAGACCGCTACGGTCGCAGGTTCGAATCCTGCCTCGGGCATGGATGTTTGTGATGTCCTTAGGTTAGTTAGGTTTAACTAGTTCTAAGTTCTAGGGGACTAATGACCTCAGCAGTTGAGTCCCATAGTGCTCAGAGCCATTTGAATTTTTTAAATAGCCTTTCGCTCCCAGTATTTTACCCCTGCAACCTTTAGAATTTGAAAGAGAGTATTCCAATCAACATTGTCAAAAGCTTTCTCTAAGTCTACAAATGCTAGAAACGTAGGTTTGCCTTTTCTTAATCTAGCTTCTAAAATAAGTTGTAGGGTCAGTATTACCTCACGTGTTCCCATATTTATCCGGAATCCAAACTGATCTTCCCCGAGGTCGGCTTCTACCAGTTTCTCCATTCGTCTGTAAAGAATTCGCCTTAGTATTTTGCAGCCGTGACTTATTAAACTGATAGTTCGGTAATTTTCACATCTGTCAACGCCTGCTTTCTTTGGGATTGGAATTATTATATTCTTCTTGAAGTCTGAGGGTATTTCGCCTGTCTCATACATTTTGCTCACCAGATGGTAGAGTTTTGTCAGGACTGGCTCTCCCAAGGCTGTCAGTAGTTCTAATGGAATGTTGTCCACTCCCGTGGCCTTGTTTCGACTTAGGCCTTTAGCGCTCTATCAAACTCTTCACACAGTATCATATCTCCCATTTCAGCTTCATCTACATCCTCTTCCATTTCTATAAGACAAACATGTGGTTCCTGAAGAGGGGCAGCAGCCTTTTCAGTAGTTGCAGGGGCAACAGTCTGGATGATTGACAGATCTGGCCTTGTAACATTAACCAAAACGGCCTTGTTGTGCTGGTACTGCGAACGGCTGAAAGCAAGGGGAAACTACAGCCGTAAATTTTCCCGAGGACATGCAGCTTTACTGTATGATTAAATGATGATGGCGTCCTCTTGGGTAAAATATTCCGGAGGTAAAATAGTCCCCCATTCGGATCTCCGGGCGGGGACTACTCAAGAGGACGCTGTTATCAGGAGAAAGAAAACTGGTGTTCTACGGATCGGAGCGTGGAATGTCAGATCCCTTAATCGGCCAGGTAGGTTAGAAAATTTAAAAAGGGAAATGGATAGGTTAAAGTTGGATATAGTGGGAATTAGTGAAGTACGGTGGCAGGAGGAACAAGACTTTTGGTCAGGTGATTACAGGGTTATAAATACAAAATCAAATAGGGGTAATGCAGGAGTAGGTTTAATAATGAATAAAAAAATAGGAGTGCGGGTTAGCTACTACAAACAGCATAGTGAACGCATTATTGTGGCCAAGAGAGACACGAAGCCCACACCTACTACAGTAGTACAAGTTTATATGCCAACTAGCTCTGCAGATGATGAAGAAATTGATGAAATGTATGACGAGATGAAAGAAATTATTCAGGTAGTGAAGGGAGACGAAAATTTAATAGTCATGGGTGATTGGAATTCGTCAGTAGGAAAAGGGAGAGAAGGAAACATAGTAGGTGAACATGGATTGGGGGGAAGAAATGAAAGAGGAAGCCGCCTTGTAGAATTTTGCACAGAGCATGACTTAATCATAGCTAACACTTGGTTCAAGAATCATAAAAGAAGGTTGTATACCTGGAAGAATCCTGGAGATACTAAAAGGTTTCAGATAGATTATATAATGGTAAGACAGAGATTTAGGAACCAGGTTTTAAATTGTAAGACATTTCCAGGGGCAGATGTGGATTCTGACCACAATCTATTGGTTATGAACTGCAGATTGAAACTGAAGAAACTGCAAAAAGGTGGGAATTTAAGGAGATGGGACCTGGATAAACTGAAAAAACCAGAGGTTGTAGAGAGTTTCAGGAAGAGCATAAGGGAACAATTGACAGGAATGGGGGAAAGAAATACAGTAGAAGAAGAATGGGTAGCTCTGAGGGATGAAGTAGTGAAGGCAGCAGAAGATCAAGTAGGTAAAAAGACGAGGGCTAGTAGAAATCCTTGGGTAACAGAAGAAATATTGAATTTAATTGATGAAAGGAGAAAATATAAAAATGCAGTAAATGAAGCAGACAAAAAGGAATACAAACATCTCAAAAATGAGATCGACTGGAAGTGCAAAATGGCTAAGCAGGGATGGCTAGAGGACAAATGTAAGGATGTAGAGGCCTGTCTCACTAGGGGTAAGATAGATACTGCCTACAGGAAAATTAAAGAGACCTTTGGAGAGAAGAGAACCACTTGTATGAATATCAAGAGCTCAGATGGCAACCCAGTTCTAAGCAAAGAAGGGAAGGCAGAAAGGTGGAAGGAGTATATAGAGGGTTTATACAAGGGCGATGTACTTGAGGACAATATTATGGAAATGGAAGAGGATGTAGATGAAGATGAAATGTGAGATAAGATACTGCGTGAAGAGTTTGACAGAGCACTGAAAGACCTGAGTCGAAACAAGGCCCGGGAGTAGACAACATTCCATTAGAACTACTGATGGCCTTGGGAGAACCAGTCATGACAAAACTCTACCATCTGGTGAGCAAGATGTATGAGACAGGCGAAATACCCTCAGACTTCAAGAAGAATATAATAATTCCAATCCCAAAGAAAGAAGGTGTTGACAGATGTGAAAATTACCGAACTATCAGTTTAATAAGTTACAGCTGCAAAATACTAACGCGAATTCTTTACAGACGAATGGAAAAACTGGTAGAAGCGGACCTCGGGGAAGATCAGTTTGGATCCCGTAGAAATGTTGGAACACGTGAGGCAATACTAACCTTACGACTTATCTTAGAAGAAAGATTAAGAAAAGGCAAACCTACGTTTCTAGCATTTGTAGACTTAGAGAAAGCTTTTGACAACGTTAACTGGAATACTCTCTTTCAAATTCTGAAGGTGGCAGGGGTAAAATACAGGGAGCGAAAGGCTATTTACAATTTGTACAGAAACCAGATGGCAGTTATAAGAGTCGAGGGGCATGAAAGGGAAGCAGTGGTTGGGAAAGGAGTGAGACAGGGTTGTAGCCTCTCCCTGATGTTATTCAATCTGTATATTGAGCAAGCAGTAAAGAAAGCAAAAGAAAAATTCGGAGTAGGTATTAAAATTCACGGAGAAGAAGTAAAAACTTTGAGGTTCGCCGATGACATTGTAATTCTGTCAGAGACAGCAAAGGACTTGGAAGAGCAGTTGAACGGAATGGACAGTGTCTTGAAAGGAGGATATAAGATGAACATCAACAAAAGCAAAACGAGGATAATGGAATGTAGTCGAATTAAGTCGGGTGATGCTGCGGGAATTAGATTAGGAAATAAGACACTTAAAGTAGTAAAGGAGTTTTGCTATTTAGGGAGTAAAATAACTGATGATGGTCGAAGTAGAGAGGATAAAAAATGTAGACTGGCAATGGCAAGGAAATCGTTTCTGAAGAAGAGAAATTTGTTAACATCGAGTATAGATTTAAGTGTCAGGAAGTCATTTCTGAAAGTATTTGTATGGAGTGTAGCCATGTATGGAAGTGAAACATGGACGATAACCAATTTGGACAAGAAGAGAATTGAAGCTTTCGAAATGTGGTGCTACAGAAGAATGCTGAAGATAAGGTGGGTAGATCACGTAACTAATGAGGAGGTATTGAATAGGATTGAGGAGAAGAGAAGTTTGTGGCACAACTTGACCAGAAGAAGGGATCGGTTGGTAGGACATATTTTGAGGCATCAAGGGATCACAAATTTAGTATTGGAGGGCAGCGTGGAGGGTAAAAATCGTAGAGGGAGACCAAGAGATGAATACACTAAGCAGATTCAGAAGGATGTAGGTTGCAGTAGGTACTGGGAGATGAAGAAGCTTGCACAGGATAGAGTAGCATGGAGAGCTGCATCAAACCAGTCTCAGGACTCAAGACCACAACAACAACAACTGTAGTGGGCCTGGGCTTCATGTCTATCTTGGCCACAATAATACGTTCACTATGCTGTTTGTAGTAGCTTACCTGCACTCCTATTTTTTTATTCATTATTAAACCTACTCCTGCATTACCCCTATTTGATTTTGTATTTATAACCCTGTATTCACCTGATCAAAATGTTGTTCCTCCTGCCCCCGAACTTCACTAATTCCCACTATATCTAACTTTAACCTATCCATTTCCCTTTTTAAATTTTCTAACCTACCTGCCCGATTAAGGGATCTGACATTCCACGCTCCTATCCGTAGAATGCCAGTTTTCTTTCTCCTGATAACAGCGTCCTCCTGAGTAGTCCCCGCCCGGAGATCCGAATGGGGGACTATTTTACCTCCGGAATATTTTATCCAAGAGGACGCCATCATCATTTATCCATACTGAAAGCTGTATGCTCTCGGGAAAAATTACGGTCATAGTTTCCCCTTGCTTTCAGCCGTTCGCAGTACCAGCACAACAAGGCCGTTTTGGTTATTGTTACAAGGCCAGATCAGTCAATCATCCAGACTGTTGCCCTGCAACTACTAAAAAGGCTGCTGCCCCTCTTCAGGAACCATATGTTTGTCTGGCCTCTCAACAGGTACCCCTCCATTGTGGTTGTACCTACAGTACGGCTATCTGTATCGCTGAGACACGCAAGCCTCCCCACCAACGGCAAGGTCTATGGTTCATGGGGGGGTTTCATACTTATATGAAGAAAAAGCAATGGAATCAGATGTCTGTGATACTGTGTGTGGTGCTTCCTTCCACCTTTTATAAATTTGCCTTTAAAACTACACTCTTCAGTGTCATATATCTGATTAAAGAACCACTGCTGATTTCGAAACGTTTTTTGCTTAGGAAGAACAAAAATAAAACCTAGTAATGCAGTGGTGCATGGAATGAGATGCATGTGACTTAATCTCCAAATCTCTGCCAGTGCTATTTAAGTACAATGATATTATATGTGATACTCCCATCCATCATTAACAAATGTTCCACTAAAACTACATGCACCATGTGCATCCTACACCGATTTTTGAAATGTTTCTCCATATCGCCAGCATTTAGACAGGATCAAACACGAACAATCCATCTTCATAGTTATAAATCACAGCTTAAAAATCATCTTATTTTTAACAGGGAACGTGTAAACGCTTCTCCCAAACGTTATGTAGACTCACATATCCATTCTGATTATCTGATTCTATAAGCCAGATGTCATATATAAAGGCCAATGCAATAGTACAGGCTGATGGTCCATTTCAATGTGAACAGGTTCGGTTTTAGACGTTTTTTTTTTATATTCGCGTTACATCCATACCAATTTTTCATAATACACACCATGCCCCTGACTACTGAATATGATACAATATCTCAAGTGTGCATAGACTCCCTCCTATTAAAGTGACTTACGATGTGGGCAGTAGGGTAATGGGGGTTCTATGCCACTTTGTTAGTGTGAGTTGCATACATTCGGGAGCAAGAATACATTAAGGGGCAAATCTGATTGATTTATGACCCCCTCCCCTTAAACTATTGTTACGCTAATTGATTTAAACGCCATGCAGGTTGATTTATGACCCCTGGGGATAATCAATTCTTTTGAGAAATACCTACCCCTCCCCCTCTCACTCCTCCTCCCCACCCTTCTGCGAAATTCCCAACCTGTCCCCCTTCACTTTGTCCGCATAAGCTCTCTTTTGATATCAAATCAATTGACTAATTAATTAAATTGATCAATTAATTACGTCTCCCCTCCTGAGTAATCCCTCAGGCCTTCCCTCCTCTCTGCCACTCCCCTGCCCCCCTCCTCCTTTAGGAAACTGGTGGGAGAAAGACTCAATGTGTGCTGGAGAGGAAGGATCCCACGATAGGAAATTGAAATCGGTGTCAATTACATAACGGAAGATATACTGCTTATTTGTAAAATTCAATTTGCAGGAGTTGGATCTCTTTATTTGACGTGGAAAGCTCATAATTCTCTGCTGTTTTGGAAGATCAAGGCCTACATCGAAAAAAAGTAATTAAATAGATCGCTCTTTTTTCCGATCGTGCAAGGAATACCGACATGGAATCGACATCACCATAGCTCACCATAGGTAATTACACCGTTAAAAATCTTCCAGTCGCGTCTTTGCACCGACTGCAGGGCAGACATGCAGGCCGCTTCGTGTATTCCCGCGCGCGCAAGTCAGGACAGAGGCCCGCACAAAGGACCAGCTCATGCGACGCTCAGACCGGATGTTGCGCTATCCCCGAACAAAGTGTCGGGTGACGGCTACCCTTTGTGCAGTTGTGCCAACAGGTAGGATGTGGTAGGAAACAATCACTTTCTGCTGCCTCAAATATAAGATACGATTTGCAGCTCTGATTACAGTGCTACAGACTGACGGTGGGAATAACATATCACAAAAAAACATCTCTGATAAAGACCTGAACATTCCATAAAGACAGCGAAAAAATCCTGCCTAACACTTATACCACAAATAGACTCTCCCTAAGAGCTCCAAGGAAATGCACAGTGCTAGAAAAATAACACCCTTACTGCACTTTGCTGGGACCATCACGACAGTACATTTTTTCCCACAGTATCCCAGGATCCCCCCTGCCCAAAATAGAGGAGGCTGGTCTGCCTGGACTTGTCTCTGAATACTCAAGGAACACATCACGTGACCCTCTGATGTTACAAAACTTTCCATACATACCATGTTCTACCCCTGTCTTGCTCGAACCAGTCTGTAGAGGCTCCTATGGCCCCCCACACAGGATGTCTTGTGACTCTCTGGAGTCGTGGAACTTCCCTGTGAATGGAGCTTCTGACTGGTTCTTACTGAATTTACCTGCCAAATTGCTGCTGGTGGTATGGGAGCACTATTTGTCACTTTCTACAGATGAACAAATTACAAGAATTTCAGTGGAAAGCTATTTTGCACAGACCGAAAAACATACAGCAGTCATATATCACTGACAGTTAAACCCTGCAAAGTGGTCTACAAATCATGAAATAGTGTAACTATCGCCAAAGACACTTTGTCAATCACACTGCTCTGCTACTATCGAGGAAAGCTTGAATTTTTCGGTCTGAAACTGATCTCCTACCGGGTTACATCACCACAAACGATTGTGTCACCATACCATTCGTTGTAGTAAACACAATTTGTCTCCTGCACCATACAAAATCATTACTTCTGTATCCTGCATACAGCTATCAGCCACCAGACACTCATATATATATACTGCAAAGACACACGGATCCCAAAGCATAAGCACATGCATTGTATATAGTCGCAGCACAAGATATTCCCCAAGAGGTTGGTCGGTCATCCATCACAGCCAACTGGCAGACACTCTCCGAACTGGTGTACACAAGCTGGCCTGCTTCGCAGGCACACAGGTGTCCGCTAGCAATACTGTTTTCCGTTTAAAAAATCCACTTTACCCATTCTGAGACCCGGAATGTTGTTGACCATACACTTCGAATTTCTCACTCGAAATGTAGATTTCTCACTTTTATACGAGTTATTTTCTAAGACAGAAGAAATTGGGGGATACGTGCATTTTCTCACCGGTAAAGATCGTATCTTCTTGTGAAAACCCTGTAACAGTACGACACAGGCTATATTTCCTCTAAGTATTCTCTCATCAGGAAAAAAAATCTGTTCTAACCAGCTTAATATCTGTTATGTCCTGCATCAGAGGAATCGAACATTAAACTCGTTTTCGGCTCATGACAGAGTGGTAAGAGCATCCTCTACCTCTGCCACGGTATTCTTCCTGACTTTCATTTTCTTCTAAAGTAACCAAATGCTTTGCCACGTACAAAATCTCTTAAGGTAACAGCACAGAGAAGTTATAAATGTTAGATTTATGCTACTATCACTTTATAAATTAAGTAATATAGTTGATTTTATTATGATGGTCATCTGTCCCTGTGTAGGTGGGAGATTGAAATTTCATTAAAAGACCTCTTTGCAACAAAAGAACGATTGATTACCACTCAAACTCCTAAATGATATCCGTGGTACTCTAGCCCTCGATTCCACCTGCCCAGTGGCATGTCACTGATATCAAATTGACAGATTAATTAATTAAATTGATCATGAGAGTCACTTTGCACGGTGAGTAATTTTTTTCCAGTTGTCGGATTACACTCGCCAGGTAGCGCAAGTAGGAATCCCTAGAGGGAAGACAACGTTCTTCTCGAGAAACACTATTGAGAATCGACATTTAAAGCTGACTGCAGGAGGATTCTACCACCGCCAACATACATTTCTCATAAGAACCACGAAGATAAGTAGCGCTCATAAGGAGGCATATAAGCAGTCTTTTTGCCTCGCTCTATTTGCGAGGGGAGTAGGAAAGGGAATAACTAGTAGTGGTACAGGAACCCTCCACCACATATCGTATGATGGTTTGGAAAGTAAGCATATAGTATTAAATGTAAATTTAATCTACCTATTAAAATGTCTCTCGATCGATTTATAGGCACACAAACCTGAAGGAAGAACCCTGTCTCTTATGTATCGAGAAAACAAGAAACGAAACTTCTGCTGCTGACTGTCTAATCTTCATATTAGCTCCAAATTCTCTCATTGCAGTCGCTTTGGGAAACGTATGTGAAAGGTTGTAATATAGTTTCCTGCAACACTTAGAAGATGCGGTATAGAGATCATCTCTCAGCTCCTATTCCGCCAGAGTATTGTCTACCTGCTGTAATCTCACGAATCTTTCAGTCTCCCATATATAGCATTCAAATCCATCTGGTTTCCACGAGCAAGAGATGTCCCCCACCAAATCACAGACCCCTGTAATTCTTTCGAAATCCCATCACGTTCTGACAGCACTGTTCCATTAATTAGAAGGCTATCTAGTCCCCCACCGAGCACTGACTAGGTAGAGAGCTATTACAACGAGAAAAATAGCACACAAACGTACATGAGGAAATTCACAATAATGCAGGGTATATTAGAAATACGACAGTGTAACGGTGTCAGAAATTTCATTGATAGCGCAGTCTCTCTCTCTCTCCCCCTATTTCTGTCTCTATCTCTCTCTCGCCACGTTATTTTTGTAACATCCAGCAGAGAACTAGAAATCTTTGCTAATGTCACCTGGTAGAGAACTCGATAAGCTATTACTTCATCCTTCTTTCCCGATGCATCGAAAACAAATACAGTCTGCTCATTGACACTGAGCATATATGGTGAGCCTATTAAATATACATGTATTGTTTCACAGGTGGCCAGCGATAAAAGTCATTTGCACAGACTTGTGTACGTTCTGTCGCTCTTACTGTAGGAGGACCATATCCCACAGAATGTCAATAATCACAAGAGAGGGTTTCTGTGTTGTTCTTTTGTAAGCAGCTTGATACATTGTTTTTCTGCTGTAACACATCGAAGCAGTGTATGACTACAGCTTTGTACATCGCCATACATTTTTTTTTTCCATCATGACTTTGAGGTGCCCTTAGCTAAAGACCACTGTATTGCCAGCTTGGGGACTGCAATATACAACTACAGAATGGATCGTATGTTTGACCCAGTGCAAGACCGTTGACATGTTTTGAACTCTAACAAACAGTACTTACAATGTGCTTCCCTGTATTCTCTACCAATCACAACCACGCCATTGCAGCTAACAAATACCTTACAGAACGGTTGCTACATGGTTTTGACAACATTCTGTTTTATGTCTATTGAGGTAATAGGAATACATAAAAGCTGACCGCTGTCTTTGGTGCTTTCCTCGAAAAGAGAACCATCAGCCTCTAAATTGACGTGGATCTGAGTTAAAGGATGATAGAAAATAGATGTAGTGATCGGTTGAGGGGGTTTGTAACGAGGTATGATTTAATGGTAGACTGATGATGCATTCTAGAGAGAGGGAGATGTTACTGCAGGTTATTTATCATGGATTTAACCATTTTTTGCTGTTGTTCTCTCGGGATGTATCCTTTGTTTGGTATAATCTGCATTCGACTCATATACAATTGCATCTTCTGTGTGTGATTTAGAGCACTATCTACCTGCTATCGTTAACAGCAAACCTCTCCATACCACAATCAGCAGAGAACTTCCAGCACATTTGTGGTGAATCATATCCACCAAACCGATGGGAAACCTATTTTGACACCCTCCTCTAGACAAATGAAGATGTACAAGAAGTACTCCACTCCCCTACCACATCTTGCACATAGCTCTAGTCTTGAGTTTCATAACTGTAATGATTCTAAGTTAGTAACCTGGGTTTGTGAGGTACTGCAGTCATTTGCTCGGCATACATTGTGTGTGTGTGTGTGTGTGTGTGTGTGTGTGTGTGTGTGTGTGGAAGAGCCTGTTCTTTTCATGGGATTAATGCAGCATGACGTGTAATTTCACATGTTAAACACTGCTGCTATGCGTTTGTCTATTTCGTCATAATATGTCATAGTTTCATGCATTTTCTGTCGCTGACAATTATTTTATACGACTGGTGCGAGCGTATCATAATTTCTGAACCATAACGGTGAGAGCTACACACCTCCGGAAAGCTACAAAGTGTCATATATCACAAAGAATCTAGGTTTTTTTCCCCTTTGGTGTAGAAGGCCGTAGTTTTATCATCTAAAAGTTTCTCGCCCTGGTGATTCCGATAGAAAAATTGCAAGGTGAATGCATGTGAGGTGGTGGAAATACATTTCCTGCGTAGGGATATTAACAGCGTTGCATTCAACGCGACTAATATATCGAAAACCACACGGCTTTGACATTATATCATGTTTAAATGCAGAACGATGTATCCTTGGGAGTGTATGTTTATGTCCTACAATCATTCCTTTCTTTACAACATCTTTCTAGTTGGAATATAAACACTACAATACTACTGAATTAACAGCACAAGTGATTTACATAAAATGTTTTAAAATCCTTCCATCTGGAGCTTCATTATGCATAAACCATGAGTTTCTAGTTCTTCTTCACACCACAACACTCTCCAATGTATTGGGCTTATATCTGCTATACACCAGTAAAGGGTGCTAACCGCCTCAGCACGCATGCATCTAGAGAGACCGTGAGTAATTGGATGAGTGATGTGAGTAAGATTGGTATAGAACAGTCTTTCCAGGACGGTAGTTATAGTGTTGAAATGAGAATACCAGTCTATATCACTGGCGTCGATTGGTTGTGCAAGTCTGGAACACTTGTTATGCTCCTCCCGAATGCCAAATATTGAGGTGTGATTACATGGAACTTAGCTTAATCTGTTCCTTAACAGGACGTCGAATTTAGTGGGTATAGTGCACTCATATTTTTGGTCAGTTCCAAATTAAACTGGAGACAATGTCGCAGGGAGTGGTGGTTAAAGGAAGAGGAACAGTTACAAGATGCATAGAGTGACCATTTAGAGTTTCGTCAGTATCCACAAATGCCAGAATTCTTTGTGACTCCCATCCACATAGCTAGAAACAGCCAATCGTAATAAAATCTTGTCGAATTTAAATGTGTTTCAGCTAAGGAAAGTAGTTTTTGCACCTCCTCTCTGTTGATGGCTATTTCCTACACAAACAACAACAAGAAACAATATTTTCGTTATGTGGTGTATGTAGTATAACAGGGTTCCCATTGTGTCTACATGTATATAGCCCTGGCAGTGTAATGGAAAGGGGTGGTTTAGCAATGATACAGAAATTAAGAATCGTGCTGCAATGTCATTGGCTGATAGCATAACAAGATTGGTGCGATGGGATGTTTTGTTGACGTGACCAGTCGTCGAGAGTGGTGATAGCTGACGTAAAGTAACCTTCATTTCGTACCTGTATGACCAGGAATTTTCGCCCCAAAGAAGCAATATTTTGCAGAAAATTCTAAAATTTCAGCACTTTTGATCAAATTGGTACAATCCGAGGGGTCACATACTTTTGGCTTCCAAGTTTCGTCTACCTTTCCAGGTCACCTTACTACCACCTTCTGCTGCTTTGCACTACGTTTTCTCCTGTTCCCCAGAGCTTGGGCAATGTACAGCCATTCCCTTTGAGCGTGGCTTGCTAACATCGATTGGGGATGGTCATATGCCAACGCTCTTTAGCTCAACAAAACAACATAATAATGTTAATACCGAAGCCTTATATTAGCTGTGAGACATTAGCGAATAATTTAATAAAAGATGTACTGAGAATGGATTTGTTGCTCCCCCGAAGGATAATAACATTGCTCGAAACAGATTGATTTTGAGTTTTATATAAATCCGTTTTAATCATTTTTTACAGAAACACAGTGTATGCGAGTAAAGTTTTAAACTTCAGACACTTATTTTGAAGATTATTGGTGTTATTATTTGTTGTAAAAGTAACTTATTAGTGGATTTTCATTCATCTCAATCTTTCTTTTGTGGTATTGATTCAAGTGGTCTGTTATTCGTGAGTGTGATTACGTCTCAGCAGTATGTTTACGGGTGCGGCGTGCTATTGCAGCCGTAACGATTCTTAAGTTCTGACAAAGTGGTTCGTGCGCTGTTATTAGTTATTAAATTTACTATTTTCAACGGTATCTCGTGCTGTTTCTGGTGAAATAACGGCTTAATAAACTTTCTCCCACTGTGTTTTATAGAGTTGTTTTTCCATTGAAGTAATTTATTGAATATAGCACGGTAGTTTTCAGTTGACGTCTCTTATTGTGTGTAGTGAAATATTTCAGTAAAACTTCCGTTCACGGTATTTAATTTCGATGAGTGTGTCAATGGTCGCTTGAATTTTTGGTTTTAGATAAGAAATTATGTGAAGTTTTTGTGGTATTGGTATTACCTGTGGTTTAGTACTATTAATAAAAGTAGTTGCTTTCTTAGTTGAGAGCGAAATTCTAGATCACTACTGTTAGTTCTCTAAACAGTTCTGCTGTTGTAATTGAATTTAGGTAACGTAGACGTTTGGTTTTTTTCAGTAACTGTTAACATTTTACCATCAATAAGAAGTGTAGGTTTTGTCGTAGGTTTGTGAGTGGTGGGTTATGGTGTGAGATTTGTTCAAATTATTTTTACTGGGGGGGAATGCACTGGGGAAGCCAGTGATCATTCTAGCGAGATTCTCTCCTGGAAATTCAGAATTTGTAGCAGAAACAAATTGATAGATGAGCAGGAGCGTAAGATCTGTGCTCTTCAGGTGCAGTTACAAAAGGCAAAGGATGAACTAGACAGGTTGGGAGGGTGAAGGGAACTGGGGAACGGGAATAGGCAGTTGGTAAGAAGACAACTAGAAGAAGGAGATATTCAGACGGTTGTACTTTGAATATAACTAACTGATTTGACCAACTGTCAGTGTGTAGTGGAGAGGAGCCTCTTGTAGCAGTAGGTGTAGGGAACATGCAACAGTTCTCAGCAGTTATGGAGCCTAAGTCAGTTGCAAATTCTGCTGCTAGTTAGTTTGCATGGCACAGGAGAGGGCCAGCAGTTGGAGGAAGTGTTATAGAGTGAGCACCAGGTCACCAACATTGTGAAGCCTAGTGCAGGGTTGGCTCAAGGGAGTGTTAATATAGGAGAGTTATGTAAAATTTTACAGAAGAGGATCTGGTAGTGATTGTGGGTGTAGCTGGGAATAATCATGATAGGGATGGGGAATATGATGTAGGAGGTGATCTGGTAAAGATAGCTGCCTGGACTGATGACACTAATGTGCACGTCGTGAAACTGTTGCAACGCCACGATCGGTCTCATCTTCTTGATGCTGTTAGGCATGTTAACATGGGGTTGGAGAAGGCGCTGATGGCGGTGGGTATGACGCACATTCCAGTGGTGTCAGTTGAGTCTATCAACAGTGTAGATTTCTCTAGGCATGGCCTGCACCTCAATAGGTATGAGAAGGGGAGGCTGGCAAAGCTTTTAGGTGACAGTATAGTGGGTGGTGGTGGGATCACTCATGGGAAAATTCCTGCAGAAGTTCGTGTTAGAGCTGCACCTTTTTTAGATTGAAGGCAGCAAATATGTATTCCTGCTTAAAGGAGGTCCCTCTAACAAAGGAATCAAGTTCAAGGGAGGTCAGGTATCCAAATAGTCAAGGAATTAACGTATTTCATCAAAATATAAGAGGTATCATATACAAAGTTAGTGAACTGCTTATAGATGTTGACTCTGACATTATTCGTATATCGAAGCACCACTTAAATAATTTGAAAATTCAGAGGCTTCCTTTACCAGAATACAGGTAAGTTGGTTGTTTTTCAAGGAGTTCTTTGCAGAGAAGGGGAGTGGCCATCTACATAAAGAGCAGTATTCCATTTGAGTACATAGACATATCATGGCACTGCACTGAACAGGTATCTGAATGCTGTGCAGGCTCTGTTGAATTTAGTGAAACTAAACTTCTAATTGTTATTTATAGGTCCCTTGACTGTGATTTCAGAGAATTTCTGTTCAGGCTAGACAGGATTATTGGTTCACTTTATAGGAAGTACCAAAAAGTAGTGATATGTGGGCACTTAAATATTAATTTTGCATGTGATTGTGCAATAAAAAGAATAATGGGTGATCTCCTACATTCATATGATCTGATGCAGACTATTTTGTCGAACCAGGGTGCAGGGGCACAATAGAACATCCATAGACAATATTTTTATTCATTCTTCATTACTAGGTGGGCGTTCTGTTAATAAAAGTGTGAATGGTCTTTCAGACCACACTGCACAAATGTTAACACTAAAAGGTTTTTGTACTCAAACAAATGTTATATATAATTACAGATCATGTAGAAAAGAGAATCCAATGGCAATAGAGCGTTTTTTAAAACCTCCTTAAGGCACAAGAATGGCAGGATGTGTACAATGCCGATAACATAGATGACAAATATAAGGCTTTCCTTAACACATTTCTCATGCTCTTTGAAAGTTGCTTTCCATTAGAGCGTTCTAAACAGGGTACTAGCAGCAAAAGGCAGTCTGGCTCGCTGCCTAGTGGGATAAGGATATCATATAGAATAAATTGGGAATTATATCAAAATGTTAGAAGGAGCCACAATTGAGCTAGAGCAGCCCATTACAAACAGTATTGATGGTACTTAAAAATGTTATTAGGAAGGCAAAGAGTATATGGTATGCAAATAGAATAGCTTATTCATGATATGAAATTAAAACCATACAGACCATACAGTCAGTCATGTTAGAACTGTCTGGTCAGCGGATATGATATCAGTTCACTGGAAAAACATTCCTTTTACTGATAAGTCAAATATATGTATGGTATTTAACAATCACTCTCTTAGCATTGCTGGTGAATTAAATAAAAACTTAGTTTCTATATGGAACCATATAACACTTTTGGAAAACGCCTTTCCAAGACTAATGTCTGAAATACTCGTCTGTGATACTGACAAGGTGGAGACTGACTCAGTAATTAAATCACTGAAGACTACGGACTTAACCAATATGATGGAGCATCTAGAGGAATATTGAAGTACTGTGCTCCACATGTTAGACCTGTTCTTAGCCATATTTGTAATTTTTCCTTTACGAATGATCAGTTTCCTGAACGATTAAAGTACTCAGTAGTAAGGCTGCTTTATAAGAGGGGATAAAGGGGTAATGTAAACAATTTTAGACCTATTTCTATGCCATTGGTGTTTGTTAAAGTTATTGAAAAGGCTGTGAACTTAAGGATAATTGATCAAATGTATAGTTCGGTTTTAGTAGTGGTTTAACAACTGAAAATGCTATATTCTCTTTTTTCTATGAGGTACTGGATAGATTAAACAAATGGCTTCGAATGGTAGGTATCTTTTTTGATTTAACTAAGGTGTTTGATTGTGTTGATCACAAAATATTGCTCCAGAAGTCTGACCATTATGGAATTTGGGAGTAGCTCTCAACTGGTTCACCTCTTACATTACCAACAGACAGCAAAAGGTCAATGCCCATAGTGTTGAAAATGACTATGATGTGGGGTCTGAGTGTGGCATGGTTAAATGGGTGGGGGGGGGGGGTGCCCCCAGGGATCAGTGCTGGGCCATTCCTGTTCCTTATTGATATAAATGGTGTGTCCTCTAGTACTGCATGTGATTCTAAAATATTTCTGTTTGCTAATGATACTAGCTTGGTAATAAAGTATATTCTGCATAATGTTGACATTTTTCAAATAGTGCAGTTCATGATGTAAGTTCATGGCTTGTAGAAAATAAACTAAAGCCAAACAACAGTAAGACTCAGTTTTTACAGTTTCGAACACACAATTCAGCTAAATCCACAGTTTTAATTTCATTGATGGGCAAATGATTAGTGAAATTGATAAGTCCAAATTTCTAAGTGTTGAGATATACGGTTAACTGTCGTGGAAAGCCCATGTTCAGGATCTTGTTCAAAGGCTTCATGCTGCCATTTTTACTATTCGAATGGTGTCTGAAGTAAATTACTGTTGGGCATGAAAAGGAGTCTACTTTACTTATTTTCATTCCCTTATGTCGTTATGGTATTATATTTTCAGGTAACTCTTCCCATTCTCAAAGGATACTTTTGGCTCAGACAGGTGCGGTTTGGGCAATGAGTGGTGTAAGTTCCAAAACGTCTTGTCGACCCCTGTTCATTCCCAAGAATTAGCAGCTTTCACTCAGTTAATACTAGGCAGAAATCCAATCTGCATTTGGATCACACTTTCTTGACTCTTGTACAGATACATGTGCAGTATACTGCTACATCCGTTTTCAATTAGCTACAACAAGATTCAAAGATCTTAGTAGTAATCCAGGCGCTTTCAAATCTAAACTGAAAAGTTTCCTCGTGAGTCACTCCTACTGTTCTGTTGAGAAGTTCCTTAAAAATTTAAGCTGATTCCTGTGTTAGTATATTGATGGTTGTTTTTACACAAATGTACGGCTTGTCTTTTTTTGGGTTCAAAAATATTTTATTTTGTCTGTTATTACTTTTATGTTGTAATTTCATGTACTGACATGCTCCATTTACTTCTCAATTTGGTCCTATGGGGCTAGATGCGTAAAATATAAAAAAATAAAAAAGTGTAAAACAGTCACAAATTTTGGTATTACTTTGTGCAGACAGAGCGTTTATACCCACCAGCATGTGCTAAATAAGTATGTACAAGTCCCAATACATGCAAATAACATTCACATCCTACACACTGCCCACAGCATTACTGACACCAGACGAAATACTTCACCAACACTCGAAACGCAAGATGACAGGCGGAAGACCCTGAAATCTGCCCCACACGCTTATTTAAAGCTTCAGTCACATGATCACTCCTCGTTTCAGTGCAGATACTGTGATCCTGACCACCATTCGTAATTTTCGTAACAATTTCAGATCATTACTTATGATAAAACAAATGAATATCCTTACAGTCATTTTCCAATCTCTTGATAAACTCATTTATACATTATTTTAACAATTTTAAAACAATCTCAAACACATAAATCGTCAGGGAATTTCAAATATGTCAGGGAAATCGGAAAAACCCCGGAAAAGTCTCGTTTTTGCCTCAGTAGACGAAATGGTTTGTTTACTGAGATGTCATCCACCATCGCTGGCTAGCCGTAACTGAGTACATCTGCCGCTTCCCTACTCCATCATCCTTACTGCTTCTCCCCTTCCTACCATTCCCTCAGCTTGCAGCCAGTGCTGCCTTCACTTCTTGCCACTAACCTGGCAGCTGCCAACGAGAGGCCGGGAGGCATGAGGAGTGGTTTGTTAGGATCTGATTCTTAAAGATGGTTTGTACAGCGGCCAGGGACGGCGGTCATGTGTGCACAAGTTGTGTGTGATGTATGCTCTTGATTTCTGACAAAGGCTATGGCCGAAAATTTAGTTGTGAGAGTGTTATTATCTTTTCTATGAGCCTGTCTCCAGCTCAGCAATCATCTTTACAGTGAGTTGCTACCTACCCTCATTATTATTGATTCTCAGACTATTTTTCCAAGTTATCTGTTGCATGGATTGATCACTATGGTCTCTTTTCATCAACATATTGTCTATGAATAATTGGTCACACGAGTGGACTTCCACAACAGGCCAAAACTGCAGGCCATTTCTGCAGGTATCTCTTATGAATCGGCCCTGTCGATCTGAAGCCCACCGATTCCCACTAATGTGCAAGCCCTGCCCATCCTATCTCATCGAACTGCCTCCAGGCTGGGTCTGTTTTTTTGTGGCATGACGCGGTGGATTTTCGTGGTTTATCCAAGAATCCAGGACTGTGGTGCTCCTCGGCAGGCCAGAGGCCATGGGAGATGGATTTATGGCATTGTGACTGTTTCACTGCAAGTAAATTGCACAGTGTAGCGTTTTATAGACATTTTATTTATTGTAGTACAGTTTGGCACTTCGAAAATAATTGATATATTAGAGAGTATGGACGATAAGAAAATTGTGGCAGTCGCTGGCGGTTTATGCACTATGTATTCACATACTTCTCAAAAGAAAAATCACACATACCTGTAAAATAATAGACATAACACAGTGACTAATAACTGACAATACCGAACATAGTAGAACAAACATTTTTTTGGTGGTCACCTATAGTGTTGGTTTACGCAACTGTTCCCCACCTTATTCACTTTTATGAAGAAGCCTACTGTTTTCTGAGGCTGTTTCTGAAATCAGTGAAGGTATTTTAAATCTGTCTCGTGACTCCAAGGAAATGTGTATTTTTGTCATCAAATGTGTTTTGTTTTATTGAAGTAAAATAACAGCTGTGGTCTTAATGAAACATGCATAAGATATGGCTTGCTTTCTCTGTCTAAAAACAATTCATTACAAAAGATGTTGATGTTAGTATTTAAAATTTTAGCTCATATGGGGGAGAAATACGAAAATCCTTACATTTTTTGTCGACTTATGACTTAACTTACCGTTGATATCTCAAAATTTCTCAGGAAAAAATTCTGAAACTTGTCAGGAAATCAGAGAAATTTCAGGGAATGTCACTAGGGGAAACTCGTGGCAACCCTGATTAAGGAACGAAACTCATGTTGATAACCTCATTTGTGTGTCTGTGGAGGAGTTCATAGTTATGACATTATTTATGTAAATAAACTAAATTGTTTATAAATTTTATAGTTGTTTAATTAGAAAGATAATCTGTTCATTGTACTCCTCTTTCATCTGGTGTACTACGAGAGTGACTTTTGAATTGTATTCTGTTGTTACAACTTACTATAAACTATAATGGTAATAAAGTCAATAGCTTTCTAACTATTAAAGCCTCAAGCACGGATTTATGTTCAACGAGTTTGTCCCACAGCCACAGATCAAAAACTGTCATTCGTTTTTTCTCTGGCCTGCTTGTAACGAGGTTTACTGTATTCTCATTAAAATCATATTAGTGACCACATTTCAAGTCACAGGTCCCTCCATATTAGCTAGTCCCATGACCGTGTCACTGGAGCATACCCCTCTTCCTGCCTAGAAAAATCCCAATGACCACTAAGTCTTGTGGCTTGCTAGCTGCCATCACTTCAGCTCTGCTCGCCTGTTGCAGTCGTGTGACAGCTGACCTCCCCAACAAACATTCACACCAGCCCCCAGCCTACCTGTCAGATTTAGTCCGTCCTGTGGCACTAAGACCAGCTGTTTGTGACGTCATACCAAGAGCATCCCGGCCTGCCAAAAGTCCATAAATAGTATCCTGTTTATGGTAATCCATATGGGTCTTTTGCATCATTATAGTGGAAAGTAGCAGGAAGTGGGTAGTTGGATGACATGGAAAAGTGGTCAAAACTAGGTAGCTGAAAGTGTAGTAACCCTTGTTTCGCACCTACTTGATAGAGAAGTACTGACATTTTTGAATGTTCTACAGAGTATTGCCTCTTTGTGGCGAAAATTCCTAAACTTTAATCACTTGTTCAGTCCTACATGTACCAAACGAGGGTTACTATTCTTTCCTGCACCTAGTTTTGGCTACTTTTCCAGGCCACGCAGCTATCCACTTTCTGCTGCTTGGAACTATAACCATGCAAAAGACGCATATGGATTATCGTAAATTGGACACTATGTACTGATTTTGGGCTGGGTAAGATGATCTTCTAAGGAAGCAGAATGTGGGTAGTTGGGTGAGTTGGAACAGTAGCTGAAAGTACAGCAACCCTATATGACTGAAAAAGTGTTTAGAGTTTAGGAATTTTCACCACAAAGAAGCAATATTCTGTAGAAAATTCCAAAATTATAGCAGTTTACTATCGAATAGGTACGAAACAAAGGTTGTTATACTTTTGGTTACATAGTTTTGCCTGTTTTTACAGGTCGCCCAACTGCTCATTACACACATGCAAAATAAATGCATCTAGAACTTCATAAACAGGGAAACTCTTGGGATTTTTATTATGTTGGGAAATAAGGCAAGCAAATATTCACATAAAAAACTTTATTAATTACTACATATACATTTACACAAAGAATTGTTTGGTGTAGTTTTAATAACATTCAGCTTAATTTTTATCTTATAATTTAAATCTACTTTGGAATCTTCAATTGCTTTCTCCAGCCAGTAGTTTGAAGGTACAAAGAAGGTACTTTCCTAAATTCCAGTACATTCTGAGCTTTATCTTGTAAACTATCTCTTTTATGGCTTTAACAATTAACTCTGTTTGTTCCAACAGTTGTTCTATATGAGGGTATCTGATAACTTTTTTTGGCTCTTATTTCTTGCACAATACTGGTGTGCGTTACTAGCTCTTCTGCCATACATTCTTGTCGAATTTCCTAATAAAACTTTATGTTTAAAACTTTCGCAAACAAATGGCCATGAAATGTTGTTATGGCGGTGGTTTTAAGGTCTGCAAACCGTCACTCTGTTACACAGATGCAATGTATCCATCCTTTTTAGGGAGATTCAAGTGAGAATGGAGCTTTATAAAGAGGTTTTATGTGTATCTTTTAATGTAACAAACGTGCTCCAATCCATCCTTTTCGGCCAGGAGTCCAACATATGACCACTTACCAGTGCTGTCAACAGTAAATGCAAATATTTTATATTCCCCAGTGTTAGCCCGATTTCACCACTCACTGTGTTTAAAGCAATTTGTAAGCTTTGCCTGCACGTTTACAATAGTTTTTCTTTTTATGATTGTAGTTTATAATCTTCCTTTATGGCACTCATCTTTGCCATATGCACTACTTTTCGTTTTATAACTTCGATCTCTTCCATTTCAATTTTCTTTTTCATACACAGACAGTAATGACACTTAAAGCCATAGTTTGTTTCGTATGTTTCATGGGGAATGGTCTAAGTCTGTGTGCAACATTTAATCCTTTTCTTAGGACTTGCAGAATAACATTGTTTGTGGGAACCAGTCCTAATTCAGCCATATGAATACCAGACATTAATGAGGAGAACAATGTCCTCGATTGAGAGAAATATGTTTCTCATACTGTAATATAGCCCTTCTGATTAATATGTATATTGCTTACAGGAAAAAGCTCAGCTATGTACTGGAATTTGAGAACATGCCTTCTTTGTTCCTGTCAGTTTACTGGCTGGAGAAAGAAATAGAAGATTCCAATCTAATTTTAAATTATAAGATAAAAGTTAGGCTTGGTGTTATTAAAACTATACCAAACAAACATAAAGAAAGAATTATATTCTGTGTGTAAATTTATGAGTAGATATTAATAAAGTTTTTTATGAGAATATTTGCTTGTCGTATTGGCTAACATAATTAAAATCCCAATAATTTGTCTATTTACTATGTTGTAAACAAATGCATTTCAGATACATGTGGTAGGTAGTTGGATGACCTTGAAATATAAATGAATGCAAGGCAACCCTTTTATCATATCTATATGAGTATACTATAATTATTAATTATTGTGATTATTATTATTATTATTATTGTTATGTCCTCTGCATGCAATGTGATTATTTTAATTTACTGCAAAAATTCGAATTTGAAATGAAAATTTCCTGCTGATTTTGATTTTCCAGCTATGTTTCCAGATGAGGGATTTTAGTTAATTGGCCATATTAATTAATTGAGCAATTACTTTGATATAAAAAGAGTGGTCATCAGTGCAACACTGCCACATCTACGCCAGGGGTAGGGGTAGGGGTGGAGGGACAATCTGCCATCTTAAATAAAGTAACAATGCAGACTGCTTTAACATGCTACTGCTGTCATTCTGTAGCCTTATTATTAACTCTTCTACCCTTCAGTCCAGTGCAGTTTTTCTTTGCCATGCCTCTTCGAAGATATGGAACATATATTTGACAATATTGTCCATTTTGATAGAGTAATACTGCTAGATGTTTCATGCACCAAAATTCTGACGCCTTTCAATTTGACATCTCTATCTCAGTCTCAAGCATATGATTTCACCTAACCCCACACAAGTTTTATTGCATTCAAATGGCAGTGATGTAGTGGAGGACACAATATTCTGTGACCATATTCTTCAGTAATTTTATCAGTTTCATTAAGGGTATTACATGTTTTATACTATTTTGCGATTTTCAGCATCTCTGTCTCTTTCATTTTCTTATCAAATAACTCTTTGCCATACTTCTCTAGCCAATCCACTATGTCACTCTTCCTGCTGCTGCATGTAGGGTCTTTGTCTAATTGAACAGAGTGATATGGCGCATAATCGAATATTATAGAGGTATTATTATCTATGTCTGGAAGCAAAGAGTGTATGAACCACTCTTTAAATTTCGTTGCCGCTGTTTCCTCATTGTAGGCCTCAGATTTCTTTGATGTAGACTGCCAAAAAATCATTTAGAATAAACCTACCAATTGTCCCAAACTATATGCCTTTTCTAACTGGAGCTTTCATTGATCATATTGTGTCGTTAGTCCACACAGTCAGTATGGAACGACCTACATTTAACCACGTTTCATCCAACCAAACTATTTTGTGTGGTTTGTAACTCAAAAAACGGTATCTCTGAGCAACAATATCCTCCTGCTCAAGCAGAACTCTTCTTCCAGAAAACTTTTTCCATCGAAACCCTGTTCCTTTTAGCATCACTGAAAGGCTGGCTCTTCCTCTAAAAAATAATTCTGTACCTCGTTATGAGAGAGGGAGATTCTTACATTTGTGATATTCTTTCTGGATGTAATAGCCATACATATGTTGCCAAACTGTACCCTCTTGAAAATTACCCAGTTCAGTCTTTTAGCAACATGCACTCTGATTTCTCCTGGACTGAAAAGATCAGCAGTTGATTTCTGTATGTCTCCAGCACACTTCTCCCTTTTTTTCCACAGACGTCGTTCCAATTTTCAGAGCCCCAGCTACTCGTTCGACGACTTTTGACAAAAGTATAAGAAACCCACTGTTGTCCATTTCTTCCTCAAATAGAATTTTACGTTATATATTAGCTCACGAGATAGGCTGTTTAAGGTAGCGCCCCTGTCTACCCTCCTGTGGCCTGAAAAGAGGCCATATTACATGCGTGTGAAATTAACGAAACTTTACACCAAACTGTTAACAGGGTACTGAATTGTTAACTCACAGTCCATGACAAACGATAAGCATAGGAGAAACACTACGCAGGTACTGAAGAAGTATATCACAATGTGCGAGTTTGAGCTGTAGCAGTGGTTAGCAACTTAACATAGGATCATCACCATGCAACGTTTATGAATTCCAGGGTTCATACTGGTGTTAGAGTGTTGCCTCTACAGTAAGCATTCCCAATGCCAATACTATCATGGACATTCCTTGAGCTGGCTGACAGTTGAAAAATAAAAACATGGCGCCCCACAAGGCTCCAGTTTAGAACCTAAACTCTTTTTGATTTTTTACAAATGATCCAGATGAATTAGCTCATACCATAAATACATTAAAGCTGCAGATCTCATGAGTGTAATGATCATAGGAAGGTCTACTGAACATTTCTCTAGCAATATTGAGAAGTGTGCCTCAGACATTGATAAGTGGTTTTCTGCAAAAAATCTTGTAATAAATATACAAAGAACTGTCATAATGCACTTGCACACAATACAGAATAACTACCCAGTACTGTGAACTACAGATAAGTTTAGTAAAATCAGTGATCTCTGTCTAAACATGATGTCAAACACCAGCTGTCTAATCGTGTCCACCAAATACCCTCACATTCCCAACTACAACAAGGCATCTAATAAAATGCCACTAAATGCAAAAGAATATAGTTTATGATACTGCACCCACACGAGCCTATTACATCACACATTCAAAATTTTTGGAGAAGAAGAGGAACTCTTCCAAGACTAGCACAAACAACGCAGACAGTTTTGTTGTATAATTTCAAAACTATCAAATGATTCAGATGTTCATGAGCAGATCAGAATAGTAGTAGTAGTAGTAGTAGTAGTAGTAGTAGTAGTAGTAGTTGCTGTTGTTGTTGTTGTTTTACTGATCCAGAAATCACTTTCACAAGGATATTGTTTATGTCATAACATTAAAATTAAAAAAAACAAGAAAAATAACTTAATTAATGTATAAATGCATTTACATAATTGCAGTTCTAAATTGACAGGGATGAGACAAGTAGTTGGTCATGGCCGCAGCCTTAAAGTAGCAACCATCTTGTCATTTGCTTGAAGTAATTTAAGGAAACTGTAGAAAACCTAAATCACAATGGCTAAGTGAAGATTGAACCTCCACCCTCCCAAACACAAGGTCAATCTGTTTAAAGCAGCGCAGCCAAATTCAGTTTATCCTTAGTGTAGAATACTGTATTGCAAATAATGTCTCACTGCATACAGTGCACACCCAGTAAACACATAATTTTTTTTCATAATGTAATAATCCACACACCATCAGCTGACGTCAGGACCGTAGTCAAAACGTGTGGTTTCCACTTTATGTACCAGAACTTCCCATTTACTAACATGATTTTGAATTACCAGCATGTCACCTATGCTTTACTCATAAATCCGTTATACAAAAGAACAACATGAGATGCAGCAGATACCAAAAAATTAAGTGCTATATTAGCCAAAACTTTAAATATGTGTAAATTGTTGTGAACAAGCAGACTTTCTTGACTGTAGTTGACATGGGTTACTCAGATATTCCTCTACTGAAAAAGATGAAACATAAACAAAGCAAGAATTATTACATATAAACTGACATTAAAATGTGCGAGGGTACTTACATCTCAGTGTAAAAATACTTCATATCTGAAGTGGTGCATTGTTCACTAGTATTTATATTGCCACTTAATGCCTTGCAGACAATAATGCAAAAGCAATGTTATATTTCTTTCAACAAAACATTAAATATCGAGTTTCTAGGAAAATTATTTGCGTACATGTATGCTAGATGTGATTTATTTCGACAGCACAGACATGTGTGCAGAGTACTAGATAATAGATTTTAAGACTTGTGTTTCAAATGCTTCTCAGTTTCCTGCAGGATGTACACAATAAAAGTACAAAGTGCTCAAAATATACCTGCAGCAATTTACTTTCTGTTACCTTTTGCAGAAATAATAGCAGAAGAGCGTCTGTAAGTTTTTAGGTTACAGGAAGGAAGCAAGCTCTTCTAATGAGGTAATGCAGTCTCATACTGATCTGATAATTCCCTGCTTCTGTAACTGTTATAGTCCATGGTACGTTATTTATAATCTGAAAAAGTTAAATAACCCTTACATGCTTTGATCAGCCAAAATGTTTTGTAAACTTCAAAATGGCAAACGATGCAGAAAGCCAGATTAGAAGGTATAGGAATGTTGTAGGTAGCTGACTACAATCAAATCTCCAGGATGGAAACCAGAAAGTAGTTTTAAATGGTTCAAGTGGGGTATGGGATACATCTCCTCAATTTCAAAGAACTCCTGTCAGTTGTAATGCATCTCAATGCTCAGTTCTATGGCCATTGATGTTTTTGGTCTTTGTAAATAATCGACCATGTTGTGCAAGGCTCCCCTGTAAATTTACTTTATCTGTTGCCACTACCACCATTTCCATGAGTGGACCATCAGTAGATAGTTTTGAGGAAAGTATAATCAACACACTCTCTGAAGTGAATAATTAGTTCAATGCAAATGATCTTTCACTGTATTCAAATAAAATCAATATTTATCAGTTGAGCAAAAAGTAAAAATGAGAAATAAATAAATGTGACTTTGGGAAATCAACTAACAGAAAGATCCAATGTGTTAAATTCCTTGGAGTGCATATTAACAGTAAACTGAATTGGTCCACTCATATCCAACAGAACCTAAAAAGACTGAGCTCAGCTACATATGCTATCAGAATGTTCTGTTCCATTGAAGACTTAACTACTACGAAATCCACATACTTTAGTTATTCTCTCCCCATTATATGTTATGGAATTATCTTATGGGAGAATTCAGCGTTGGCAAAGAAAATTTTTGTGGACCAGAAAAGGCTATAGCAATTATGTTTAGAGTAGACCCCCACCCCCATCCTCTAGGATTTCTGGCCATAATCTTTTCAGAAAACTACAAATAATAACCGCTGCATCCCAGTACATATATTCACTTACTATATGTGTTACATAATCAAGAAAACTACTCATGACAGTAATAGAAACTGTCATAGATATATAGGAAAACGGAAATAAAATCTGTGTTATCAACTTAAGGACCTGACAATGGTGCTGTAAAGTATCAGAATGGGGTAACTCTCAACGAAAACCGAAATTCTGACTATAATGAAGTACCCAATACTATCTTGCAATTTTCACACAAAAAAGAACAAACATATGATATGCATTCTAACACTATAAATTCAATAAATTGATGTAATTATAATAGCTGGAAAGTAATAATGGTGAAATGTAATAAAAATGTGACGAAATTAGCAACTATTCAAAAACCTGCAATAAATGTAACAAAAGTTGAAACACGTACTTACAAAATTCATATACAGAAACCTGACTGTAATTATTGCTCATCTAAGTGAGAAGATGCAGGAATCATGTTAGTATCAAAATCAAATTTATACTTAAAAAGTTATCAGGGTTTTGAAGTCAAACATTATTGCAGAAAGGTATTCCATGTATTTTGGATTATGATAACACTATTATTTTGGCATGTTACCCAACTTAGAAAGATTGTGACAATTTATAAATCTATATTCTGTTACTTGTTTTAGAAAATCAATCAACTTTTAATTGTAAACTCAAAATTACTGTATAAAAAATTATTGCTCTCGTATTCAATTTATAAAACATATACAACAACCATTGGCAACAGTTTGGGGTGGCTAGTGTCGTCTCAGATTGTGTAGGGTCAATGTTATGTCATCTCTGTGGTGCAAAGAAAGAAGTTATTAAGTATATTTCTGTTTTGCCCACATTATTTACCAGTTTTGATTAACTTGACATACCAATAGCCCAATTTTTTTTAGGTGGAAACAATTTGTAGTGAAGAGATACAGTCTGAAATTATGAACTTCAAGAAACAACAAATTAAGTAACCAGTTTGATGGCCACCAATGGCGGTCGTTCAATTTAATGGACTGAGCTCGGATATGTTGAAAATTGTCAGGACAGTCTTGTTAATCATTTCGAAGTTTAGTGTATCAACACATCACAAATAGGAAATGCAAAATGAAATGGGCACCAAACTGAACATATGAATAATACTGGCAACTATAAGAACCAAAAGTGAAAAGCAAAATAATGGTCGAAGATGTAACAAACAGGGTGAATGCAAACTAATTACGTGAGACATCAAAATCGGAAACATCAAAACGATAAGTTCTTACAATTTTTTCCTTCTTCTGTGAAGTAGTGACAGACAGTGTATTAAGGCCATATGAACTGTGAGTCAATATTTTTCGTGTATTAGGCAAAATTGTTCTTGATGGCAAATTAGAAAGAGGAGGCTACTCAGTTTTTACACAATTATTACACCAAAATTTACTTCAATAGTTAACAAAATTTTTGGGAGGAGAAGTTGAGGAAATAAAATAAAGTCGATGCAATGACAAGAGATCAAAGTAAGAATTTAGGTAGTAGAACAGAGGAATCAAGAAACAAAATTCGCTTGTAAAATCGAATCAAGGGGGGGGGGCAGTGAGGAGGTATACTACGAACAATGAAGCGAAAAATATGAGGTTCCAGATTACAGACCTCAATAACTCGACCTGGAACTAAGAAAGGAACTTACAGCAGAACCAGAAAACAAAGGATCAGATGCACAGTTTAGTTTTATAGGTAATAATGTTTTAAACACAGAATTGGATCTTATAATTAATGTTAAAAGTACTTCTACTGGTGAAAATGTAGTTTTGTCAAAAGAGAACGAAAATGTTTATTTTGATGCAGATCGATCCGCTGCACAGCATGTTTGTCAACAAACTGTTAAATATCTAATGAACGAAATTGCAAATTGTAACGATGCTGCATCCAATAGCCTAATAGTAATGCAAATATTAATAAAAATAGTAGTACAAGTGTTGAAATAAATTGGAAATATCCCAAAATAAAAGTAAAATGAAAATCTCTAAGTAAACATAAAGTAGTTGAAATTTGTAGATAAACAGTCTTCGACAGAGGACACTGGGGAACCCATAGGGTTAACTCACACTGTAAAACGCAATTTAAAGATCTGTTGTCAACAATTCAGTATAACTGTTACAATTAGATCATTTATAAAAATTTGTTATGACAAGTGAATGCTAAGTTGACACATAACTATTGATTAAGCTACATTTTACTGTGAGTGATGATTAGAGTGAGGGGATTGAATGTCAGAATGCATACATAATATCTGAATGCTGTAACTGCTGGGAATTGTGTTTTATGTGAGTAACTTTATGTCTGGACTGGACTAATGTTTGAAATATGTTAAAGACGTTTTGTCATTTTTGAAAGTATTGAACCTGTGTTGTATGATAATGATTTGAGAATTGATTTACTATGGTCACATTGTTTTATACTATGGACATAGTAGTGGTGATTTATGAGCATTAGGATGATTTGATATTGTAGGATTATGTATATGCTGTCATGACATTATGTAGGGATTTCTCCACGATTTGAAGACATATTAATGAGATATATGGTATATTGCACTATTTTGGAGATGATAATTACAATTAGCTTGCTATGTGTTAGGGAATAATATTCTGTGTTGTGGTGGGTGGTAATCAGTTATATCATGGAGTCTACATTCATACCTGGAAATAAGATGAAGGTTTTTACTATGTTTATTGTTAGTCTGATAGAAATGTGAATGAACATATAAACAGCATTTAATGAGTTCATAATAGAACAAAACTTGAAGTGATGAAAGAAGTAGAACAGCTATTTTCCGAAAATGTCTGGGGTAAAATAATGTTGCTGACTAGTATTTCACACCAACTGACTAGTTCTTGTAACAAGTGGATTATTTAAAGAGAGTATTGCTGAATGGGATAATGGGGGGGAGGTGTTCTGTCTGTAATGAAACCAGTAAACTATTTTTGATATAGAAAAGATTTGAGGGATTGTGTTATCTGATAGTGTACCAAACAATTTTGTTGCCTTATAGTATTTTCTGAAGAAGTAATATATCAATGCTGTCTACAAGTATATTTCTGTAATGAGAATTTGGAACTGCTGATGGTTTATACTTACATTTTTTGTGATGTTGTTGCAAGTGATGTAACTTTGTTTGAGAAGATAATTTAGCAGTACAGGTTTTGGCATTTTATCTTGTTGTCAAGGTTACTGTTTACCATACACAAGATGTATGCATACACTTGAGGTCTCTACATATTCTGAAGTACTTTGAAATCTTAGTACTTGTTCCTGATTGCACAGAAACTTTATTTTGCAGCTGCCTACATTCAACAGATTATAGTTTACTTTATACAGGGTGTTACAAAAAGGTACGGCCAAACTTCCAGGAAACATTCCTCACACACAAATAAAGAAAATATGTTATGTGGACATGTATCTGGAAACACTTAATTTCCATGTTAGAGCTCATTTTAGTTTCATCAGTATGTACTGTACTTCCTCGATTCACCGCCAGTTGGCCCAATTGAAGGAAGGTAATGTTGACTTCGGTGCTTGTGTCGACATGCGACTCATTGCTCTACAGTACTAGCATCAAGCACATCAGTACGTAGCACCAACAGGTTAGTGTTCATCACGAACGTGGTTTTGTAGTCAGTACAATGTTTACAAATGCGGAGTTGGCAGATGTCCATTTGCTGTATGGATTAGCACGGGACAATAGCCGTGGCGCGGTACGTTTGTATCGAGACAGATTTCCAGAATGAAGATGTCCCAACAGGAAGACTTTTGAAGCAATTGATTGGCGTCTTAGGGAGCACGGAACATTCCAGCCTATGACTCGCGACTGGGGAAGACCTAGAACGACGATGACACCTGCAATGGACAAGGCAATTCTTCGTGCAGTTGACGATAACCCTAATGTCAGCGTCAGAGAAGTTGCAGCTGTACAAGGTAACGTTGACCACGTCACTGTATGGAGAGTGCTACGGGACAACCAGTTGTTTCCGTAGCATGTACAGTCTGTGCAGGCACTATCAGTAGCTGATTGGCCTCCACGGGTACACTTCTGCGAATGGTTCATCTAACAATGTGTCAATCCTCATTTCAGTGTGAATGTTCTCGTTACGGATGAGGCTTCATTCCAACATGATCAAATTGTAAATTTTCACAATCAACATGTGTGGGCTGACGAGAATCCGCACGTAATTGTGCAATCACGTCATCAACACAGATGTTCTGTGAACGTTTGGGCAGGCATTGTTGGTGATGTCTTGATTGGGCCCCATCTTCTTCCACCTACGTTCAATGGAGCACGTTATCATGATTTCATGTGGGATACTCTACCTGTGCTGCTAGAACATGTGCCTTTAAAAGTACGACACAACATGTGGTTCATGCGCGATGGAGCTCCTGCACATTTCAGTCAAAGTGTTCGTACACTTCTCAACAACAGATTCGGTGACCGATGGATTGGTAGAGGTGGACCTATTCCATGGCCTCCACGTTCTCCTGACCTCAACCCTCTTGAATTTCATTTATGGGGGCATTTGAAAGCTTTTGTCTAGGCAACCCCGGTACCAAATGTAGAGAGACTTCGTGCTCGTATTGTGGATGGCTGTGATACCATACGCCATTCTCCAGGGCTGCATCAGCGCATCAGGGATACCATGCCACAGAGGGTGGATGCATGTATCTTCGCTAACGGAGGACATTTTGAACATTTCCTGTAACGAAGTGTTTGAAGTCACGCTGGTACGTTCCGTTGCTGTGTGTTCCCATTCCATGATTAATGTGATTTGAAGAGAAGTAATAAAATGAGCTCTAACATGGAAAGTAAGCGTTTCCGGACAAATGTCCACATAACATATTTTCTTTCTTTGTGTGAGGAATGTTTCCTGAAAGTTTGGCCATACCTTTTTGTAACACCCTGTATATGCTGCTGGATTAATGAAAACATATAGGATGTTGTTATTTGTAATGAAAGTTCCATACACAGTATATTTATGCAGTGTATATACAAAACGACCTGAAGAATCTAATATACACTTTTTCAGCCAATATATTTGTTACCTGTAACCACATCTGCTGAGAAATCATAAGTAATTTTACCACCTTGATACTTAATATCGTACACCTATACTAGTTAATCATGAATTGAATGCTTTGATGAAATGAACGATACAGTTTTTCTTATTGTCACTACAGCTGCTGCTCAGATCATAGACATTATGCTACGAATACTACGAAAGCATAAAGCTAATTATGTACTGAGAAAATACACTTCTATCACATTTGATTTAAATTTGTGTGAAAAGATGTCTATGCTGAATGAAGAAGGATTGTAAAGTTATGCACCAAACAGAGTAACAAAAACATATATTATGGTACATGAACTTGAGTGATTGGTTTGGAAGGGGACAAGCGTTGTTATTTTTGGCCTTCCTGACTTTTTCCCATCTCAGTGCAAATAATGATCAACACATTTTACGAAACACACTGACTATATAGTCATAAAGCTAAAAAATATTTTACTCATTCTCAAACTTATTAGATGAAACGAAAAATATCCATGCTGAAACGAAATGCATATATCTGCAAATGAATAATTAACACATTCATATGAATCAAAGAGATTCTGTGAAAATTTCCCTTAGCAGTTCTCACCATTCCCACTAATTACAATATGAACAAATGACAGAAATTTGAAGCACTTTAAATTTGACTTGAAGAGATATATTGCTACATTCTTTGATCAATATCTCATGAAAGCAACACTTACATAGTTTAACCCAGATGAAAAGCACTTGATTCATACTTCAGTGCACATGTACACGCATTTAACTGTATACCCAAAAGGATTTATATCTGAAATGTTGATGAATTCGTTATAACACTATGAAAGATTGTACAAGAGAATTCCTGAATAAGCTGTAGAACTTACAAATATTTGAAGTTATTCACTGGCACTTACATGATATGAAGTACCACTTTTGAAGAATAATTGTAAGAATGAAACTGATTACATTTTGCCAAGAGAAATACAACTTATACATTTTTAGATTACAAAATGATAATTATAATTATAAATACTCGATTTTCGATATGATGGATTACGAGTGGAAGGTGTTACCACATAATGTACATACTAACTATGTATCTAAGTGAATTGTCAATAGATTTAGTTACCAGTTTATCTTGTGAGTTTGGGCACCACATGACCTGTATGAATTCCCATTGTTACAAAAAATACTCTGGGTATATATAATGTAGTTTTGTCATACAATTGTAGTAGTTGATAGCACAATTTACCTGACACTTCTAATTTTTGATTTATAAGATGCTCGAATTGTAAGATATACTATACCCTATACTCTAAAAACTTTCTGTAATTGTCATCTGAATGAGCAATTGGTGACAGAGACTGTGTAGTTTTAGAGATAAATATTAGACAAGATTTGAGAAGACTCCCTTCTGATGACAAGTTGAATATGAGTTCCCATTGTACTAATGAGTGCACGGAGAAGAGAAAGGACTTGGAGAAAAAGTATTTGTAAAATGAAGTAACCTTTAATAATTTATGTAACGATATTGCATATATACTTGTTAAAATAGTTTTTCGCTGATATGATTATGTGATATGCTTAGTTGATAGTACTTACCACTAACGTCCAACACAAACAGATGCAGACATCAAAATTATTTTATAACATACCCCTTGTTCTGGTAAGTGCATACTACAACAAAGTCTCACACATAATTTTTATGTGCATTACTTTGGGATGGTGTGTAAACCAGCAGAATACGACTCTTAAGAAAATTGCGATTCTGACCAAATACCACACGGAAATACCCAATATGTTGCGATATTTATGTGAAGTAATACATTCATATGTCAATGCATTGTAGCACTATAAATTCGGTATATTTGTATAATTAGAATAACTGGAACATAACATACTGAAATGGCTGCTGTCCAGAAAATGTAAACAAATCTTATAGCATGTACTTACAAAATTCATATACAGAAGCCTGTTATTTTCAACTTAATGTAAAAATTTAGGATTCATGTTAGTATCAAAATCAAATTTGTACTTAAAAAGTTCTTACAATTCCTAAATCAAGCATTGCCTTTGCATGATATTCATGTGTATTGGTGATGATAACTGTATTATTTCAGCATTTTATAGAAGTTGTAACTTGTTTTAAGAAACCTATCAACTTATAGTTGTAAACATCAAATAATAAATAAATTCATCAAATAATAAATGAGTTCATATTTCGATGGTTGAAACACATATAAGTACCATCAGAAACATCTGTGGGATGACTAGTACCATCCCAGATGACACTGTCTATGTGGTGGAAAGAAACAAGTTATTAAAGTTGTTAAGTACATTTCTGTTTTGACCACATCATTTACTAATTTTGATTAGCTTTAAGTGTCGCTCCTGACATACAAAGAGCCCAGACGTCCTTTCAGGTGGAGAAAATATACAATGAATCTCTATTTAAAGCTAAATTAAAGAATTATTTGTTAGATATGTCTATCTACACATTAGAAGAATTTTATGCATAAAACGGGAACTTATATTGAGAAATAGCTAAGTAAATGCCTATTTACATCTATGTGATTACTTTGCAATTATGAATTAAGTGCCTGGCAGAGGTCAAGCTATTTCTCTACCATTCCATTCGCTAACTTAAATCTTCCTGTGTCAGCTCTGATTTCTCTTATTTTATTATTATGATTATTTCTCCCTATTAAGGTGGGCGCTAACAACATATTTTAGCAATCAGAGGAGAAAGATAATGTTTGAAATTTCATGAGAAGATCCTGCCTGCAACGAAAAAGCCTTGTTTAAATGATTGCCACACCATTTCACATATCATATCTATGACGCTCTCTTCCCTACTTTGTGATAATACAAAACGAGCTGCCCTTCTTTGAACTTTTTCAGTGACCTCTGTCAGTCCCATTTCAGGCAGATCCCTCATACCATAGCAACACTCTGAAAGAAGGCAGACAAGTGTCATATCGCAATCTCTTCAGTAGGCCTGTTGCACCTTCTAAGTGTTTTGCACACACTGCACAATCTTTGGTTTACTTTCTTCACAGCATTATCTAAGATCGTTCCAGTTTAAGTTATTTGTAATTGTGATCCCTAAGTACTTAGTTGAATTTACAGCCTTCAGATTAGCGTGATTTATTCTTTAACTGAAATTTAGCAGATTCCTTTTAGTACTCATGTGGATGAGTTCACACTTTCCATTATTTAGAGTTAATTGCTACTTTTTGCACTATACAGATATCTTGTCTAAATCGTGTTGCAATTGGTTTTGATCATTTGATGACTTTACAAGATGGTAAATGATGGCATAATCTGCAGAGATCTAAGAGGGCTGCTAAGATTGTCTGCTTTATTGCATATGCAGATCAGGAATAGCAGATGGTATATAACACTTCCCTGTAGCATTCCACTTGCTGCTTCTGTTTTACTCGATGACTTTCCATCTGTTAGTGTGAACTGTGATCCTTCTGGCAGGAACCCACAAATCAAGTCTTACAACTGACATGATGATCCACAGACACACAATTTGATTAGACATCACTTATGAGGAATGGTACTAAAAGCCTTCTGTAAATCTAAAAATATGGAATCAATCTGATATACTCTGACGATTGCACTCATTACTTTGTGAGAATAGAGAGTTAGTTTTCTTGCACAAGAATGACATTTTCTGAATCCGTTTTGGCTGTCTGTCAGTAAACAGTTGTCTTTGTGGTCATTCATAGTGTCTGAGCAGTGTATACACTCCTGGAAATTGAAATAAGAACACCGTGAATTCATTGTCCCAGGAAGGGGAAACTTTATTGACACATTCCTGGGGTCAGATACATCACATGATCACACTGACAGAACCACAGGCACATGGACACAGGCAACAGAGCATGCACAATGTCGGCACTAGTACAGTGTATATCCACCTTTCGCAGCAATGCAGGCTGCTATTCTCCCATGGAGACGATCGTAGAGATGCTGGATGTAGTCCTGTGGAACGGCTTGCCATGCCATTTCCACCTGGCGCCTCAGTTGGACCAGCGTTCGTGCTGGACGTGCAGACCGCGTGAGACGACGCTTCATCCAGTCCCAAACATGCTCAATGGGGGACAGATCCGGAGATCTTGCTGGCCAGGGTAGTTGACTTACACCTTCTAGAGCACGTTGGGTGGCACGGGATACATGCGGACGTGCATTGTCCTGTTGGAACAGCAAGTTCCCTTGCCGGTCTAGGAATGGTAGAACGATGGGTTCGATGACGGTTTGGATGTACCGTGCACTATTCAGTGTCCCCTCGACGATCACCAGTGGTGTACGGCCAGTGTAGGAGATCGCTCCCCACACCATGATGCCGGGTGTTGGCCCTGTGTGCCTCGGTCGTATTCAGTCCTGATTGTGGCGCTCACCTGCACGGCGCCAAACACGCATACGACCATCATTGGCACCAAGGCAGAAGCGACTCTCATCGCTGAAGACGACACGTCTCCATTCGTCCCTCCATTCACGCCTGTCGCGACACCACTGGAGGCGGGCTGCACGATGTTGGGGCGTGAGCGGAAGACGGCCTAACGGTGTGCGGGACCGTAGCCCAGCTTCATGGAGACGGTTGCGAATGGTCCTCGCCGATACCCCAGGAGCAACAGTGTCCCTAATTTGCTGGGAAGTGGCGGTGCGGTCCCCTACGGCACTGCGTAGGATCCTACGGTCTTGGCGTGCATCCGTGCGTCGCTGCGGTCCGGTCCCAGGTCGACGGGCACGTGCACCTTCCGCCGACCACTGGCGACAACATCGATGTACTGTGGAGACCTCACGCCCCACGTGTTGAGCAATTCGGCGGTACGTCCACCCGGCCTCCCACATGCCCACTATACGCCCTCGCTCAAAGTCCGTCAGCTGCACATGCGGTTCACGTCCACGCTGTCGCGGCATGCTACCAGTGTTAAAGACTGCGATGGAGCTCCGTATGCCACGGCAAACTGGCTGACACTGACGGCAGCGGTGCACAAATGCTGCGCAGCTAGCGCCATTCGACGGCCAACACCGCGGTTCCTGGTGTGTCCGTTGTGCCGTGCGTGTGATCATTGCTTGTACAGCCCTCTCGCAGTGTCCGGAGCAAGTATGGTGGGTCTGACACACCGGTGTCAATATGTTCTTTTTTCCATTTCCAGGAGTGTATATTCCAAAATCCTGTTGCAAATTCACGTTAGTGGTATAGATCTGTAATCCACTGGATTATTCCTATTTCCTGTCTTGGGAGTTGGTGTGACTTTTGCAACTTTCCAGTTTTTAAGTATGGATATTCCAATGAGTGAGGAGGTGTGCATGATTGCCAAGTATGGAGCTATTATATCAGCATATTCTGAAAGGAATCCGACTGGAGTACAGTGTGGACCAGAGGCCTTGCCTTTATTAGGTGATTTAAGCTGCTTTACTACACTGAGGATATCTAGTTATAAGAAGAGTATGATAAATTATACAACTTTAATGGGTGAATTACTTTATCTCTTGTCAGATAATTGTCTGTTGTAGATGTACATCTTATTTTTTATGATGGACTAATTCAAACACTTATCGCTGCATATGGATTTACAGTAACTCTTTGTGGATATCTATTTTTGTTCTTTTTCCACATAACAACATAAAATTATAGTACTGTTATCTGCTTTTGTAAATAATAAAAGAAATCTGCCATTATGTGTACATCATCTAGCTGTTTTAAATTTCATATCAATAAAATGCTGTAAGGTAGAACATTTCTATATTTTTTTGTAAATACTTAACGACGTCTGAAGGTACTGTAATTTGTCTATAGTTCCTCATTTTTTTTTAAAAATACTGAGACTGGTATTGTAAAACATGACTGTTCCATAATTTTTTTACTTGTTCCACTCTCACATGACGTGTTCCTCGTTTGAGATCAATGGAACATGAAATAAATAAACAGGGATTTACGCACTGCAGCTATACACTCAGTGATTAGGGGCAAAACCCTTGAAAACGAATAAGCCTCATAATTCCTTCGAATATGGACTGAGGTGGTGTAATATGGAAGATGCGTACACATAAGTAGAAAGATAAATTCCATCTGCTACTAAAATACATCGAAATTCTTTTTAATTGTACATCCATATAGCTGAAAAAACTGTTTGCTTTTCATAATCATAGTCACTGCTGTGGTATGGTGTTTCCTATCTCAAAAGGACTTTGTAAGAGGCCATTCTAAAAGCTATGAAATATGTAACAAGCAGAACTTTATTTTGAAAACCAAAAATCCTTTTGTCTCATTTGTATCTTTTGTAAGTAATATTCTTCAGTAATGAAAGCTTAGATGGAGGTAGCTAACTTCTGTTTATGGATGAACACATACATTCATATAAGGACAGAAAACATAGGAACTCACATACAGCAAACTCGCACAGCATTGGGACAAAATGAACCTCAGGGAAATTGGAAAAGACTGTAGAATAAATTGCTGCAAATACTGTGTAATAAATTACTGCAGAGTATAAATTCAATAAATTACCCTTCTACATAGCCTAACCATAATATACCTAGATCTCAAAAAAAAATCTTTTTCCCAGTAGCTGGAAGAAAGCAGAGATCACACTCATCTATAAGAAGCTATCGGTAGGTGTAGTCATCCAAAAATCTATTGTCAAGTTTCATTGCTAACCATTGACTCCAATCCATTCAGCATGGGTGGCAGAAATGTCAATCTTGCAAAACCTAATTTACACTTTGCTTGCATGACATCGTGAGAAGTACAATCAGTTTGTTGCAGTATTTTTTAACATACAAAACACATTTGACTCTGTACCACACAACACTTATTAATGAAAGTACAACCGTATACAATATCAAACGAATTTTGTGACTGGCTAGAGGATTTGTGGATAGTAAGGGTGCAGCATGTTATCTCGGATGGAAAGTCACCTACTGGTGTAGAAATAATTTCAACTGAGACACCAGGGAATTGTGTTTTGACCCTTGCTTTCATATTGTGTAGTAATTATATGGAAAAAAAGCAGTAATATATGAAAAAGTTGTACAAATATTCAATCAGCTTTGAAAGCGATGCAAAGACTGGCAATTAGCTTTAACTCTTCAGAAATGTTAAGTTGTTCACTTAAAAATAATAATAATAATAAAATAAAAAAATAAATTCTAAGATTGCAATATCATTATGTCACAATTGTAAACAATTCACTAGTACAAATACCTAGGTCTATTAAATTGAAAGGATATAAAATGGAATGGTCAGATAGGATCAGCTGTAGGTCATTGGTAGGAATGGGTTGTAGGTTATTGGCAGGATTCTGGGAAAATGTAATCGGTCCATAAAAAAGATTGCTTCCAAAACTCACCCTAAAATATTTTTCAAGTGCATAGGTCCCATACCAAATACATATAACACAAGATATTAACTATGAATATACACAAAGATCAGCAGCATGTACTGTCACAGGTTTGTTTGACCAGATATTCTTCAGTGTAAACGATTAACTCAGGTTATTTTTTTGCTTTATCCATACTGAGACCTAGCATTCGTGTATTCATTTTATTTAGTCCTCAGTGTTGGCCCTGAATGAAGAGATTCATTGCTACCTGTATAACATGAGAGCTGGCTAACAAAAACTGAGACTGACTTTTTCCCATAGGTGTTTACTATTTCATTTTGTTGATTACATGATATTTTTCAGAGTACTCCCCTCCTACTTGAACGCACTTTTATAACGTCTCTCCCAGTCCTTGAACACTTGGTGCAGGCCATTCTTTGTCAGGTCCTTGCGAGTCATCTCACTTTTCTTGATCAGTGGTTTGGAGTTCTCAAATTGAACACCCTGAAGCTTTGCGTTTAGTGATAAAAATCACTGGGTGCAACATTGTGGCAGTACACAGGCTATGTTGAACTGAGCCAGACTTGATTAACGAGGTGAGGCCGCAACTTGAAGGCAGCACACAGTCAAGAAAGTTCCAGTCTTTTCCTTGCAATGTGCTTCCACAGTTTAACCAGTACTGACATGTGTTATGCTGCTGTAACAGTAGTGTGATGGGGAACTAAATACTAGTAAATCATTCCATGACAGTCAAAATATATGAGCACCATCACTTTCCCTGCAGGCTGAACAACTTTCGCCTTCATTTGTGTTAGAGAACATGACGATTTCCATATGGCGCTGGCTCGTTTTCCTTCAGAATCATACCGAAACAGACATGAGTCATCTCCATTGATAATCGAATCCAGAAACACATCCCCTCCTCAGCATAGGAATGCAGCACCTCATGGCCTATCTCCATTTGCACAGCATTTAGTTGGGAAATCAACGGACATGGCACCCAATGGGCATAAACACAGGTCATAGGGAGAGGATCATCCATAATCGTACAAACACTGCCGTACGACTTTGCGTAATATTACCCGCCGATCCTCAAGGGCAATCACAGGCAGTTGATGTTGATTTCAGTCACAGAAGAGACCGAAACACCAGGCCCATCTTGATTAACACAGACAAGTTGGCCTTCTTTGAAGTCCTTGACTCACCTAAACACTGTTGCTCGAGATAGTGCGTCCTCACTGCATGCCTGCTGCAGCTTGTCGTAGCAATGTGGTTGAAATGCACACAGAATTTTAATGTGCCATACTACACCTCTCACGTCACCTCCATTGTTTGGTATGTGAAATACACACATCAAAAAAGTTTTGCATCACTCAGGTTCCCAGAACACCCGAAGACAGACATTGACTGTGGGTATTGTATCACAGACACAGTCCCTTTGACTGTTCAGAGATGTCACTTAACCCACCCAAAGATATAAACAACCATGCATGAGCAGTGCCTATTAGACAGAGGGGATCCTACTGCCGATCAGTTCTAATCGTTCCACCAGGAATGAGGTATATGGCTCATGTTGTCTGAGTCCAACCATGCCCAGACGGTGAATACTGCAGTTCGATCGCGCCCCCATTGTTACTTGGTGCCAGGAAGAGCTCTCAACAAGAGAAGCGTACAGATGTCTCGGAGTGAACCAAAGTGATGTTGTTCGGACATGGAGGAGATACAGAGAGACAGGAACTATCGATGACATGCCTCGCTCAGGTCGCCCAAGGCCTACTACTGCAGTGGATGACCGCTACCTACGGACTATGACTCGAGGGAATCTTGACAGCAACGCCACCATGTTGAATAACGCTTTTCATGCAGCCACAGGACGTGGTGTTAAGACTCAAACAGTGTGCAATACACTGCACGATGTGCAACTTCACTCCCGACGTCCATGACGAGGTCCATCTTTGCAACCATGACACCATGCAGAGCGGTACAGATGGGCCCAACAACATGCCGAATGGACCGCACAGGATTGGCATCACGCTCTCTTCACCAACGAGTGTCGCATTCGCCTTCAACCAGATATCCGTCGGAGACGTGTTTGGAGGCAACCCAGTCAGGCTGAACGTCTTAGACGCACTGTCCAGCGAGTGCAGCATGGTGGAGGTTCCCTGCTGTTTAGGGCTGGCATCGTGAGCGACCGACGTACGCCGCTGGTGGTCATGGAAGGCGCCGTAATGGCTGTACGATACATGAATACCATCCTCCAACCGATAGTGCAACCACATCGGCAGCATATTGGCGAGACATTCGTCTTCGTGAACGACGATTCGCGTCCAAATCGTGCAGATCTTGTGAATGACTTCCTTCAGGATAACGACTTCTCTCGACTAGTGCGCCCAGAATGTTCTCCAAACATGAACCCTACCGACAATGCCTGGGATAGATTGAAAAGGGCTGTTTATGAACGACATGACCCACGAACCACTCTGAGGGATCTACGCCGAATCGCCGTTGAGGAGCGGAACAATCTGGACCAACAGTGCCTTGATGAACTTGTGAATAGTATGCCACAACGAATACAGACATGCATCAATGCAAGAGGACGTGCTACTGGGTTTTAGAGGTACCAGTGCGTACAGCCTACCTACCTCTGAAGGTCTCGCTGTATGGTGGTACAACATGCAATGTGTGGACATCATGAGGAATAAAAAGGGCAGAAATGATGTTTATGTTGATCTCTATTCCAGTTTTCTGTACAGGTTCCGGAACTCTCGGAACCGAGGTGATGCAAAACTTTTTTTGATATGTGTACTATGAGCGTCCATAAACTAGAGCATAACTACGAATCTACCGACACGAGAGTGCCGTTGCCTATGGGCATTATACACAAAAATCCACTCTTTTCTAATAGTCATAGTATGGATAGGAAACCGTCATGGAAGCTACAGCAAAAAATCAGTCTCGCTCTTTGTTGATCATCCCTCATACAGGGTGTTTCAAAAATGACCGGTATATTTGAAACGGCAATAAAAACTAAACGAGCAGCGATAGAAATACACCGTTTGTTGCAATATGCTTGGGACAGCAGTACATTTTCAGGCAGACAAACTTTCGAAATTACAGTAGTTACAATTTTCAACAACAGATGGCGCTGCGGTCTGGGAAACTCTATAGTACGATATTTTCCACATATCCACCATGCGTAGCAGTAATATGGCGTAGTCTCTGAATGAAATTACCCGAAACCTTTGACAACGTGTCTGGCGGAATGGCTTCACATGCAGATGAGATGTACTGCTTCAGCTGTTCAATTGTTTCTGGATTCTGGCGGTACACCTGGTCTTTCAAGTGTCCCCACAGAAAGAAGTCACAGGGGTTCATGTCTGACGAATAGGGAGGCCAATCCACGCTGCCTCCTGTATGTTTCGGATAGCCCAAAGCAATCACACGATCATCGAAATATTCATTCAGGAAATTAAAGACGTCGGCCGTGCGATGTGGCCGGGCACCATCTTGCATAAACCACGAGGTGTTCGCAGTGTCGTCCAAGGCAGTTTGTACCGCCACAAATTCACGAAGAATGTCCAGATAGCGTGATGCAGTAATCGTTTCGGATCTGAAAAATGGGCCAATGATTCCTTTGGACGAAATGGCGGCCCAGACCAGTACTTTTTGAGGATGCAGGGACGATGGGACTGCAACATGGGGCTTTTCGGTTCCCCATATGCGCCAGTTCTGTTTATTGACGAAGCCGTCCAGGTAAAAATAAGCTTCGTCAGTAAACCAAATGCTGCCCACATGCATATCGCAGTCATCAATCCTGTGCACTATATCGTTAGCGAATGTCTCTCGTGCAGCAATGGTAGCGGCCCTGAGGGGTTGCCGCGTTTGAATTTTGTATGGATAGAGGTGTAAACTCTGGCGCATGAGACGATACGTGGACGTTGGCGTCATTTGGACCGCAGCTGCAACACGGCGAACGGAAACATGAGGCCACTGTTGGATCACCTGCTGCACTAGCTGCGCGTTGCCCTCTGTGGTTGCCGTACGCGGTCGCCCTACCTTTCCAGCACGTTCATCCGTCACGTTCCCAGTCCGTTGAAATTTTTCAAACAGATCCTTTATTGTATCGCTTTTCGGTCCTTTGGTTACATTAAACCTCCGTTGAAAACTTCGTCTTGTTGCAACAACACTGTGTTCTAGGCGGTGGAATTCCAACACCAGAAAAATCCTCTGTTCTAAGGAATAAACCATGTTGTCTACAGCACACTTGCTTGTTGTGAACAACACACGCTTACAGCAGAAAGACGACGTACAGAATGGCACACCCACAGACTGCATTGTCTTCTATATCTTTCACATCACTTGCAGCGCCATCTGTTGTTGAAAATTGTAACTACTGTAATTTCGAAAGTTTGTCCGCTTGAAAATGTACTGTTGTCCCAAGCATATTGCAACAAACGGTGTATTTCTATCGCTGCTCGTTTAGTTTTTATTGCCGTTTCAAATATACCGGTCATTTTTGAAACACCCTGTACCTGCTGACGCTGCACTGAAAATTGTGCAACTAGAATGTTCATTGCAGCAAGTGAAAACTGTAGTTCATAGCGCCACTGCAGTTCAAATGTCATGTGAATAGTTTTAGAGGAAACTTAATTTTTCTCTGGAAAGCTATACAGACTACTAGCATTCAATTCAATACTTTTTTCCACACAGTACCTTTGATTTTCCAGAAATGACTTCATGACATAAGTTGCATGACTTTTCATTTCACGTCAGCTACCTTATTGTTACTCAATGAAGTGGAATGTCAGGAAAAGAGCAAGAAATTTTCGTTATACATGTGATATGTTCTCAGTTTTACACTCTTGTTCTGGTGGTAGGGTGAGAGTGTTTAATATTTCAGGAAAAACAACCACTTTTTTTTTACAATAGTGGATAACATTAGTTGAAATAATCTATGACTGAAGCTATGAACCTTCTTCAAAAAGCAGTGCTGGACAAAATTACTCAGATGCATAAACCTTATATTACAATTGGTGAGACTGAGAAGGTAATAAGCAAAATGAAAAATAAGAATTCGATTGGTGTGGATATGAAAAGTTATTCTTGAAGTTCCTCTCGCATATTTAATGACTCTATAAATAAAGATACTGTCCCTAATGGACTCAAAATGTAACTGTTAATCCACTGTTCAAAAAGGATGATAAAGCTGAGGTTTCCAAGTACTCATCAGTTTCATTGCTAGCAAGTCGTTCTAAAATCCTAGAGAAATTTATGTTCAAGAGAATCATGATCATCTTAATAAACATAATACCCTTAATGAAAAACTCTTGGATATCTGAAGTGTATTTCAATTGAACACTTCATTTTCTTGTCTACCAACTCCTCAAATCAACAAACAAAAAATGTCACCAGTTGGAATCTTTTGTGATCTGTCTAAAGCATTCGACTGTGTGGATCACAAAATTCTATTTACACAGCCTGAGCGCTATGACTTCTATGGTAAAGTAGGGATGTGGCGTGACACATATCTGGATGGCAGAAGGTAGTACTGAATAATTCTGAATGGCAACTGCTTGCTCTGGTTGGGGCACAATGAAATGTCAAGTACCACGGGGCTCAGTGCTCTTTATCAATGATATTCCGTGTGGTACGACACAAAAAGCACACTTCACCCTATTTTTAGACAACACAACCGTTATAGCAGAGAAGATACCAAACTGGATTCTAGAGAAGTCTGTGAGCATTAAATTCAAAGAAGCCCTAGACTGGTTCCCTTCAAATGATCGGTCCCTCAGTGTTAACAAGACTCAATTCAGTCAGTTTGAAACAGCAAGCAAAACTGAAAAATGTTGAAATAAATATGTGGTGACAAATAAATGTTGAGAGTTGAGTCCTACAAATTCCTGGACTTACACATTAAAAACACTATAAACTGGACAGTTGACATCATCGATCTATTTAAGGCCTGAATTCGCCACGATTTGTCATCAGCTCAGTTTCTTCTGTTTGTGACCTGGAACCAATCAGAGCCGCATACTTTGGATATTTCCACTCACTTATGACATATGGCATCATGCGCGGGAAATTAGTCATGGGCAGATAATGACTTTATTGCATGGAAGAGAGTCATCATAATTATGAGTTGAGTGCAACCTAGATGCTCTTGCAGTAATTTATTCAAACAACTGCGGATGCCATATCAATACATTTATTTAACTAACATGCTTTGTGAAGAATAACCATACAGTTTACAGAAAAGAGAATGAATATCATGATATGAAACAGGAAATAAATATGATCTTCACAAAGATATAAAAAAATCCAGTATGGTACAGAAAGGAGTATATTATTCAAGCATAAAAGTATACAGTAGACTCCCAGTTCATGTTAAATCAGTTATTGGAGATAAGACTAAATTAAAAAAAAAGAGCTAAGACTCATCTTTTTAATAGTTCTTTCTACTCTTTACAGAAATGTTTCGAAAACGTGTAAAAATTATTGAAATGTATTTAACTTTAAGCATTCCTATATAGGAACTGACAATGTGGTACTGGTACATCAATTGTTGACAGAATGCTTTTCATATGAATTAGAATGAAATCCTTATAGTTTATTTGTATAACCATCATTGCTACTATAATCTGTATTATTATTTGAACACTTGAACATCATGTATCTGTTTGCATATGATGTGGATTGTAGGCTTCATGACCATTTACATATGGATATTACTGTTATAATCTGACAGGTTCTATATCCAAGCGACACACTCGCATCAAAGATCCGTGGAACTCGAAAGTAAAGAAATAAAATACCGCTTGTATATACGCTGGAAATCTCGTTCTATAAGAAGTATTTTAGGTACTCTGCCCTCATTTATGGTTAAATTTTCCAGAAACCCAATGGATACACCAGCCAGTGAGAAGAACTTATAACTTGTCAATACAGATATACAAACTAAGTGGTGTTTTCAGTATGTATTATTTTTATACTTGTGATTCACACTGAAAGAACAGACATTTCTTTAGGGTGGGGTCGCAATATATACTGTATGTACCGGTGCTTATGTTTCGAAGAGTTATCTATTGTTGAAATCGTATAAAACTATGAAAAGTCATACAAAATATTTTTTCTATTAAAACAATAGATGAATATTAAACTGAACGATGAATTAAAATAGTTTCATAATATACTACATGATTACTTGAAGACCATTAATCCATGGATTTTAAAGTGAACTGTGCAGGCACTGATTAAGATGCTGTTGCCATGGCAACAGCAAAGATATACTGTCCGTGACCAAACAGCTGTGAACATTGTTTTGACATCTGGGAGAGAGGTAGAGAGGCGGCTGGAAATTAATTGGCGCCGTGTGCGTAGGAAGCAACCTATAATGATTGTGAGCCTTACACAGAGACCAGTAATACACAATCCGCGGTGAAACTCAGTTTGAATTCTCGGGGAACTAATAGACGAGATGGCCATTGTTTGTAATTTGTAACAAGCAGACAGTATAAAGATATCCAAAAATTAAGTTGTACATCTCTCTTCCGGAGTGATACAATGAAGAGTATTAACGATTGAGACTGTACAATAACCATACGCACGTAGAATGGTCAAACGAAGATTACAAGCGCAGAAACAGGCGACGCCATTGCCTGTGCAACCCACAAGACAGTTAAGAAAGGATTCATTAAGGGAACAGAACCATAACTTATCGTCGTTCGAGAAATACGTTGGTTTCTCTATTTCAGAACTGAAAACATGGGAACGTTTTGTAAAACTGTTGTTCAAACCCACAGACCCTTCGTCGCTTGGAGTTGTACGAGCACTCTTTGGTACATTTGCGATTTACAAATTGGTTCTTAGAATAATTTAAACATTACAGGCTCCTGCTCAGCATCATTTTACAGGGCTGCTGATGGTCTTAGATATACCAGAGGAAAGAGGTCTCGCAGATGCAGACATCCGTTGGGGGAATCCAGATGAGTGTCGTTTTCCCTTATTCAGCAACCTTCATCCTTTGCCACTGGAGTGGATGTGCATCGTTTACCTCATTATGTGGATTGGTAATCTGATTAAATTAAGTTTTTTTTCCTACTTATATGCTGTGTGTGTGAGTATTCCGAAGTCTCGTGTAAGGAAAGTGAACTGCTTAGGTAATTATTTTGCTTTGTACAGAGCAGACTTCTCAGGAAAATGAAACTAATGGCTAATTATTAACATTTTTTTGGTGGGGGGCACATCTAGTTGACCGGTCTGTAACCAGCGTTTTTCTCCCCGAAGGTTTCGTCTTAGGTTTCCTGTTGGTGTAGGCTTATTAGTCTGCAGTTTCTATTTCCACTCGGCTACCAAGAGAAATGGATTTTTTGTAACTACACTCCAGATTTTCAACGTTATATTGAAAGACAGTGCTGTAGCCGTTTTTTTTTTTTTTTTTTTTTTTTTTTACATTAGGTTAGAGCCTTGCACTGTAACGTGATGTATTTGTATACACAACCAGAAATGTTTTATTTTATATTTTTCTTATTTATTTCGTGTTTTGTCTGAATTTATGTATTATGTTGTGATTCATTTCATGACTTTGTAGCTTTGGCACACATTGTCTCATGAAATCTCAGAATAAACAAAAGAGAGTAAGGATGTTGATTACAGAATATTTGTTGGTAAAATCATACAGGTGGGTTATGAAAACCTCACAAATGGCAGCTTTCGGGCATTCCATTGCACAGGAGATATCATACTACACCGAAAAATATTGGTGGTTGTTTGGGAGTATTTTCTGAGCATTTCTATATAAGGAAGCCATGGTCTCCAGTGGCTTTTTGCACAATAATAATGTAACTATGATGTATTCATGTTGCTACCTCAGTCACCATTGTTTCTGCAAAAATACCATCAAAATAGTGAAAAAGCCCGTAACAGTTACAAAAGCATAAAACAGAGGTTAATGCAATAAACCTCAGATAAAACACAAACACTTTTATTACAGTGCATTGTGCTGCTCCTCCATTGTATGTAATGAATCCATAAAAAAGTTGCATACTAGCTCAATTTTCATTAAACGTATCCATACTACTATGTACCACTGTTAATGGACAACTAACATTGTTGAAAAAACTAACCAGATACAGGGAAAGACAGTAATAAATGCAACTTTGTGGGCAAAGAGTAAAGTGTACATTACTATTGTCATTATTGTGATTTAATGGCATAGATTTATTTCTAAATGAGACACACAGCTCACAGTTGTGAACCTGGCTGTCTTTCAGCAACTGTATACAGGGTGTTACAAAAAGGTACGGCCAAACTTTCAGGAAACATTCCTCACACACAAAGAAAGAAAATATGTTATGTGGACATGTGTCCGGAAATGCTTACTTTCCATGTTAGAGCTCATTTTATTACTTCTCTTCAAATCACATTAATCATGGAATGGAAACAACCAGCAACAGAACGTACCAGCGTGACTTCAAACACTTTGTTACAGGAAATGTTCAAAATGTCCTCCGTTAGTGCAGATACATGCATCCATCCTCTGTGGCATGGAATCCCTGCTGTGCTGATGCAGCCCTGGAGAATGGCGTATTGTATCACAGCCGTCCACAATACGAGCACGAAGAGTCTCTACATTTGGTACCGGGGTTGCGTAGACAAGAGCTTTCAAATGCCGCCATAAATGAAAGTCAAGAGGGTTGAGGTCAGGAGAGCGTGGAGGCCATGGACTTGGTCCGCCTCTACCAATCCATCGGTCACCGAATCTGTTGTTGAGAAGTGTACGAACACTTTGACTGAAATGTGCAGGAGCTCCATCGTGCATTAACCACATGTTGTATCGTACTTTTAAAGGCACATGTTCTAGCAGCACAGGTAGAGTATCCCGTATGAAATCATGATAACGTGCTCCATTGAGCGTAGGTGGAAAAGAACATGGGGCCCAATCCAGACATCACCAACAATCCCTGCCCAAACAATGAGTCGCATGTCAACACAAGCACCGAAGTGAACATTGCCTTCCTTCAATTGGGCCAACTGGCGGTGAATTGAGGAAGTACAGTACATACTGACGAAACTAAAATGAGCTCTAACATGGAAATGAAGCGTTTCCGGACACATGTCCACATAACATCTTTTCTTTATTTGTGTGTGAGGAATGTTTCCTGAAAGTTTGGCCGTACCTTTTTGTAACACCCTGTATAAGTTTCAATGGATAAACAACACAGCCAATTGGTTGTAAATCATTGTTTAATAGATTGACCTAGGTTTAGACTCCTCTAAGGATGTCTCCATGAAAATGAAATGTTAAAAGCTGTAAAGTTACACTGCGAGAAGGCAACGGTCAAAGTTTAGAGCAGACATGTTCAAGTCAGAAATTAAAAATGTTCTAGCCTTGGGCATGTATACTTTGCAAGGAACTACATCTGATGGACATCATTTAATGAAGACATTAGATGTGTCGAAACCTAGGTCAATGTGTTGAACAATTACTTGCAGATGGTTGGTGTGTTATTTGTCCATTGAAACACACAGCTCATACCGTCTATATTTGCACTGTTGCACAGATGTTTTCAGTTCATTACAAAGACAAATGGGGTCAAGAAATCAGATGAAACACAATTACTGTGAAATGAGCCTCTGAAGGCCATAGCTCCCACACATCCCTAAAAGTTTCTTGATGGAGTTCGAGTACAGCCTGTTTACTAATTATCATGATGCCTGGTTTAACGTGGTTGTAAAGTTATGTATATTAAAAACAAGGTGCTGGAAATGAACTGATATTGTTCTAAACACGGATTCCTTGTCCAGTGTTTAACGGTAAACCATACCATGATCCACAATGCCTCTATCACGCTGGAGTTGATTGAGCATCTTTGTGACACTTTTGTGCCTACTAAATCCAGCTTTAATAAAATTAGCTTTTCTTTGGATCTTACCTATCTGTACCAATCCTGTGTGGTATGAATCTTAGACTGGCGAGCAAGTACTGCACTAAAAGCATCTCCCCTTGGCAGATTTTTTATGTCATAGCACTGTTGTCATTAGCTGTGTATTTGTATCCTTTTTTTGCCACTAAATTAGGATCCTGTTATTTTTGTGGCCAATTCACAATGGCGGATCAAGCCAGTAAGACCTATTACTTATTCAGTAATGTAATAAAATATACAGGAAAGAATTGTGATTTCTGTAGGACATATAGAAGTTGGATAAGGATGCACTGAGTGCTTAAAACAAAAGTTCGTTTAGACATCTCATACAAGTCACTTCCAAAAGTAAGGGGGTTATGAGCAATGTAGTGTAGTGCGTGGCAGAATGCGGCAGGAAACAGGAGGAAGACAAATGTAAAAATTGGTAAGATGCTAACTTTGATAGTCATAGTGACTGTTTTCATCATATATATGTTCTAGCTTTTGGACATGTACAAAATATAAACTGTTTTCTATTATTTCCAGTACCTTTTGCAGCATAATGGATATGTGTGCATGCATTTTCATTGTGTCAACAAAGCTAAGTCTGCTAGTATATTAATTCTCAATCTGCTTGCTTACTGTCTCTGTGCATGTATAGTTGGGAATGTACAGCTGCTGCCAGTACAGAGTTCTGTATTCAACAATACAGGCTTGATGTCCATATGTAATAACTGCACAGTTTGCACAACAGTTTGTAGTGAGTAGTGCTAGAACACTGTAACAGTATTGATTAATGACACTGGTTCAACTATGCTGCTATGGGCTGCCTACCAGATTTCAGCCTACCTTACTTTCAGGAGTCTAGCAAAGTTGCTCCTAAACCCCCAGATTCCAACAGGTGTAGACAACATTGGATATATATGTTGTTGACCATATAATAAATGACCACATCACTGATAACTATGACAATAATAACAATAACATGGATGTGCAATGAATATCCAGATGGAAGAATGTAATCTGCAAACTTCTGATCTGGTGACTGGCTTATTTTATCTGTTGTGCTGTAATTTCACTGTCCATCACAATAACTGTAATTGATAGTTTATTGAGTATGGTAATTCGTATCCATTTCTTGGACACATACATGTTTAGCCTTCAGTGAAAGATGTAAATGTAAGACCAGTGCTTTGTAAGATCCCTGTTCTGTGGAAATCCAGTTTTCTTTCTCCAGGATCTTTGCACTTAGTTACGTAACCTAATCTGTAATGAATAAACAAAAGTACTCAATTTTTTCATCCAGTACAGTCCCCAGCAATCAGTTTATCCTTCTCAACCAAGCTCTACTGATTTTCCTAAACCTCATCACTCCTCTTCCTTCCCCTTCAACCCGTCTGCCGCAAGAAGGAGACACTGGCTCCGAAAGCCTGCACATTTTAATACCTTCTATATGCGTGTTATTCTGCCATCACTTGATGAGTAGATTTTCATGTTAACTGAATCTTCCATTGGTTCTTGGTAAAAGAGTAGATTTCCTATAAAGAGTAAATGTGAATTTGATTTTAAACAAATTTTTTTTATTGATATCAAGTTTTGTGTGCCTTATGGAGGAAACTCACTGATATGTTTCATGCTGCAGGTGTCCATTCTTCATTTCAGCTATAAACTGTTCTGTGAATTTACGGTTTAAACTAGCAAACTGAAAGACCCATTTTAATTTGTTGGTTGTTTATTGTGAATGTTAGCTCATGGGGGTAACACTGCTGCTTGTCCCCAAGTTAATTGCTACAAATTACAAAATGTGAAGTATTCTTCATTATTTGTATTTTACTGTAGGTATAGAAGAATTTGGAAGCTACCAGTGTGGTTGAAGAAAACTTGGCCTTGATAACTTGCACGGATTTTGATGTCACCTGGGATGAGTGGGTTGTAGATATCTATCTCTAATGTCACTCTTAAACATTATTTTCACTTTAATGTGTACTCCAGTCACTGCACAATAAAAACAGATTTTGCATCAAAACTCAACTGACCACTATGTTTTCATCCTAGGAGTGACAGTACTGTTTGTTAGTTCATTGTCAAGCACACAATTGTAGCAACCATTATGTAGTGTTACTGGCTTGTCCTACCCAGCCATTGAATGTTTTTTTTTTTTTTTTTTTTTTTTTTTAATAGACTTCAATTTGCAGAGGTTTAATTTCTTTGATTTTTTAAATCAATGTTATTGGTTAAATCCCAGAACATAATTGCAGAGGGAGGCTATATTACACTGATTCATCTGTGAACCGCACATGTTAAACAACTGTGCAACATAGTTCCTCCAAGTTTAGATTTTACATTAACATCAGATGTCATTCTCTTTCTGAATTTTGTTCATATCTTAAAAGATACCCTCATCACATACACTTAAAGAACAGTAAAATATAATCTAGAGGCTGAAACAACTTAATTTGGGTGATAAAACGGAATCTTCCACCATGAATTGGCAGAACCCATAACACTTCCAGGTGATAAAAGAAGTATTCAATACAGAAAGAGATCATCAGCTTACAAGTTACTGGATCAGTGAAGGTGGAGCAAGGCTGACTTGCACAAATTATAATCAAGTCAGTAAGTTATGGGATATTAGCATTCCACAAACCAACACAAGGCATAGCAATTATGTGTAACTAGAAGGTTTCCTAGTGATACTGTGAACAGTGATGTGAATACAGGGTGTACCAGGCAGACAGGGTGAATGAAGGTGCCATATGTAATGGTTCTTAACCAATGGCATTCTGAACATCAGCATGAGGTGTGATGCTCATACATCACTGTAAAAGTTCCACTAAAGCTCTCCATATTGTGGATCAGGACAGAAAGCATGGCTTGTGGTAATCCTTCCTATTACTGGGCAAGTGTCCTCTGAAGATTAGCAGTGATCTGTGGTGGCAGAACTAGGGCTCTGGCCCTACAAATTAGAGTACCACATACTAGTGTAATTGAATTTAAGTCTGATGTCCTCATGTTGCAGGAACAGAAAATCAGATGTTGTAATCCATCCAATGGAACACATGTCGATGCACAGCATGAGAAAGCTGCACATTCTGTTGCAGAATTTCATTCCTGTTATTCATCACAGTATTTTAAGGAAACATAAGTAGTGGCATTTATGCTGACATAATTTTATCCCAGGCAAGAAAACCATATTGGTCCGTTTCTGCAATCTTATACATATTGTAATGGGTTCTAGATGTGTCTAGACAAACATATGCAAAAATCACTCTTCAGGTCCAAATGTAACTCATATGTGAATTTGACTTTACCCCACAAACAATGATGAAGATACCACATTTCCCAAGTCATGCATTACTTTCGTGTGAGAGGAATGTATATAATAATCTTTTAAGTGAAGCTGAACATTACACGACCTACTATAAGGTGTCTTTGCAGGGCAGGTGATCGGCTGGTAGGACATTGTCAAGCACTAAAGGCAAATTAATAACTCTCATTTTGGATAGTAGTACAGAGTCAGCATTGTCTGTATTGCTGTTGAATGGGTCCTTCACCCTAAAACTTTCTCTACTGTGTCTCAAATACACGCAAAATTCATTGGCAGAATCATTATATCCAAGACCACTACCCACATGGATTTTTACAGGCACACTAAGCTCTGATATTGGCATGCCACTTACATTGTATGTTTCTGTGTCAACCTGCAGTGGTTTAATCCATGCACTGTTGCCACAAACAGGTTTTTGTGCCTCTAAAATATCCCTAAATGTACTGAGAAAAGTGTACACAACAGTAGAACCTCAAAATTTTATAACTTTTTAGTAGTACCTTTATTAATATGGACCAATTGGTGTGAAAAGGGAGATGTTTTATGTATAGGTGTTTGAAATGGGAAAAAAATTCACCCCATGGATCAGGAGAAATGCGAGGTGAAAGAGACCTGGGACATAATACTGATCTAATACCTGTGAGTCCAGCTACAAGGTCATTTTGCATATGATTCTACTGAATATAGTGATGAGTTGATAAAAAATTTTGTGTTGTCTACATAATTTCAAGTATCACATAAAACTTCATGATAGTATATGTTAAACAGAATTATGAGGTGTTCTCTGGAACAATGACATAGCTGAAATACATTGAGATAGGGGTATTGTGTCAAACATTTTAAATAGTTTTTTTTAAAATTTATTTCAAACTCTTGTACAGGGACTAAGTTACAGTCATGCAAAAGAACTATTGTGGTTTCAGAATATATGATATGATAGTGTAATTTGTAAGATTTGCTGACAGTTTTGGGTTTCAGTTGACATCCTATACAGAATGCCTGTTATTAGCATCCAGAAAGCAGAAACAAAATCTGGAGTTCAGATTGCAAATTTGGAAAGATTGAAGCCTTTGTACAGGGACTAAGTTACAGTCATGCAAAAGAACTATTGTGGTTTCAGAATATGTGATATGATAGTGTAATTTGTAAGATTTGCTGACAGTTTTGGGTTTCAGTTGACATCCTATACAGAATGCCTGTTATTAGCATCCAGAAAGCAGAAACAAAATCTGGAGTTCAGATTGCAAATTTGGAAAGATTGAAGCCTGAAGATTTTGAAACAAGAAGGAAGGAGGATTTTTTAATTATTACCCACAAATATAAAAATGAAGAAGGAATACTGTAGAAAGCTGTTGATAAAGAAACAAAGGAGGAAAGCAGAATATAAATAGAAGATGGAGTAAGAAATAATTTGAAAAAGAAAGAGTAAGCAAAAGGGGAGTTAACTGATGTAAATTGAGACACTAGTAGGTACGAAGAGCCAATTAAATATTAAAAGTTCAGTCTTTGTCTTTGGGGTTTAGAAGCACTGAGGCTGGAAAGAAGTTTCAAGGGGCCCACACATTGAAGTAAATATCTGTGCACTTTGTGTTACATGGTTTTCTGATATACACAATGTACAATGGTCATTCATTACAGGTTTACCCAATATTTTTTATTGTAGATTATTTATTTATATTCACAACATCTGAATATGCAAAAAAAGTGAAAGTCAATTAAAAATTTTAGTTAAAACTTACAGATTGGCTAGTTCTTTTTTGTTCTCACTAGCTCCCCTGTTTTCATAGCATTTGTTTTACTTTTTGCAGATTGGAATACCTTATACTGGAAGGGTGTGTGGAGCATGTTTTATAAGGGAGTGGCCTTTCACAAGTAAGAACCATGGGGTAAGAGAGCATGATTAAGTGTGTTATAGGCATAAGGATATTGCAGTGGTTTTCATAGAGGGTGGTAGGGGGCTGTGGGTACAATTGGCAGGGCTGATTTCATTCCAGACCATTATTTGAGGAAGTCCTCCAATTGTCATCCTGGTTTCTTAACCAGTTACAGTCCAGGGTGGTATTGTACACAATATTTTTGTGGAACATTATTTAACTAAGATGGAGCTGCTACAGACTTAGGTATTTGCTTGCACAGAAGTTCTTCTCAACAGTTTTGAGATTTGAAAGCACCCATGAGATTTATCTCTTCACCATCAATTTTTCTCTTGGGTTTGATAGTAACAAGGTCACATTATCTTCTTACCCAGAGTGAGTGCCTATTTAGTTTGATTGATTGACATGTTTGTTGATACATAATTATTCATTACCCAGATTCAGAAATTGGATGTGCTACTTCTGTACAACTCTGTGTATGGTATTAAACTGAGTGGCTAAAAATCATGGATAGATTGTCTCTTTTACAGTTATGGCTTCTATGATCCCTTAATGTCGTGGCTAGATGCAGCTTATAGCATGACACATCTGAGGGATCTGTTGTAGGCACTCCATCACAAATTTGTTGATTTTTAATGTGGGATGGAAGATGGTACAAGGTGGAGGGTCGTAGTATACTGTAGGCTATTTGGGATTACACAATAATTTGGGTTTCTGAGCTCAACAGAATATAATGGATTTTCAGTAGGCTATGGCAGAGATAATCTTTTCACGCACATAAGCCACAGCAAAGGACAACCTCAGATGTCTGAGAAACAGATATAGTGTCTCCTCCTCAGGGCCATACAGGGTGATCAATAATGGATGTACTGTTAGTCAGACTACCACTGATTTAAATGTGGCCATGAACCTATTTCACCTAAGACTGTATGGAGACAAAAATGTACTTTGAGGGTATCGGCAGCTGATGACAGACCTCTTTCTCTTTGCTGACACTTATCACAGAGTTCGGCAACTGGCATCGACCTGTGAACATCACCACGGTATCATGGGAGTGTGTTTGTGGGGTGTGTGATATGGCCCGTTGAATCTTGGCTTCAATTATATTGAGCTGAGGGACATGCGAGAGTATGGTGTGTGCCCCACAGAGCTATGGATCCTGTGTCAACAAGTTTGTTTCCATATAGGAGATGGCTGAATTATGACTGTGTTGTATTCACACATTTGTAATTAGGCATTATAGCTCAGCTGCAGGGAATTACTTCTGGTGGCCCACGTTAACTTCTCGCAATCCAACAAAAGTATGTCTGGTAGAGAAGTGTTGGTTGACTGTCTCTTATTTAATGTCTCTTAGATGTCGGGAAATACCTCCAGTGTTCTTTGTACAGTGGATGACGTTTTCTTTTGCTGTTGCCACTGGTAAAAAAAATCACATTTTTTTTAAAAAATTCCAGATTGATAAAATGTTTGCTGACCTAGTATGGATCTCACCAATTTTCAAAATATATCTTTTTTGAGTAGTTATTCATAGTTTGCTGTTTTATTGTTAGATCCCAAGCACATAGACTCATTATTGTGAGTACTGTATCTCTAGGAGATGTTCCAAAGGCACATATACTTCCTGGTACAATACTTGGCTGCACTTTTCCACAGCCATGACAGGTTTTTCAATTTTGGCTCTATGAGACCACGTACTACTAAGACAAGTAAACTCTTATGATATAATTTTATATGGTCGTAGAATCTTTACTCAACCCTAATAAGTTTGCTAAATATATCACCCTCCTCCTTGTTTGCACAATAAGTAATTTGAACCTTATATTCAGTCTAATTGAATATCCAGATAACTCACATTACTTTCTCTGCTTATATTTGATTATTTGATTTCTTTATTATGATCAAAGGACTGATTTCTAATTGACTCTTAGGTAAGAAAAGACAGATCACTGCTTACAGTAAAGCAGACACCTCAGGTTGCAGACAGGCACAATTAAAAGACATTTACATTTTGGGCCGAGATGCTGGAGTTGGTGGTCATGTGTACATGAATGTGCTTGCTTGTGTGTGTGAATGGTGTGTCTCTCTCTTTTACTGTTGGAGGCTGTGGCTGAAGGCTTTATGTAAGTGTGTTTGAATTGTGCCGGTCTGCAACTTGACATCCATTGTTTGACTTTTAGGTAAGTGATTTGGCTTCAGTGGAGCAAATGAAAATTTTGTTTATTCACATTGACCTGTAAACTTGTCCAAAACAGTTCTGATCGTATCTTCCAATTTCATACTTTCTGCTAGTGGGAGTAGATAATCAGCTTAAGCTATTGCACCAAGATCTTTGCCATCATGCTGGTTATGTAAGGACCAACAGGGTAGCATTGTGATTAACACACTGGACATGCATTCGGGAGGACAGTGGTTGAAACCCGCATCTGGCCATCCTGATTTAGGTTTTCTGTTATTTCCCTTTATCATTTAAGGCAAATGCCAGGATGGTTCCTTCTCTATCCTTTCCTAATTCGTGTTTGTGCTCTGCCTCTAATGACATCATTGTCAACAGGATGTTAAATACTAATCTCCTCCTCCCTCCTCCTTTAATGGAAGGATATAACCAATAATTCCATATTTTGTACCTAAAATATGTGCCTACATGCTGGCCCTCAAGGACAACCTAAAGTTGAAGTTTTCAAAACTGATACACCTGTGGTTATAATAGCCTTGACAACTATCATACAGCAACCATGGACTAGCCTGTAAATGTGAGGGCAGTGGAGATTATCAGAGATTGTCACAGACTCCTGGAAGATCATATCAGCCACAATTCAAAACATGTTTTTATAGGCTGCATACAAACAGTTCTGCTCCACATTTTGAACTTCTGTACGTTTATCAAATACAATGTGAGATTATGTGGGAGTCTGTCACTGAGAAGTTTTCTGGTATTTTACCCATTATTCCAAATAAGCAGAATGGTCCTAGTCTGGTTCTTTCCTTGATATAATGATTTCTGTGCAGTTTTACAAATATTAAGCAATGTGCCTCTCTGAAGACCAGTGTGAAGCTCGTTTAGCATGAGAGCTAACTTATTTCATAGTCCCTATTTAATGCGTAACATATTCTACTTTCTCCACTGCAAAAGATTTAACTGATAGGTGATACTTGTAATAATAGACTAAACTCTCCTTTATGTGATTTTACACATTAGTGTCCTCTTGACTGTAATCTTTCAGGAGAAAACACATTTAAATAACTCAGCAATGCCTCACTAGATTCTAATTATTGTCCCTTTTCACTGTAGAATGAACTGTTGGAGATTTTTTTCCAGTGATAATTTTGTGATGAATTCCCAACAGTATTTAGTTGACCCTTTACAGAAAAATTTACTTTTAATTAATGTTACCCTCCACAGACCCTCTTTGTATCTTATGTTTCAAGTCTCTATATAGTTAAAATCTGCAGCCTCTTTCTTCAGATGCAAAAACTTCAGTGACATTCAAAAACTTGTTGTAGAGAGTAATAGCAGTGAGCAGAGTGCAGCACCAGTCCTTCCAAACACTATACTTAGCAAAGTGACCAAATCATTAGGGTCCAACATTTATGGAGGGGGCTTCAAATCATCACCTGACAATCCAGCTATACATCATTACGGATCTCTCTAAATCACATAAGGCAAAAGCTGAAGTAATTCTATGGAAAAAGAGATGAATGATTTCCTCATCCACGTGCAATCCAAATTTGTGCCTAATATCTAGTGATATCATCACTGGCAAAATGTTGAATTCTTATCTTCCTTTCAAATGTCAAGGATGAAGGTGACTCAACAGATAGTTGGCTCTCATAATCCTCTTTATTTTAATTTGTAGTATGATGGTTACTCTGAAAATTTTGCTCTCTCTTTATTCATTTTGTATATTGTTAAGTCTATGATCTGTTCTCAGACAGTGAAGTGCTTCATAAATTTCAGCACTATTGTGTTCTCTTGAGGACTCATATTCTTCCACCTTTGCACTAATAAGTGGCTTCAAATCCTCAACAGCTCTTGTGTGGTCATGGTTGCTCAAGACTCTTCAAAGAATTCGGTATGCTGTTTGATTTGCTTAAGAACTATGTTTTTTCACATAACTAGTCAAGGTGAACTTCTGAAGATTCCATTTGTTTTGGTTTGAATCTATGAAGTCCATGTTGGTTATGTGGAATATTTACTTATTTTTGTCTAGATGGTACACTGAAAGAACCAAATACTTGAGTGAGTTTTTGAAATTCTTTAAGGATGGTATTCTCCAGACCATAAAAATTACCCCATACATATTACCATGGGTTGTAATTCACAGTATATCTGTAGCATTCCTATGCTGTTTGTGCTCCTTTAGTTGTACTAAATAGTCAACAACTTTGAGAGTTCACTTAGAAATAAGTGGGTATTGATTTGTTGAAGCTTGGAACTGGTTAGTGCCAGCAGTGTTTTGATACTGTAAGATGTGAGCAAGCTTCAGTAAAATATTGTGAGTGTCTGATTAAGGGAATTTGGTTTAAATTGCCTGCATCATTACAGTGGTAGAGCCCTCAGCCTTCTGGATAGTTATATACTGAGAAATATTAAAGTAAAATGGTTGATAGTGGACAGGCTTCCAAACTTCGTTTAGGCTTGCAGGGATCTGGCTGGGTGGACAGCATAGATCCATTACTCTTGATGATGTTATGGATATTCATAATAAAAAGAAGTAATAATAAAACTTCCAAAGGTTTGATTGGTGCATTGGTGAGTAAAAGCTCCCAGTCTCCCAAACAAGCAACTCTTGTAAACAAAAAAAAGCAATAGGACACACATGGGCTAAAATATATTTATTGTTGTGAGAAAAGAGGTCATTTGGAAAGGTATCCTATTCTACGGGCTTAGAGGTGACCACTGAAGCCATTAAACTGATGAAAAAGCTTCAGAATATATCTATTTCTAAATGCATAGGGGACTAGAGGAGATCACTGAAATCATTAAATTAACGAAAAAAAGCTTCAGAATTCAACCCTTTTAACCCATATGGGTTTAGCAAACCAGACAAGTACAGTCCTTAATTGTTATAACAAGTAATAAAGAAACATATAATAGCTGAGCTTATTACTAATTTAAAGTCCCCCACTGCATTTTTCTGTCTGGATTGAAGGCTACTCTCAGGAACTACTTTACAGATTTTGATATAGTTCATGGATAGATATACTGCGTAGTGGCACTACCCAGTATTCATGAAAAAGGTTTGTGTATATAACTTATCACCATGCCAGACAAATCGTCCAACTATAGATGCTTAGTGTTACCCACACAAACCCAGGGCAGGTCACTAGTGATTCCTGACCTTCTAAAATAGTGAGAGGATGGGGGCGCAGTGTCTGTAAGTACCTCCACAATTGACATAGTGCTGGACTAGCAGTCTGGAGTATATATTTGTCCCTGACTTTACTTTTAGAAACATGCTGTGACCAAAACATTGCAACAAACAGTCCAGTTCTGTTGATAATGTATCAACAGGAACCTGAATTCCACTCATTTTTTCAAACAGAGGTAATTCAGGGAGTGCATCAAAATGATGCCGTTCATTATGAAGGGCAGGCTGTTGAAATGAATGACAAACCTGACTAATAGAAACTTGTGTATTAGCTTCTTCATACTCACTATCATCGTTTCTATCAGCAGTACAGATTTCACTCTGCAGCTCACGTGAGTCATCGTCGTCTTCTGAAAAATCGCCAATGTTGTCTGAAAGATCATCAAGTTCTGAGCTATTGTTCAAGAGTTCTTCAATTTCTAAGTTAGACAAGCAATGTCTGTTAGCCACATTCACTATTTATATGTTTTTACGCATGGGAAGGACTCACACAATAGCACAGCACGGCAGCCAGCATAGAACAAAACAATCTTCAGCAATACTCTGAGCACACACACGCAGTTCACGTAACATTGGTACCATTCACGAGAGACTGGTGCACACTAGCCATCAACAATGCCCTTACGACAAGCCAAACAATTAGTCTCACCACTTACAAACATAAAACATGTGTTTAAATCACAAATAAATAAGTCGAAAGTGAAGAATGTATGACATACGTCCGACAGATTTTATGACTAAAACATAGTGAACATATCTAGTATGCTGCTGGCTCCAATGTGTTAAGGTGTGGTTATCCACTGTGTGCCGAAGGAGAGAAATGTAACAAAGCTAAAGGTGACAAAACATACATAGTCCTGAAGTCAGAAAGGTATACAAACTCCTGCAATCAACATTCATTTCATCAGCTCTAAAACTGCTGTTCCCAAAAGCATATGTATTTCCATAGAGGCAGTCCACATGTACAAGTTTTACCTTCTATGTGTGCAAGTGCACCTGTAAGATAGCTTCTCTCAAAGCACTTTTGGTTTATTAAATGAGCCTAGTAAACTCTGGCTGATTCACACAAATAATTATAGCAATATGTTAACACATAGTCAGTAGTTGGGGCAGCACACATTCCTCTCTGAAAAGGAATATCATAAGAAGAAACAAATATAGACAGAATAAAGCACTGACAAGAAAACTATCGGCAGACTCTTTAGCCTTTCCTGTCCAACATAAATTTTGTACCAAGACACAGAGATTTTAAAGATCATCCTCATAAACAAAGGATCCTGGAATCCAAAGGCATGTTAATGGATTCAGAATACAAACTGGGGAACTGAGCAATATAATGCAAGATGAAACTGGATATGGCTTAAACACTCATATTCCAATGCCTGCAACAACTGTACACCACCTGTGCAGACTCGTGTCTTTACAGACAGCATCCAAGGCACCCACTAAGAAGTTACTTTTGATATTTTAAGTTTTTCATCACACAGGATGTACCACACAGATCACATGAAAATGTCTACTTTGGAGATGATATATCTCATTCATAATTGACAGGCCTCAGTAATAATTTACTTCACGTGCACAATCATATTGATAATCTAGCTGGTTTGTGGATTTGGTTCACTGTTATATCAAATTCGTCTAGTTTGGACTGTTGGGCCATGTGTGGACATTCTGCACAACCAACACACCACCACTACATGTCAAAATGGATGGTGAATGTGAGTGGTTGTTTCATGCCTTGCAGATGAAGAAAATGAATGAGTGCACACTGTCATTGTAAACTAAATGTCACTATTTTCAGTACAAGAAACGCAGTGCAGTTTGGCAGGTGCAACAAGAGCCCTGTGTGCGAGATAGTGGTGTCGCCTTGCTTGTGCATAAATAAGGAATGCCTGTATTTTTTTAAGTCAAGCTCATACTTCCAGATGCATTCAACTGTCAGAAAAAAATTAGAATGTGCTAGAACTTTAACACACTTTGCAAATCACATTTTAACTACTTGCATATTTTTTGCTAATACGGGGGTATCTGCCTGGTTGTCTCCTGACCTGCTCTCCAGTTTTAGCTAACAATGAAACATGTGTAAAATGTATTCTAAGCTTCATGTACATGTGAAACAAGTTGTTGTCTCTGAATTGTGTGCATGCTATGGTCTCACTGTCAAACATACAGTACAAGAATGTGAGTGCAAGAGGACAGGTATTTTCACTTGTCATATGACAGTGTATATGATGATGTAATCTTTGCATCTCAGTGTTATGTTATTGTAGATAAAGTTGATTTTATTGCATGTAATTGACTTGAAGTAATAACTGCATGTATTTAACTGTGCTGTATTTTTAAATACCATGTATGCCATATGCTGAATAAACTTATCATTAGTAAACTAAAATTTGAGTCTCATCTTTTTAGTCCACAATTGTTACTTTTCGCCGCTTTTCTGAAAGTTGCGCCTGTCCCAACCTGTATTCAGAGTCACTTCCACTCCCCACCAGCTACATATCCTCTTTCTTTTTCCTATTTCCCATCTGTCATTTGTGTCGTTGAAGAACTTCCACGAGGTATGACAAAGGTATAGGTTCAACCATATGATGTATTTTGTACCTATGTCAGCCCTGTTCCAGTTTTTATTATTTCATCAACTGGTAAGTGGAACAAAGGAACCCTACTGGTTTTTGATGCTTCATTTATGACAGGAGAGAGGGTCATAAGATTATTAATACTACAAAAGACTGGGGACTGTGAAGACATAACTGGTGGAAGCATTGGAAGGTGGCTCACAGACTGGATATTTGGGGTGAGTTACACAAAATTTTACAGCGAGTATCCTTAGCTTATTTCCTGGTGAAATCAGCACATTCTCTCACTTTTAATCTGCTTGGAAATTTTCTTATTGAAGCATATCTGCAGGAAGTGGGCACAGTCTGATGAAGTCCTTCTTGGAATTATGCACTGCAAGAGCATTTTGTAGCATGGTTCATCATATATATTATCACTCCAGCATGTTGATGTTTCTTGTTTGACATGGTTTGCATGAAAGTGTGTGATTTGTTGCTAACATTGCTGATTTTTTACACATCAAATAAAGGTATGGAAACTTTGTAGAGTTCAGCAGTGCATTGGATGTCAGAATGACATAACAGTTTGTGCTCATAGTTAAATTATTACTATTTTAGTGTTTGATAAGGTGCTCATCTTAGATTTATTCCAAACAGTCTGTTAATATGGGGAAGTGACTGTGTGTGTTATATGCTTTATAGCACAATTTCAGACTTGTTTGTTACTACAGAAAGTGTTGAAGACCACCTTGAGTGACAACTGATACTGACAAGAGGGCAATGAAAATAGTGGCTTGTGGAAGTTTGGAGGGTGTGGTTGTGGAATTACAGGAATTATGGTGGTGAAGGACAGTGTTCATCTGCAGCATCATAAACCATGCAGAGGTGACCAGATTATATTTCAGTTACTCAGTTCCAATACACATGTAACATGCATTTTGTTAGAAATAACAGCAAATTCTTCGAAGCCAAATGAGGAAGTGCAGTGATGAGGTACTGGACTTGAGATGGGGATCATCTCAGCCTTTTTGATTTATTCACATAACTCTGTATGGACTTAATAAGTCTGAAGGATTCCATGGAGCAGTGTCGAAACTGAACCACTAGCTCTACCCCTAATTACTTCATTAACGCCGTCACTGGGGTTAAAAACTTTCACACATCAGGAGTGACCCAGTAACTATGAGGGCCATCGTAATGTGTCAGTCTTCAAGCTTTCTAGCCAGTATCTGTCTTACTAATGTTTTGTTTACCACCATAGACTCCCATATTATGCAATTGTCTATTTTGTTCCCTGGATCAATCAGATAGACACAAGATGCAGATAATAATCAGATCCTCAAAGGGCAGCTTATCATAACAATACTTTAAAGACAGAAATTGCTATATACAACTTGGTCTGAATAATTCAGGAAGGAAAGAATAGCTGTAGAAGGAAAAAAAAGAATATGCTTGTAGAGGTTTTTTTCTCCACTAGGATGGCAGTTTTCAACTTTTGGTGAGTTGGATACAGTCTACTTTTGACCTGCCGGGAGGCTCACCACTATTTGGTGTGTGTGTGTGTGTGTGTGTGTGTGTGTGTGTGCGCGCGCACGCACTTGGCTGCCACGGGGCCCAGCCTTTGTAGTGCTACTTCCTCATGCTATCCATTTCCCCTCTCTTGGGATTGAGTCATGTGCCTTCTTCAGAAAACCAAAGTTCTTGGTAAAACTGTGTATGGATTTGCCCTGTCCACACATCTTTCATTCTCTGTCCTTCCTTTTCTTACACTTCCTCCCATTTGGTGTTTGAGGTCTCTCTTTTTCCTTTTCTTCTTCTTCCTCCCTGTGCATTCCTGAAGGACAACTCATGTGTTTTAGATGCATGAAAAGTGACTGGGAAATCCCATACAAGTAGGGCTCGCACATACACACTGGTAAAGGCCAGACCCAGAGGGGGGTGACTGACTGAGCTGGTACCTTCCTCTATGTCGATTGGTCCCTCTGGTGTATGGGAGGTGTGACCTGAGGTGTGGACAGTCACCTAACGCAGGTGAGCCCCACCTGAGGTGGGTCCCCAGCAAGAAGGAGTGGGCCGTCAGAGATGCTAGCAATCATGGGAGATTTCTCCGTGATGAGTTCCCTGTCTCTAGAACATAAATGGGTTGAGATGAAAGAACCACTGGCTCTCGTAGCTGCACCTGGATACATCATGGTGTTACACACAGAAGATGGTCACAGTTTCATGACAGTTAAATCATTGGTTATTCAGAAGGGTGTAGATGCCATTGCTGGTCCTGTGAAGTCCTGCTCTCAGTTGCATCATGGGACCTTGCTTTTGGAGATGGATAGCGTTTTATAGACACAGAAACTGCTCAATGCAACACTTTTCCACACCTATTCTGACAAAGTAGAGACCCACCACACTCTTGAGTTCCGTGATTGATGGCCTGGCTGAGGTGGAAATAATAGCCCATCTCACTGACAAGGGAGTGACTGCAGTTTGCCATGTAATGAATTAGTGCCAAACCACATTTTATTCCTCACATTTGACCATGTGGTACTTCTACCAAAAACTAAGGCTGGCTATGAAGCTATTATTGTCAGATCATATATCTCGAATCCCAGACATTGCTATAAATGTCAGCACTACAACCATACCTGTGAATCTCATGAAAATGGAGACAAATGCATAACCTGTGGCAGGGACGCTCATGAGGGTGAGTTTCCATCTCCATCCCCTCACTGTATGAACTGCAAGGATGATTATGCTGCTTCCTCTTGTGACTGTCCAACCTACCCAGTGAGAGAGCCATTCTGGAGATCTGGGTGAAGGGGAAAAGGTTCCTATTCACATTGCTCGGAAAATGTTGGCACATGAAAAATTGCATTTTCGCGCATGGCTTTTGGGAGGACCAACATGTGAATGATAAGAGACACAGGAAGTGACAACAATATTACACATCTGAGAACCCGATGGTTGAGTTATAGGTGAGATAAAAATGAACTGATCATAAATAAGTAAATGAACCCAAAGCATCAAACCAGTTCAAAGAAAGGTGGTTTTATTTAACCTTAGAATAAAACTACCTTCTGTTGCAATTGATTGGCTGCTTTGGATTCATTTCCTGGTCTCTGACCATTGCTGTAGTGCAGCCATGTACAAAAATACTGACCATAAATATTTTTAATGGACTGAAGAATGAAAAGAAGGGAAGTTGGAAAGTTACCTGTATTTTTACTTCTGTATTAGGATTATACAGAGTGTCACTATTGTGATGGGGCACATTCTTTCAGTGTATATAGAAAAATCACAAGGCTAGAATGTAAAATTCATAATCGAAACATAGGCACACCCCAGTGAAATATAGCAAACCAAAATTGTTGCTAACAGCACAAAGTAACATCCCGTGTCAACCAATCACTAGCAGAGTTGGCAGGTCTGTTAAAAATATATTGAGGCACACAATTAAAGAGTGCTGATGAAGATAATGACTACAAGTATTTATCAATGTTTCAAACAGAAATCAAGTCAATGTTTACTGAAATAGTTTGTATTGAACCTAACATAGGATAGATTGAGAATTCTGGTAAAAAACATAACAATAAAATTTTTTATAGCAGCAGAAAACTGTAACATAATCTTTATTCATCTTAATATATTTGACCTGACAAGTTTAAAATATTTTTGTTCCTCAAGAAAATAAATTTGTTTCATCTCAAGCAGATAACATCTTTATTCTTCTTTCAAAGGTATATTTTAAAGCTAGAAAACAGTACTTAATATGAGTCAGATGTTGGGTATTAGGTCTACAGAGAACTATTTCAAAAACAATTTAGTCATCTCAGTGGCTGACATGCACACAGATGTATTATATCAGAGAAAGAGCCATTTTTTGTGTACACTAATTTATTTTATTCCTGCTTTTTAAGTGCAGTTTCACCTTCAAAAATCCTTTGTTTTTGAATGTGTGGGGTGATGCTGACTATGTGTTTTGTTTTATTTTCCTAACAATGCCAGAAACCGTTCAAATTATTCTTTAGATTTTCCAAGCTCAATTTTGAAATATTCTTCCTCAAATAATTTTAGCTCAAACAAAAGAAACGCAAGATCTGTTCAAACACAGTTTCTTCATACCAAGAACTTAATTCTAGACATTATGAGTCTTTTCATAAAAGGTGCTTAATTTATCTTTTCATTTGTTCAGAAGAAACTTCATTTGGTTGTCAGGAATGTGCTAAATTAGCCCTGTTCTTATGACAACATTTATATACATTTACCTATTAATAAACTGTCTTGAATGCTAGTGCAGATTAACTATGAACTGCCTTCAATGTATTTTGTACCTGCCTGCCATCTACTTTCTTGGAATAAAAGTGTCACATCACTGCAAAATTACTGTCTTTCTGCTAAGTAACTGGCACCAATCATATATAACAGCTGCCGATAAAGAACTGTACATCACATTCAATCAAAATTTTGAGGGAAAAAAACCTGTTTTAAGTATCACGCTTAACAACAGTCATGCTGTATGACTAAATTTCCCAGCCACGTATGGTTATTCTAGTGTGTACTATTTACCTCTTTTACTAAAGATGGTGTACTAACAGCTGAAATAGCCATATTGTCATATAGAAATGGCACACAAGTCCAAATCCAAAGCAGGGTCATCAATCAAGTGCTGAACTGAAAGTATGTTTATTATGAATACCAGCGTACAGCCAAACAGAAATGACATCCTGATGCAGAGTGCAGCTGTTTATACAAACACTGAATATTCCAGAAAATGCAAGCATTACAAATATATTTCAAGCACCTTGGAAAAATTCTAAATAGCAAATAATTGCTGGTGGCTGGGTTTGAACTGGTGACCCACAGCACACCAGCCAGTGATGGTAACCTTTATGCCACACTGTAGCATCACAGCACATGGCATTGCTCCAGCCTGGGTCCAGATCTTTTCAATGGTTCTGGCAGTGTTGGCAGATCCTTGTGTTCTGGTCCTGTCATTACATCCTTTTTAGTATGATGAGTATTAAAGCTTCACAGTCTCAAGTGGGTCTTCTAAACTCCGATCATCACTCTGCGCCTCTAGACTGTCTTCATATGGAGGATATGGATGATGTCTCTGTGCTTTCGTCTTTTTATGACGGGTCATAATCCTCGACTTCATATGTGGTGGTTAACAGGCAATGAAGTACATGGCTCAAAGTAGCACTCCAGTGACATTTTTGGTAGTCCCACTTTCCCCACAGCATAAAAATCCATACTAAGTCTTCTAGGCTCTATCTCCCTGACCAATGCTTGGTGTTATAGTGCTCTCAGTCTTTCTCCAGGGTGTGCAACGCTCCTATGCAAGCCAGCTGTCTTGCTTCTTTGGTCTTGGTGATGAGCTGTTTAGTCAGTCATCTGGACTGTTGTCTGATTAAAAAGGGAGCAGTGTATCCATTGTTGTTATGGCATCATGACCATAGAACAGAGATAATGGTGTGTAGCGGTTAATGTCTTGCTTTGCTGTGTTGGATGCAAATGTCATGATGGGTATATTGTATCAAAATTCTGTGTTTGACATCAATGCACATCGAGTGAATATCTGCCAATGTTTTATTAAAGCATTGTGTGAGGCAATTTGTCTATGAATTGTAGGCAGTTGTCATCCTGTGGGTGATGTTGCAATGTGAAATTACCTGTGATATTAGTTTTGACTGGAAAACTTTTTCATGATCACTGATCATTACATGAGGTGCTCTGTTCTTCGCCATGACATCTTCTACAAGGAACTTTCAATTTTCAGAGCTCCAGCAGTAAGTGCAGCATTGATGTCAGCATAGGTGAGAGACAGTCAGCACAGACTACTACCCATCAATTATCATTTGTCAACTTCAGAAATATCCCTGAGAGGTCAATTCCAGTTCAGTGGGATGATGCTGCTGCAGGCAGGGTAGGAGATAATCATGGCATGTGCTTTCATTATCGGCATTCCTTACAGTGGCTCATATAGTATGTAATGGACTGGTAGAGACCTGGCCAGTGATATCTGCATATGATTTCGTCTAGAGTCTTCACAAATTCCTGGTGACTAGATGTTGGAGCATCATGGAAATACTAAGCCAAAAATGAGCTAGGGTCATGAACAGCTATTTCCACACCATCAAGTCATAGTCTCACAATGTTCCGTTTATCATCTGGAATCCTCTTTTGGTGAGTTCCTCATTCTCCAGGATTCTGTGGTTTTCAGAAATGCTGGATCTTCCCTCTGTTCAGCAGCAATGTGATTTCATGTGGTGATGATTGAGATTTTGTCCATGCTGCTGTGTTCTGCCAATGGATTTCTTGAAAGGCAGTCAGTGCCCTCAGTGTTTGCATTCATTTTTGTATGCTATTGTGATGTTGTACTCCTGAAACATCATTGCCATCTCACCAGCTGACCCGACAGATCTTTCAGACTAGCCAGTCAGCATACAGAATGGTCATCCAACACAACAGTGAATGGTTTGCCAAATAAATTCTGCTAGAACTTGTTGATGACCCAAACAACTGCAAAGCACTTCTTCTCAGCTGTAAAGCAGTTATTCTCAGACTTAAAAAGTACTCTTGAAAAATAAGCTATCACCTTTTCAGCACCTTCCCAGATCTACTAGAACTGCCGCTGCTCCAAAACCACTATTGTCTTTGGGAAGTTCTGTATCGGCATTCTCGTCATACAATGCCAGAACTGTAAAAGATGTTAGCGCCTCCTTAAGGATAAGGAAGGATCTTTCTTGTGCCTCATTCCAGGAAAACCTCTGTAGATGTCTGTTATACTGCAAAGCCAACTAAAGTAAGGTTTGGAAGTCTATTTACTGTTACCTTAATGTTCCAGTCAAATATGACCCCAGTTATACCACTTTTAATTACTTTTCCAGGATTTGTACTTTGAGTTTGCTGAATATATTCTAAGTGGCCAAAATAGTTAAATCTCAGTTCCTCTAGTGCATTTTAGTAAACATTAAGTTTGTTTTTCATATTATGTTAATGTAAGAAGTGCATGTCTGAAAGAGAAGCTTTTCTTTCATACTAAGCTGTCTTCGTACTATGTTGCATACCAGTATAATGTGGTTTTTAATATCCACTGAGCCGTATTTCTTTCCTATTTCATTTAATGTTTGCCTTGAATTTAGAATGTCTCAAGTCCTTAGCACACATTTCCACACATCATCAGCCACTAAGTCTTTGTCCTCTTTCAAAATTTTTCTGGAGTGTGTAAACTGCTGGTCAAATTTACAGAAATGTTGTAACACACTCGAGGTTTCCAAATGAATGTTTAGTAACTTTTTACACAATCTGCACTGTGAGACACTTACTAATTTATTTGAAGTTGCTTTATAAACACATGACAACATTTCCCCTGCTGGACTTGGGCTCCATTTCCTGACTGGTACGTATTTCCTAGTTCGTAATTTCTCCTCAGTTGCCTTTAAGTTTGGTTTGTTTGTTTTGGTGCTCCCATTATTATGATAAATGAACTGCAGTGAAACTACCTGTGCAAACATATACCTGGCTAGTCTTGTCGCATATATAGCACAACTTGTTATTAGGTGCAGCAGGCTGAACTGGTCCCATGAAGCTTTCAAAGGCTTGTGGAAACTCAAGTTGATCTGCTTTAACCACTGTGCTTCAGTACACCAGTACTCTTGTGTCTCCATGGCGACAGTTTAAGTTTCTTTAAAGGTTGCAATTGAGATGGGCAGGCAGGCTTGAAGGAGAATTTTTCCACCTGTGCATCAAAGCATGATGGCCATAGATGGACATCTTTCTTTGTGATTTTGTCACATGATTGGTAGTTGATAAAGAAATACCATATGCCATCCTTCTTCACAACGACTGCCGGAGAGGATCAAGGACTTTGTGAAGGTTAAATGATGTCATCTAGCAGCATCTTCTCCACATCTTCCAGTATTACCCATCATTCAGCTGACAAAACTTTATATGATCACTGGATAATTGGTGGATGATCCCCAGTGTTGGTATTGTGTTTTATTATGGGCTGTCTTTTCTCCACTATGGACTTGAACGCATCCAAAAATTGACGTGTCATTGCTATTGCTCACCTCTGTTGTTCCTTGGTCAGGCCAGATCATATTGGCAGTTTGATAGTAGCTTCATCACCTGTGTTTCCTGTTGTGGTAATGGAGTATGAGTTTTCATCAGTGACACTAAGCTTTCTTTCTTGGATCGGTTCGGCGGCCCCTCTGCAGATACTTTTAGAGGTGAGTCGTGGCTGCTAGTGACAGTTAATGATTCAAAGTTCTACTTGCCCACCCACAATGCTTTCCCACCCACTGACATATAGATTTCTTGAGTGAACCTGTGTAGCCTTGTGTAATCAACCAATCAAAAAAAGGTTCACAGTTTAACGGTGTGTTCCAATTGATAACTGGAAATCATCTCAATGATGGTAGCAGGATATCAGTGTCTTCATCAGCAAACAACCACATGTTGTTACATGTGTTTGTTGGAATAGCTTCATCACTCTAGTGCTCTGATCTTTGTGATGCCTGCAAGAAGTTACATCCAAGAATAACCACAACTACTTTCTGTTAAAACAACAAATTCGAAGGGTCGTGTTGTGTCATTGATAGTTTTTCTTACAATGCATGTTCATGTCACCTGGACTTTTCCCATTTGAAACCTTCTACACAATTCCTTTTGCATCATGGACCAATGCCTTCTTTAGATGACAGTGATAAGTGCTTGACATTACAGAAAAAGAAGCCCCTGAGTCAACTGGCGCCCAGACTGCTTGGCCTTCATTGAGCATTCCTGTCATCCACAGAGGATTTTGAAGTGGCTACACTTCCATAGATGTGATCTTGCTTAGTTTTCCTGAGCTTGGCGGCTAGTTGAGCAGCAGGTACTCTTAACAGCTATGGCATATACGTGAGTAACCTCATTCATGGTGTAGTGATGAGTGTAGGCCCACAGGTTGACTATAATCATCTGCAGTGGACTGGTGTGAATAGAACTTATGTAATAGTTGATATCTTACAGCATAATAGTTGTCGAACATTAGTTAGTTGTGCACAACAGCTGGGTTGTCATTTGACCACACTTGGTAGAGTCCATTCATCACCATGCATTCGACTGGAGGTGGAGTTTAATACCAAAAGATCAATAACTCAATAACACTTCTCATCATTCTCTATTATTTCCATCATATTCTTTCATCCATCTCTCTCCCATTGCATTTCCTTGATGCACTGGCACCACATGATGAATTCTTCTGTGTTGTGATATTCTTTATCAGATGAGCTTGGTATATGAATGTTGCAACTCCTTTCATCAAAGGTAAGGTTTTGTTCACTTGTCATATTTGGATTCATAATGTTGCCAAGGGCCAAAACATTCTGTATGTATGACTCTGTCATTTTGCTATGACATTGAGCCCTGTTCTTCAGTTATTTTCTGCTAAGCGAAATTGCTATTGATTATTGCCAAATGCTTTCTTCAGTTTGGTCTGGACTTTATCTCAGATCTCTTCATCGTTCTCAAACCACTACTGGACTGTGTCCTCCAAGTGAAAGTACACATTTGCCAAACATATCATGTCATCCCATCTGTTTTACTTGGTGATTTGGTCAAATCTTTTCAGCCATTTCATCAGATTTTGACCAGCACCTACAGACAACACTGATGGATGCCTAATGTGCAGCTGACTTACTGCTGGCTAGGAATCCATTGGTTTTCTGAATATATGGTCCATGGGAATGATGTATTTGCTTGTACTCTGGTTCCTGTCCATGTATGTGACAGCTTTTACATTTCTTAATTGGAGTCACTGTGATGTAGATGTTTTAAAGTGCCCAGTGCCTCCACCAAACGTTGAAACCAGACTCAAGTTCAGTTCCAAAGTAAGGTCATTAATGAAGTACAATACTTAGCTCTGAAAGCATGTTTATTATGAACACTAGCATACAGCTGCAACAGAAATTACTTCCTGATGGAGAGTGCAGCTATTAAGCAAACATAAAATATTCTGGAATATACAAACATTATACACATAAGATATTTCAAGAACATTCCAGAAATTATAACTTCTATATAACAAATAATTGTTGGTATTCAGTTTTGAGCTGACAACCTGCAGCATGCGAACCAGTAACACTAACCACCACACCATATTGCTAGCACCACAACTTGCAGCAACATATAGTCTAAAGTTAATCCGTTGCCACAGTTGTGAGAAACCAACAATAAATATTAAACAATTGCATTCTCTTAATTAGTGTTGCCTGTAATCTGCATGTAGTATTTCAGGTTTGTCAGACTCAATATAGGAGAACTTACTGTAATACTTACATGTGTACTTCAGAGCTGGTAAGATACTAATTATGACAGTTGTCGTGCAGCCTCGTACTGGTTGTCCAAAAAGTAGAACCACCTTCTCCAGGCTGTTGGCAGCTACTTTTATAATGAATGTCTGTAGTATTTCAAGATAGAGTCCTCAGTGTATTGTTTTACTTTCATGCATCTATATCACCACAGAAATATCCTGTTTTCTCAACCCATTTTTACTCATGCTAATGAAAAACACAAATTTACTTTTTCAGGAGCCTTTGGGATTATGCTTGGATTTCATTTTAAGAAGAGTTGTGTTGCATTTATTCTTCCATATTTTTACATATTTCTGTTGGACAAAGCAACTTGGAACAACCACACATACCTGTATGGGCTCATTGCTTTATTACTCTTAGGGTCAAACGCAAACCATTATTGGTAAGGAAAAGTTTATTTCCACGTTCATTGTATTACAAAAATATATTGTGCATACATGTTTAATTATTTGCTAAGGTTAGTTATAACTGTATGTAATTATTTTTTTAACAAAAATAGTTTTCAAAACTGGAAATATGAGTTTGGCCATCATATTACAGCGCATGCAAGTCATCTGAAGCTTTATAGCAAAATTTGCTCAACGTATACAGTTTCTGGTAAAATGTCAGAAACATGGAAAAAACCTATTAAATTTTATATTTAAATTCATTGTTGTTATAATAGAGGCAGAATTATAGTATTGTTGAACTTAAGTGGCAGAATAAAAAGTTGTGTACTGCCAGTCAAATAGCAGTTGAACAATAACAGAACATATTTAGCTTCTGAATATGGTGAAATCTTCAGGTAATGATATTCAAGTAAATATTTCATTTTTTCAAGGCATCTTGCCATAAAAACTTCTATATTGTCTTTTCACGTAGAGTAACAAATTGTAGAATGTATGTGTTTCAATTTGCAACTTTTATTCGTTTTTTTAGTCTTCTATTAACATTAAATTTATTGTGCATACACATTAATTTGACCTGGACTCGGTATCAGTGTTGGGCATAAACTTAGAACTGAGTCCTGCTATCAACCACCGGACTCACTCTCAGATGTAACCAAAAACTGAGAGAAAACCTTAGCTTGCTAGTACACATTATTCCCCAATTACACAGTCACCATTGGAGCAGATTTAAATCATCTAACAATTGATAGTTTTTTGAGTGGTCTTCATGACAAGACACCATGAGAAACAATGCTGAAAGATTTCTTTTGAAAGCTACTTAAAATAGAGATAATTAAGATAAAATTCATGACAAATATATTACATCAAATGAGTAGAAATAGATCTGATCTCATTCATGATATCCAAAACAAAAATGGTACCAGCAAGCATGATGCATTTGTAGCAATAATCATTATCAAATTACAAAGGTCAGAGAAATAAAAAGATTTACATGTTCAGTGAAGCAGTGTTGTGTTTCAGGCAGGCACATTCAACTCTGGCTAGGGACTTTAAAGGAATTGTGGATGAATTTTAAAAGAATAGCTGACCAAGCGCTGAATAGATGTATACCTCATAGAACATGTTATAATGGGGAGACCTTCCATGATACACAGTCTCTAAAGAAACTTTCCCTAGACACTCTTTGTAAAAGAAAGCAGAGGGCTATATTTAGAGGAATTCTAAATGAAAAACATTTTACTGTGAAACAGCTATACGTGAAGCCTTCGATGACTACTGTGGAGTAATGTTTTTGACAACCTCTCAAAAAACCCAAAGAAATTCTTGATAGTGACACAGTTAATGTACAGACACCCATGCGTGACACAGGAACTGAGATTGATGCTAGCAAATGAGAAGCAGAAATGCTAAACTCTTGTTTCAGCTGTTCCTTTTGTAAAGAAAGATCCAGAAATACTACTACTGCCTAATTCTCACACTACTGAAAAATTTAGTGATGTAGCTATTAAGTGTCATTGGGCTCAAGGAACAGCTGAAGTCTCTAAAACTGAACAAGGCCCCAGGGCCTAATTGAATCCCTATCGGATTCTATAGAGAATTTGAAGCTGAGTTGGCCCCTCTCGTAACCATAATGTGCCATATATTTCTCAAACAAAAAACTGTGCTTAGTGGTTGGAAAAAAGCATAATTCAGACCCACTTACAACTAAGGCAGCAGAAGTGATCCAGATAGCTACCATCCAGTGTCACTGACCTCCATTATTTGTAGACTCTTAGATCAAATTCTGAGCTCAAACATAATGATGTATTTCAAACAGAAGACCTTCGTGTCAACCAGTTTGGATTTTGAAAAAAACAGTTATCCGAAACCAACCTCATGCTTTACTGGCATGAAATCCCCAAAGCCAAGGAACAAAGAAATCAGGTAGATGCAGTACTTCTTGACATCTGAAAATCATTTGACTCAGTTTCACACCAGTGCTTATTGACAGAAGAGCAATTATACGGCATATCAATTGTCATAAGGATTTCTTGATAGGGAAGACACAGCATAGAACCTGTACCAAATTGGTCTAAGATGAGTATTCGCAGTATAGAAAGAAGGGCAACACAAATGGTTTGTTCAACACAGAGTAGAGTGTCACAGAAATTCTGAAAAATCTGAATGGCAGGTGCTTGAAGATTGACATCAGCTAACTCATGTTTCAGAAATGATTATTAAGTGAGGGATCTTCAAATGCCGAAAAATTATTATTGCACCGATACTGTACTCTATCAATGGGCTGTGCTATTTTATTTTTACTCCAGTGGTGACATGCCGAAGTATTATGTATGAACTATACAATCCTGGCCGCCCAGCACTAAATCTGTTTGGTGTCTTCTGTCATGCTTCCTTGTCAAGGATCAAAACCATTGTAGTAATACCCTAAAATTGGTCACACTAGCATCTTGTATGCCCTATCTTATACTGTATAAGTACTGAGTTCTGCCAATTAAAAAAATCTTCAATATAAATCAGATATTTGTGAAGATACTGATGTCTTGGTTATAAGTTGACAATGCGGCAATCTAACATCAAATGAAATTGTTCTCTCAGTCTGTGCATATGATGTTTACCCCACAATATTCCTTCAAGTAAGCTCTTCTACATCCTCAGGAGGAAAATAGCTACAGGTAGTAACTGCTATTGTCTGATCACATGATTCATATTTATAACTGTACTTTGCATGAGCAGTCATATTACAGCTGTGCACTTTGACATATGCTTAGACTGCCAGACACATAGTTCAAATGATGACCTCCTTAATGCTGACACACTGCATTATTAGAGTTGTACACAATGAAATCTATTCAATTATCAAATTCTTAGGAATTGAGAGCTGTGAAATGCATTATCCACAAATGACAAAAAAACTTTGAATGTAAGCTTTCCTGGTGTACACTGCTGATGAAATCTTCTCGGGCTTCCATCTGGGTAGCTGCGTCGAAAATCCGCGACGTTTCGATGAGTGTCATTCTCATCATCTTCTGGCGAAGTGTCGATGGACTGCGGCTGTCCTCTGTATATAGCTGGTCAGCAGCGCACGGCGGCCATCCTTCCCCACCCCTCCTACCTGCGCTGGGCTGATGGTGGGGGGGAGGGGAAGCTGCGCGAGGCCGGCCGCCTGCCACATTAGTCTAGCTGAGAATCGCACGACCGTGCTGGGCTCTCCGCGATTCTAAGCTAGACTAATGCGGCAGGCGGCCGGCGTCACCTGCCCCCACATGGCTGCCCCCCCCCTCCCCCCCCTCGGTCCAGCGACGGTAGGAGGCGTGGGGAGGGATGGCTGCCATGCTCCACTGACCAGATATATATAGAAGACGGCTGCGGTCCATTGACACTTCACCAGAAGATGATGAGAATGACACTCATTGAAACATCAGGGATTTTCGACGCACCTACCTGGGTGGAAGCCCGAGAAGATTTCATCGACAAAAAAACTCCCTGTGAAGGTTATAGAAACATTGTACTTACTGTGATTGTGCTTCTAAGTGATTATTGTATATAACTGCTTCCTGTCTTTATTGTAAACTTTGACGTAGCTATTTGTATGGAAGTACTGAAATGCCAATAAATGTTCTATTCTGTCTTCAGGGTGAAGAAAAAATGCCATGCTTGGAAGTCAGCATGTGATTCCTCATCCAGATTCAAGACAAAAGTTTATCTAGCAAAATCAGAATGTGGTGCATTTTAAAAACACATGTATGAAAGTAGGGAGCTAGCACACTGACACATCATGCAGTGCATCGGAATGTATGGAGGAATGCGTATCATGCCGCACCACCATACCAGCCAGTGTAGCTCACTGAGTAGACTGCTGGGACATCAAAGCCACATCCACCATGGAGCTATGGCTCAAATCCTCATAAGGTTTCTTTTTCATTTTTAGACATCTGTTCCCTAGTTCTCACTGTGTTTAAGCAGGATGTCACTTTGTCATATGACAATAGTCTCTCACATGGCAGTGGGATCCATGCATGCATGTGTCTACTAGCTGTGCAGTGCACAAACATAACTAGTCCTGCCAAGTTCATGTAGGGTGGCTTCCCGATGTAGTACTCAAGCGATGAATATGTTGATATGCGTTTGGTGCTGGATGCATTTAATAACCAAGGTGCTGCTCCTGCACATTAGTATGCTGCATGGTACCCTCGAAGGTACCATTCCAATAAAAATGTTTTTCATAGCCTGGAGTTATGCCTTGGGAAATGGGCAATCTTCGTCAACGAGTAATGGACAGAGGTCATCCAAGGACTAGATGTACCTCAAATACAGAGGATGCGATTCTTGAAACCATTCACCAGCCATGTTGCTAAAGTATCTGTGATATTCGAAGGAATTTCCAGATCTCTCAAAGATTGGTTGTTGATGTGTTCCACGATGAAGAACTGCCCCCAGATCATTACACATTAACTCAACACCAGTGACTAGGAGACCACCTTTGACATGAACAGTTTTCCAAATGGCTTTTGCACCAATGGAAGACAAAGAACATTGTATAAATAAAGTGATATGGACTGTCAGATCTAGCTTCAACTTCCACAACAGCCATTATTGGTTGGAACACAACCCGCATGTCACCCACGTAAATGGTTTTCAGGCACACTGTGGCCCGCAAATGTGGGAGGAGTCCTTCTGGACTTTTGCCTATTGCCAGACAAATTGAATGTGCCCCTGTATCATACATTTCCTTGCAGTACTTTGCCTGATTGATTAGAAAATGTTTCACTTGGTGTACAGTGACAGTTATGGTTTCAGCATGATGATGGTGCACCACCACACTTTGGATTGAATGTGCATAACTATTTAAATGAAGTGTTTCCAGGGAAACAGATTAGTCATGGAAATCAAATGTTCTGGCCTCCACATTCACCAGACCTTAATCCACTAGATTGTTCTCTACCCATGAATATCCACATGCATACCGCTTCGACAATGATGGATGGAGGTGTGTTGCACAGGGTCCAGCAATGTACGATCCAGGGGGTGGAAAAGTGCTTGCAAATGCAAGGTGGTCATTTTGAACATCTTCTCTAAAGTGAACGTTGCTCTGTGAAGACAAGCCTGGTCATCAAACGGTACAGAATGGAATTGTTGTGGGTAGCACAATATGCAATCTAGTGTAGCCTACCTATCGTGTTTTTGTACCTTATTGGATATATGATGATACTGTATCCACTAGTATTTCCTATTGGCATTACTTGTGTCATGGACAAAACAAAGTGGTCATTTATGTCTGTAAGAAATTCATGTTACTTCTTAATGTTTAAATAAACGTAATAATTACAGAAAGAAAAACACAAGATACCACACTGTGGAGATGTAAATTGAATACAAATAGAGGCTTTAATTGAAGAGTGAGTGAGGAATATATGTTTGGCATGAACATGAATCAAACATCGGCAAGTCTGCATATCATTCCTCACAGCTACCTTTTCTCACTGAGCTAATGGGGCAGCTCTGGCACAGAGCAGATTTCATGCTACCTGTTCTTGGCTATGCTGCACACAGTTACAGTGTTGCTAGAGCCTCTCCTTTGAAGTACATTTCTATTAAATCTATTTGTAGGACTAGGTTTCGTTAGATACACTTTTGTTTTGAATTGGGATGAGGAATTGCATGCTGACAGCCAAGTGCAGTTGGACAGTCAAATCTAGCGCCACACTCAAAACCAAATTTTTCAGCACAAAGCACAAAAGCCTGAAATATATGTATTTTTGCCAATAGAAGTGTCATATGATGAGTAGCTTTTATAACTATTTTTAATAAAATTTTATACATAGGAAAAATTATGCTGTTAACCCAGAGATTTGTTTAAACTATAAGCATAGTCATAATGGAATTCCTCTTGACTTCACAAAAGTCTTTATCAGTTTAGTCAGAATGCTATGGCGACCAGTTTTGTGAGAGGTTATGAACCATAGTTTGACAAAACAATTTTTATGATACGGGAGCTTACTAGTAGTGTTAGTAAAATGGAGAGAAAAAAATCAAGTAACTATGTTTCAGACTTTACAATTTACAGTTTTGGTTTTGGCATCTCGACCAACTGCCTAATCATGTTTAATGTAATGTCATTTTCTCTACTGTTCTGCACTTGCTGCTTCATGTGAACTACTAACAATGTCAGTTGTTTATGTTTGCATATACTTCCAGGTCATTAGATGCAGTTTTTTGTAAAGTGAAGTATGATTCACCAGTCCCATTGTGGAACTATGCCATTCTCAGAGTACAGTTATTTATTGTCTACTTTATTGCTGGACTGAAGAAAATGGACCAGGACTGGATTGAAGGTTATTCTATGACTAACCTGAACAACCATTGGGTATTTGATCCTTTCAAGTGAGTAAAATTTTATGTATGGTAGATCAAGCCAGAAACTGTACATTATTTGCTAATACTGTGTATTGGTTACAGGCTGTTACTAACACCAGAGCAAGTGGATTATTGGATAGTACATGTCAGTGGCTTTCTCCTTGATCTAACAATAGGGTTTTGGCTCTTCTTTGACAAAACAAGACCTTATGCTATATTCTTCTGTACAACATTCCACCTTATGAATTCAACAATCTTTAGTATTGGTAAATATTGCAGTTAATATTAATAATGTTTGAGGCATTATGGAATTAATGTAATAACAAATAATCTCATTTTATCTAAAATTTTATTGTCCTTTGTATACATTGATGAGCCAAAACATTAAAGGCATTGCCATCTCTAGACTGAATGCTGCCTGTTGGCATTGTAGGCAATGTAAGAGAAGTACACAAGCAGAGCAGATAGGAGTGAGCTATCATTCTAGTGATTATATGGGCTCCAGATTGAGAAATCCACTAATGTGTGTGACTTTGACAAAGGCCAGATTGTTATTGTTGTGGCGTAACAAGCTCGCTACGCCACACTGAGAAGGAAGCCGAAAGGCACGCGCTAAGCTACAGCAGGATGGCTTGAAGTCTGGAACAGGATACGTATTGAATACTATAAAGAAAATACGTAGCTTTGGAATATACTTAACTTTTAATCAATCCTTGTGATACATCTCTCTTGACTATACAAATGAGACTCGTAAGATACATGTACTGTGACAATTGGCGCCTTGCTAAGTCGTAGCCATTAACTTAGCTGAAGGCTATTCTAACTGTCTCTCGGCAAATGAGAGCAAAGGCTTCGTCAGTATAGTCGCTAGCAACGTCGTCGTACAACTGGGGCGAGTTTTCGTACGTCTCTCGAGACCTGCCGTGTGGTGGCGCTCGGTCTACGATCACACAGTGGTGACACGCGGGTCCGACATGTAATAATGGACCGCGGCCGATTTAAGCTACCACCTAGCAAGTGTGGTGTCTGGCGGTGACACCACATTCCTCCCCCGCAAATCGGCGAACAGTCGTGTGATAAGGCTTCCGCCCGCCGTGGGGAGGACCCCATGTTGACGTATGCGATGGGGTGGGGAGCCTAACAACAGGCGAGGCCGTGCCACCCGCACCCTGCCATTCGGTCCGAGGGGAGCTAGGAAACGCCTGAAAACCTAGTCCAGGGTGCACGTCAACATGCGGTGTATGCGCCCGTAACGAAACAGGAGGGGCCGAAGGGTCGACCTCCATTGCGTCGGGGGATCCGACGCGCGATGACGACATGTGGTCCGGAGTGGGCAAGAGTTCCATGGCGGAGGACAGCTGGTCACGGGAAGCGATCGGCGGTGCGTGACCCAGGGAGGCGCTTGGCGGCTGCCGCGAAGCGTCTACTGTGGGCGGCGCCGGCGGCGGCTGCTGCGGTGGCGCGACGCCATGGGGCAAAATGGAAGGCATCGTCGGTAACACCTGGGGATGAGGCGACCCAGTAGATGGGTCCCCAGGGCGCTGACCGGACGGCACCGTCGCTGAAAGCAGACGGGGAGCGGCAGAACCCAGGCGACGACAGAGGCGCAGCTGATTGAGATGCCGACGCACCTCACCAGAGGCCCCCAAAACCAAATACATCGCGCGGCCGAGGCAGCGAAGAATGCGCCCTGCGAGCCAACGCCGTGAACCTCGATAGTTGCGATAGAAGACAACGTCGCCAGGAGCAAAAGCAGGAGTCTGCCGCTGCACAGGAACCTGATGCGGCGGATGCATCAAAGACATCAAGGTTCGATGAGGACGACCATGGAGCAACCCAGCTGGCGAGCGACCATCGCGGGGCTGAGAGCGATACGAAGACAAAAAGAGCAATAACGCGTCCTCCCGAGAATGCGACTCTTTCAATGTCAACATCTGTGACTTGAAAGTCCGGACCAATCGTTCAGCGGCACCGTGTGACTGAGGCGAAAACGGCGCGGACGTCAGATGTTGAATACCATTGGCCTTGTAGAATGACTGAAATTCTGCGGACATGAATTGTGGGCCATTGTCGGAAACAATAGTCTGCGGAAGACCTTCAATGCAAAAAATAGCGGATAACGCTTGTATGGTGGCAGATGACGTCGTGGAAGACATCCGGACAACAAAAGGAAAATTACTGAAAGAATCGACCACAACCAACCATCGAGCATTCCAGAATGACCGGCAAAATCTATGTGCAAGCGTTGCCTAGGGGAAGTGGCTTTCGGCCATGCAAAGAATTTCCGTGGTGGTGCGGAATGTTGTTCGGCACACGCCATGCAAGAAGAGCACATATTCGTAATCGCAGCATCGATTCCGAACCAAGTACAGTGCCGACGAGCAAGTTGTTTCGTACGCACTATACCCCAATGTCCTTGGTGAAGAAGCCGTAAGACAGAGGACTGTAACGAACGTGGGACCACGACCCTGGACTGATCATTATCAGAACGCAACAACAAAACACCACGCCGTACAAAAAGTCTCTCCTTGTGAGCAAAAAATCGGCAAACCAATGGATCCTCGATCCGTGACTTTGACAAGGGCCATTGCGTAGCAACAAAACGCAAAACAGTAGCAAGGACAGGGTCAGCAGCTGTGGCTGTAGCTACACAACGAAAATCAATCGGAAACGATGCGACCACGTCATCGGTTTCCGCATCAATGAACATGCAAGCAAGTTCGGAAGAATCGAATGCTTTATCCTCAGCAACAGGCAAACGGGACAACGCATCAGCATTTCCGTGCTTAGCAGTGGACCGATACAAGATATCGTAACGATTGGCGACCTCATAACGCAATGCGTGGGGAACATTGCGCGCTCTGAAAAATTTCGGTTGCGCGTTTACTTTCAGTTCCAAATGAGCTTCATAGTTCTTAGCGCAACCAAGGCCCGGTGCAAAAATGTCTGCAAATTCGTCACATAGACTAGAAACACTGGCTGAAGGCACAGTCTGATTCACTGATAGGACCTGACTGACTATAGACATGTTAAACAACTGAAATAAATCTAAACCAAACAAGTTCACTGCAGAAGAAGAACGAAGAACGTAAAAAGACACAAGTTTTGTTTGTCCCTTGTATGTTGCAAGAAGGCTGCACTGTCCTAACACAGGGATAGCTTGTCCGGAATAACTATTTAACTTAACATTTGCGGCATGCAAAGGAGGGGCGCCCAGTTGTTTGTACGTGGCGTGATTGAGCAATGAAACTGCAGCTCCGGTATCGAGCTGGAACGGGATCACTTGTCCGGCAAAGTCCAAATCTACAAAAAGTTTATTGTCCTGCTGACGACATGAGCGACTGTTTTGTGCAGCGTGAACAGACACCGGTACAGAATCACGCGCGACGTGACGGGACTTCCGTCGACGTCGACGCACACTTTTTGTGGGACGAACACAGTCACTGTTAGCGAGAGGAACACTGGACGGGGTGGAATTAACTACATGAAGGTCCATGGGCGAAGGTTCACGAGCCCGATTGTCCTTGGTTTTATTCCGGCGCGAAGCAAAGGGCCTGGAATGGTTGTGAGTGTCTGATCTGAGCTTTCTCTGGCAAACACTTTGAACATGTCCTTTCTTATTACAGAAAAAACAAATAGCTTGGCGTGACGGGCAATTGTCACGCGAATGTCTAGTTGCACACCGCGGGCATGATTTTAGAACTGCATTTGCATGCTTACGCGGCACACGTGTTTGCGAGCTAGGCTGCAGCTGCGCGGACGTGCGCGAGGGCCGTTTAGCGTCCCGTGCTGCGCGCCCGGCGGGCCGGTCAATGCGACACACTGCTGGCGAAGTTTCAAATGATTCCTGAGCAAAGTCAAGTGTGTCTTGCCTATCCAATATGTCTATCACTTGTTGAAGGGAGGGATTAACTAGTTTCAAAATCTGTTCCCGTATGCGAACATCAGAAACGTTCTGTGCTATTGCATCACGCACCATAGTATCTGAATAAGGAAGTCCACATTCACATGCAAAATCACAATCCCTAGTAAGTCCTTGCAATGTTGCAACCCACTCCCTATTAGTCTGACCGGCCGTACGTTTTGTACGAAAGAACGTATACCGTTTCGCAATGACATTGACTGTTTCCTTGAAATAGGCATCTAAAGCAGACAAAATTTCTTCGTAGGACAGAGTTGCTACGTCGCGCCGGGGAAACAATTTCACTATCACACGGTAGGTGGACACACCAACACAAGAAAGCAAAAACGGCTGCCGCTCATTACCGTGAATTCTGTATGCGGCTAGATGGAATCCAAATTGTCGGGACCATTCAGTCCATGACTCTTGGGTGGTATCAAAACTACGGAAGGACGGTGCAACTGCTTGTTGTGGCTGCGGTAGTGATGAAGCGGCGGCGGCCGCATCGGGGTGCAGCGCATGTTGACCCTGGATGAGCTGTCCAAGGGCATCCAATAACGCCTGCGTCTGCTGATTCTGCAAGCGATAAAATTCGGACAGTACATCTGGAGAATGTGGCGAAGCCATGACACAAATAATTCAGAGCAAAGCAAGTAGAAAGAACCCGATCCTTTAATCCTCGTCGTCAATCTGTTGTGGTATAACAAGCTCGCTACGCCACACTGAGAAGGAAGCCGAAAGGCACGCGCTAAGCTACAGCAGGATGGCTTGAAGTCTGGAACAGGATACGTATTGAATACTATAAAGAAAATACGTAGCTTTGGAATATACTTAACTTTTAATCAATCCTTGTGATACATCTCTCTTGACTATACAAATGAGACTCGTAAGATACATGTACTGTGACAATTGGCGCCTTGCTAAGTCGTAGCCATTAACTTAGCTGAAGGCTATTCTAACTGTCTCTTGGCAAATGAGAGCAAAGGCTTCGTCAGTATAGTTGCTAGCAACGTCGTCGTACAACTGGGGCGAGTTCTCGTACGTCTCTCGAGACCTGCCGTGTGGTGGCGCTCGGTCTACGATCACACAGTGGCGACACGCGGGTCCGACATGTAATAATGGACCGCGGCCGATTTAAGCTACCACCTAGCAAGTGTGGTGTCTGGCGGTGACACCACAGTTATGGTCCAGTGCTTGAGATCAGGCCTTCAAAAATGGTGAAACTGATTGGCTGTTTGCATGCTACTGTTGGAAAGTGCTTAAAGGAACGTGAAACTATGAGTAGAAGAGAAGGTGTTAGACCTCACACCTCATCTTGGACTGTGGAAGCGACAGGTGGCGAACTGTGACAGATCTGACAACAAAGTGAAATACCAGGACAGGCACAAGTATATCAGAGTTACTGTTCAGCACACTTTGTTAAACATGGGGCTCGACAGCAGACAACTCCTATATGTTCCCATACTGACCTGATGACATCATCAGTTAAGATTGCAATGGGCATCACATCTTTGAGATTGGACCACTGATCAACAGAAATGTTTCTTGTAACAGCAGGCCTTTAGTTAACTAGGTGAAAGAATGATTGAAACATGCACCACACCACAAAGGCAGGTCAGTGGGGCAGTATCATGCTATAAGGGGACATTCAACTGGTCTTCTATGGGTCTTGTGGTAGTTATTGATGGCATCATGATATCTGTGGAGCACGTGAATGTAATTGCAGACCACTTGCTTTCCTTCATGCTTGACGTCTTCTTGATGGGAATGAAAACTTACAGCTACATAAGGCCAAAATCATTCTACAATGGTTTGAGGAGCACAATAATAAACTAATGCTGATGTCTTGGCCACCAACTTCGCGTGAACCCAGTGGTGACACTGTCAAGTCCCAGCTCCACTCTCACAGACCATCTGCCCATAATTTATGGAAATCAATGTGAGCTGTGCATGTTCTCACATACCTAAAGGTGATGCCAAATCCAGGCCACATAGAATCATGAGTGTACTGTGTTCCAAAGACAGACCAATATGCTATTAACCAGATGGTTATAATGTTTTGGCTCATCATTGTAAATAACAATAGAAAATATAGTTATTTCTAGTTTTACTTGATTAACTTATGTGTAATGGATTCTTAAAAAGGATGTTCATATAAATTGTTTGCATAATATGGGTTGTTCTTCAAATTCTGCTCTCCCTAGCAATAAATGTTGTTGAACTGATAATCATACTATTAACTGCATTTTCTGTCAGTGCTTGGCAGAACATAACAACATTAAATAGAAAACACTTCCTAATGTTCTGCAAAATTATATTTATTTTGTCAAGAACTGACTTTCGGCTTATTAGGCATTTTCGGATGACAACTGAATTTAATTTTGCAGAAAATTAGGAAGTGTTCCCTGTTTAATTTACTGAGTGAGGTGGAGCTGTGGTTAAAACACTGGACTCACATTTGGGAGGATGACGGCTCTAACCCATGTCTGGCCATCCTGATTTTGGTTTTCCGTGATTTCCCTAAAATCGCTTCAGGTAAATCCTGGGATGGTTCCTTTAAGAGGACACAGCCGACTTCCCTTCCTAATCCGATGGGACTGATAACCTCACTGTTTGGTCCCTTCCTCGAAATCAACCAACCTCTTTTGGGCATACTAGCAAACAGGCGTGTAAAATTACACTTCAGTTATCACTGACAAGAAAAACTATAGTTTAAATTGACAATGAATCTGATGAGCTGTCTTTGTTTGGATTGACTCCACTCAGTACTAAATCAAAATGCTGAATACCCTCAAGAAAGGCAGATAAAAAATGACTCTTCAAAAGGAACTACATTATATACATATTCTCTGAGAGATCAATATACTGTTCATCTATTCAGATGACATTGTATGTTTAAATTAAGGAGTTTAAAATGGCTGAATGCTATTTTGTATGTCATGAAGTTCTAATCCATTTAGACTGTCATAGCACTACAATTATTCATGTTTGGAAGGCACATATTGGAAAGAACTGCACTGGGCCACAAAATTTTATACTTGGATGGGATGAGATGCACTTCACCCAGTTGCTGTAGTGGACTGTGCAGATTTCTCCCAAGTGTTGGCGCAATATTGGAGCATTGTAAAAGATGTGTCATTATGAGATTCAAGCCAAAGATATTTTTATTATAGTTGTCTCATTAGTACAGACTGTGATGTGCAGACTTGGCAATAAATTCTCTTCTCCTATTAGTCTCACTTCAGCAGTGCCAGCAGTGATGCTATAAAGTACTATTAGATATATGAGAGTGAGTCATAAATGTTTGTTTATCACCTAAAAAATGAAGTAATACAATTTTTGCAGGTACATGTCTGCAGTCCTGGTAAAAATTGAAATCCCTGCACCACAATACTGTTGCATGCTGCTAGAGGGGCTGAAACAAAATTGTGCTGCCCATTTATAAAGAGTAGAGTATTGTACAGTGCTGACTAAACACTTTACATAGCAAATCAGTTTCTGAGGAAACTCATCAAAATCATGAAACACTTTCAAGAAGTGAAAGAGAGCTCTAAGAAAAATAACTGGCAAAAAAGTAGAGAATCTCATATGCCTATTTTAGATAACTAAAAATACTACCATTACCCCTTGCTCCAATGTAGCTGAAACATTGAAATTTCTTAAGAGAGGTATTTAAGGTGGTGATGGGAAAAAATCTGAATCTACAAACATATGAAGGACATTTCAAAAGTTCTGCACACTGTAAGATAGGATTGAAGAAAATATTTTATTTTACAAAATATCTTTACAGACTTTCAATATAATCTCCGTTCTTGCTTATGACAGCTTCTCAACATTTTGGCAACATCTATATTCCAGATACCATGCCTTTGTTGTTGAACTGTTTGATTACTCGTGTCACCTAACTGGTTGCATCGTCAGTTGTGTCAAAACGTTATCTGTAGAGTTGCTCCTTCAATTTGGGAAACAAATCAATGTCTGGGGTCTCATATCAGGACTGTGTGGTGGGTGAGGAAGTATTTGCCATCCCCTTTTGTCAAATTTTTCTCTCACTAGTAGTGCAATGTGCAGTTTCGCATTATCATGCAAAATGAGGACACCATCTGTGAGCATGTTAGGCCTTCTTTGACCAATTTTCAGGCACAAAACATTTTGCAGAAACAGCTTGTACCATCTGCCTACTATAGACATTCCTTGGGGCACTCTATTTGTAGCTATGACTCCACTCATGTCGTACAACAAGATCATCATCAGTTTCATCTTTGACTGTTGGCAGAGGAATTTTTTTGGGTGTGAAGATAGTGGGAACTTTCCCATTGTGGCAATGGAGACTTCAGGTCTTGCTCAGAATCTTATATCCAGATTTCATCAAGTGCAACAGTACTTTTAAGAAACTGTTGTCCTTTCATTCGATAAGGCTGAAGCAATCCTTCTGCAATTCTTTTGTGACTTGCTTTCTGCTCTTCACTCAGCTCATGTGGAGCCCATCTGGCAGCAGATTTTCCCATCTTCAACTTTTCAGTTATGATTCTGTAATGTGAAGTGACAAACATTCTGGCACCATATACTATTTCCTCACGTTTTTTGTCAATCCTGTCTCAAAATGTCATTAACAATAACCTGAGAGCTGTAGTCTGTTGCGGTTGATGGCCCTCCATTTCTTGGGTTGCCTTCAGTGCTTTCCCAACCTTCACAGAAACAAGCACACCACTGTGATAATGTGTTACTAGCCGCTACATTATTCCCACACACCTATCTCAAAGCTTTATCGGTTTGTGTTAGGTTCTTCAATTTTAATATAGGAATGCTAGTCATTATGTGTAATCCAAGCTGACTCAGTTCCAGCTTCCATTTTGAAACTAAATTACCGACAACAAAGCCCTGTAAACCAGCAAACACAATCATCATGCCTAAAGTCTCACTAACAACTGACATGAATTTCAACTTATTCATGCCACCATCATGCATGTGCAGTGTGCAAGACTGTTGAAATGACACTTATAATGTAAGAATACAAAAGAACCTGCGTTTAGCACATGCAAACTCAAGTCTACATTTAGTACATGCAAACTCAAGTCCATACCAGAAAGGAAGTACACACTTGGGAATGAAGCTGTTTAGTAACACATACTAAAAACACTGGTGATAGAAAATAACTTCAGGTGGCAATTATGGAGTATCAGCTGCATCACTGATTCTATTATATTAAAGAGTATACAGCTTCTGTACTTAGCTTGATAAATATTTTTATTAAGAGGTAAAACATTAGCTTGATTATTATTTCTTGATTCTTATTTCTTAAGAGGTAATTCCACCCTCCAATGAACCACAGACATAGCCATTGGTGGGGTGGCTTGCGTGTCTCAGCTATACAGATAGCCGTACCGTAGGTGCAACCACAACTGAGGGAATCTCTTAAGAGCCCAAACAAACTTGTGGTTCCTGAAGAGGGGCAGCAGTCTTTTCACTAGTTGCATGTGCAACATTGTGGATAATTGACTGACCTGGCCTTGTAACATCAACTAAACTGGCCTTGCTCTGCTGGTACTGCAAACAGCTGAAAGCAACAAGAAACTACAGCCATAATATTTCCGAAGGGCATGCAGCTCTACTTCATGGTTACATGATAATGGCATCCTCTTCAATAAAATATTCCAGGAGTAAAATAGTCCCCCATTTGGATCTCCAGGTGGGGACTACTCAGGAGGATATGCTCATCAGGAGAAACAAAACTGGCATTCTGCAGATTGGAGCGTGGAATGTTAGATCCCTTGGCTTAGAATCATAAAAGAAGGTTGTATGCATGGAAGATACCAGGAGACACTGGAAGGTTTTCAATTGATTATATATTGGCTAGACAGAGATTTAGGAACCAGATTTTAAATTCTAAGACGTTACCACAGGCAGATGTGGTCTCTAACCATGAACTGTAGATTGAAACTAAAGAAATTGGAAAAAGGTAGGAAATTAAGGAGATGGATCTCGATAATTTGAAAGAATCAGAGGTTGTTGAGAGTTTCATAGAGAGCATTAGGGAATGGTTGACTAGAACAGGGGGAAGGAATACAGTAGAAGATGAATGGGTAGCTTTGAGAGATGAAACAGTGAAGGCAGCAGAGGATCAAATGGTAAAAAGACAAGGCCTAGTAGAAATCTTTGTATAACACAATACATATTAATATATGTAAAAACAAAGATGATGTGACTTACTGAACGAAAGCGCTGGCAGGTCGATAGACACACAAACAAACACAAACACACACACAAAATTCAAGCTTTCGCAACAAACTGATGCCTCATCAGGAAAGAGGGAAAGGAGAGGGAAAGACGAAAGGATGTGGGTTTTAAGGGAGAGGGTAAGGAGTCATTCCAATCCCGGGAGCGGAAAGACTTACCTTAGGGGGAAAAAAGGACAGGTATACACTCGCGCACACACACACATATCCATCCACACATATACATACACAATTAATCGATGAATGGAGAAAATTTAAAAATGCAGCAAATGAAGCATGCAAAAGGGAATACAAACATTCAAAAAAACAGGAACTGCAAAATGGCTATGGAGGAATGGCTAGAGGACTGACGTAAAGATTTAGAAGTGAATTTGACTAGGGGAAAGGTGCATATTGCCTACAGGAAAATTAAAGTGGTCTTTGGGGAAAAGTGATGCAGCTCTATGAATACCAATGGCTCAGATGGAAAACCAGTCCTAAGCAAAGAAGGGAAAGCTCAAAGGATGGAAGGAGTTATATAGAAGGTCTATAAAAGGGAGATGAACTTGAAGGCAACATTATAGAAAGGGAGGTGGATGTTGATGAAGAGAAGATGGAAGATACGATACTACAAGAAGAATTTAACAGAGCTCTGAAAGATCTAAGTTGGAACAAGGCGCCAGGGATAGACAATATTCCATTAGAACTACTGATAGCTTTGGGAGAGCCAGCATGACAAAACTCTTCCATCTGGTGTGTGAGATTTATGTGACAGGACTTCAAGAAGAAGGTAGTAATTCCAATTCCATAGAAAGCAGTTGCTGAAATTTTAAAATTACTGAACTATCAGTTTACTAAGTCAAGGTTGCAAAATACTAACATGAATTCTTTACAGAAGAATAAAAAAATTGGTAGAAGCTGGCCTTGGCGAAGATCAGTTTGGATTCTGGAGAAATGTAGGAACACGTAAGGCAATACTGACTCTACGACTTATAAGATTTGTTAAGGAAAGATAAACTTACTCTTATAGCTTTTGTAGACTTAGATAAAGCTTTCGAAAATATTGACTGGAATACTCTCTTTGACATTCTGAAGGTAGCAGGGGTAAAATACAGGGAGCGAAGCCAGACAGCATTTATAAGAGCTGAGGGACATGATACGGAAGCAATGGTTTAGAAGAGAGTGAGGCAAGGTTGTAGCCCATCTCCAGTGTTATTCAGTCTGTACATTGAACAACTAGTAAAAGAAACCAAAGAAAAATTGAGAGTAGGGATTGAAATTCACAGAGAAGAAATAAAAACTTTGAGGTTTGCTGATGACATTGTAACTCTGTCAGAGAGAGCAAAGGACTTGGAAGAGCAGTTGAACGGAATGGATAGTGTCTTGAAAGGAGGGTATCAGATGAATATAAACAACAGCAAAACAAGGCTAATGGCAAATTAAATCAGAGGATGCCAAACGAATTACATTAGGAAAGGAGACACTGAAAGTAGTAGGTGAGTTTTGCTGTTTGGGCAGCAAAATAACTGATGATGGCCAAAGTGGGAGGGTAGCATGGAGAGCTGCATCAAACCAGTCTTTGGACTGAAGACAACAGCAACAACAACAACAAGAGGTAGTACCATCTTTCCATTGTATTGTATTGTATTGTATTGGATATCAAATTTCAACTCTAATTGTATTCCATTGAAAACCATTCATATATTTAAAATGTGTATTGTGGTACTGACAAGAAGTCCACAGCACTGATGTTTATTGCTGAGTATTGCAGATTTGAAAATGTTACTGGAAAGTAACAATCTGACTAGATAATTTGAAATAATAATCAGTCTTGATTGCAAATTTTTACTAAAAATTGAAAATTGTATGTCAGTGGCAACCGGTTTCAGTCATATCTATATCAGCATCAGACCACGTCTCTGGCATGAAAGAAAAAAGAAAAGAATTTATAAAGTTCTCCTTACAGGATAGCAGGTACCAAAATTATACGATCCATTTTATTGTGTAAATAAAATATGGATACATGATCATAATAAAATAGAAAGGTGTTTATACCATTAGGCAGTTAGCAGATATGATGAGCGAATCACTAAGAAGTGTCAGAAGAAATCTCTTACAACTGCTAAGTAGTGTGAAAATGCTATAAAGGGAAAGCTCTGACCCTCTCTTGCTGCACAACCTCATCACGAGCCAATAGGGCTTGATGTATAATAATAATGTATGTGATGACTGTAAATATCAATCTAGATATGAATAAAATACAATATGAAACATTAAACAATGGAAACTGCAGTTAGGAATATCAACACTGTAGGAAAAGATAGAGTGCTGCTTGCCATAAGGATTACATTTTAAGTTGCAGGACAGCCACAATTAATAGACACTTACACATAAAGCTTTTGGCTGCAGGTTTCATCAGAAGAAGAGGAAAACAGAAACACACACAATTCATTCACACACACACACACACACACACACACACATAACTGCCAATTCTGGCAGCTCAGGCTCAGTCTTGGCATTCTGGCCAGAGCTTCTGGAGTTGACGGTCATGTGTGTGTGAGGTGTGCGGGCTTGTGTGAATGAATTTTGTGTGTTTTTGTTTTTCCCATTTTCTGCCAAGGGTTGCAGCCGAAAGTTGTGCCTGTCTGCAATTTAGCATGTAGTCTTTACAGTAAGTAGCAACCTATCTTTTCCTACATTGATGGTATGAAATATTACATTAATATAAGTTGGCCATAGTAAGATTACTTGATATCTACAAAAGTTAATTACAAATGTGCATGAACAACCAATAAAGTTAGTTGTAAGAACACTAAACTACCATTTACGGACACTGGGTGAAAGTTCAAACTGCACTGTTGAAGTAAAGATAAGTGTAGAGATGCCAGCCATTGCTGTGGAGCAGGTAATGTGAAACCTCGCGATGAGTAGTGTCAGTGGCAAGGAATATGGCATGCCAGAGATGTAACAGCACCCTGTCTCTGTAGTGAGTGATGGCATGCTTCTGCCATTACATTTCTGGCGTGCAATATTCCACGCCACTGACACTGTTCATCGAGAGGTTCCACATTGCCTTCTCCACGGCAATGGCTGGTATCTCAGTGCTTATCTTTGCTTCAACACCTCAGTCTGAACTTTTGCGCAGTGCCCATAGATGGCAGTTTAGCCTTCTTACAATGAATTTTATAGATTGTTCATGCACATTTGTAATTATCTTCTGCAAATGTAAAGTAATTACTACTACAGCCTACTTAATTTGTGTAATGTTTCATATCATATTTTATTTGTATCTATACTGATATTTTAAGTTGTTGCATACGTTAACATTGTATATGAAGTTATATTGGTTCCTGTTGAGATCATGCAGCAGGTGATGGGTTGAGCTTACCCTTTGTAATTCTGGAGCATTTTGATGCTATTTAGCAGTTGCCAGAGGAGTCTTCTGACAGTTGCCAGTGCTCCAATCATTGTCTCTGCTCACCACCTAATTATATAAAAACTTTTCAATTTAATTGTGATTATGTATCCATTTATGCAGGTGGATTGTATAATTTTGCACCTGTTACTCTCTAAGTAGAATTATTTTTTTTTTTTCATTCCAAAGACATGGTGTAATGATGATCTGGATATGATTGAAACTGGTTACTGCTGACATGTGAGTTTTAATTTTTAGTAAAAATTTGCAGTCAAGACTGATTATTATTTCATATTGTAAATTTATTCTTAATCTTGTATTGTTGTGTATTGTATTGTCCAATATCTCATTATATATTTTCATTGCTGGTGTGATCAAATGGCTGATACAAAGAAACAAATTTCTGTGAGATTCTCCACTTTATCTATGAGCTGTGCCAGTTTGTTTTGGCACCTCCAGACACATGCTGTGATACTGTGGCATGGGAATTTAAGTGGAAACCAGGATTACAGACAAGTGCCTTCAAACAAACGAAAATTAATTATGTAACTTTATTTATTTATTTGCTCAAAGTGATCAATGTTTATATTTACATTGGGTAGATGATGGCCTACAGTAAACTGCAACAGATTTGTATAAGATTTGTTTCACTGAGTTGCTTATATGTTGCACTTGATCATAACCAGCACAATTACTATCCCAGGTCATCTTTTATAGACCAAAAACCGTGATGCAGCACGTAACAGTTCATGGCTTTACTCTGTCGCTGTCGCTATATTGATGGGCCTGCCTTGGCCCGAGGTGTAGGAATTTAAGCTTGACTAAGCTATTCCTCCTCAATTCCTCGCTGTTAGGGTTTCGGATTGGCCTCTGGTTTCTGTAAAAGAAAGAATTATCTGCCAGATGCCTCCAGCGGCTTCTTATTCTTCTTCTTCTTGTTACTTCTGGGCTGCCTACACTCGATCTTCTTCAGGCGGGAGATGTCCACAGGCGGCGTCTGTTGCTCGATGTACAGGACGGCTTGGTCCGTCATGTACCGCCAGTCCTCGTCGGTGAAGATCGGATGCCCGTTTATCAGCTCCAGATCTGCACGCCGGACGAGTTCCCTCACATTGATTTTCTGGTTTAAGGGTTCGCACCCCCAGTGGAATGGATGTGGTTTATGGGGTAGGGGAGGGATGTTGGTTACCGTGAAAGGATAGGGATTGCCATGATGGGGGTAGCTGCTGTCGCGCAGGGAATCTGTGATCTTGGTGAGCACCTTTCTCACACAGTTCTTGTTGGGGAGGGGGAGGCACTCGAACGGCTCATCTTCTTCTTCTCCCTCGGTTTCCATGGGCGTCTCCTCTGTCGTCTGTGTTTCCGCAGAGACAGGAGTGATGGCTGCTTCCGAGGGGGCCGTCTCCTTGTTGTCGGTGGTTGTCCCAGACTCCATGACCACCTCCCTAGCAACCTGCATTGCCGCGTCAGCCAGAGAGGTGGTCATTTGTGTTGCCGTGACTACCCTGTACTAGTGGGGGTCAGCGCCACATCCAGTGTCGTGCGAGACGCGAGGTATAGGGCAACCCTTAGTTGTGTCATCTCCCAACACGTCTCGTCTAGTTCCGCTCTCAGGGCCACACTCTCCTCCGCCATGGTGGATTTGGGCGCTGTGATTGCGTCCTCATTGGCTTCCTGCAGTGCTTGGCGGAAAGCGTCCACATCGTCTTTGTGGTGCAGCCCGCTTCCCCTACTAGAGTAGGAGGGTGGGGTGTCCACCTTTTCTTCTTCACTGTGTGTGGTGGCCCCTTTCCGCTGCTTCTATGTCTTCAGATAGCCGCAGCTGCACGCATTTGTGGCGTGCGAGCCGCCGCAATTTACGCACGTTGTCGCGGTACCTCTTGGTTTGTTGCAGTTTCATGTGTCGTGTGGTTTCCCGCACTTAACACACGCAACCGCGCCGTCGCATTCCCTGTCTATGTGTCCCAACTTTTGACACTTATAGCACTGTAATTGTGCCACAGGCTTCCGCTTCTTCTTGCCGCAACCATTGCTCCTGACTGCCTTTAGCAGGAGCTCAACAGCAGCAGCAATCTTGCCTCTTCCTCCATTCCTACGTCTGGACAAGGCGTTGGGCTAGTGGCATTGGAACACGCAAGCAACAGTAACGAAGTGAACCTCAGCGAGTTGAGCAGCGGAATGCGTGTCGTGGCTTTACTAAATTGCATACTGTCTTCAGTAGGCTTTATACTCATGGGGAACTTACTGAACAGCTAAAAGCCCATGTGGAAAACTCTCCTTTTACCAAGATGTATATTAGCATGTAGCAAATGCTGGTTTGAAGTTATTTTAGTGCAGTGATTGCGAATTTTACTGCTTTTCTTTAGTCTGCATTCATTTGGGACTATGTGGTTTTTTAAGAATGTTATAGTCTCAAGAATATGTAAACAAGGCAGTGGGTGCTAATTCAAGCCTTATGGCTACATCATGTAGTGAGGGATCCCTGCCTAAATTTTGTGTATTGTGAATGTTAAATATTGCACAAGGGAATTTTCACAGCCCACAGGTATATACTTTTCTTCATATGTTTTTGGAACTGTATTTTGACAGGGCAGTCCTTGTCTGAACCTTATAAGGAAACAAGGACTGTTGAGGACCTTAACTGTGCACAATAAATACTAGTTATTCTTAGACCTATCTATTAATTTCAAAAGTTGCTCACTGTGTGTGGGGTTTGAATAGATACAGTTGGGAATGCCATTTTTCAGCCACATGTCACAAATGTGTTCCTCTATATTACACAGCACCTGGTAGATTGCTACAGATTACATACATAAAGAGAACATCAAATACAAACTTTTGGATATGGATTTATTTAATTTATTCATTGGCACTATGCAAGTAGTTTGGGGCCATTTGATAATTACATGGGATGTGTAAAACTTCTTAAATGAAATAAAATGGAAACAACAGCAAAAACACTGATGATGATGATCATACACATATAGTTTTTTACGTCTGTTAGTAACAGGAAAGAGGACAGGGAAGATGTCAGTCACAACACATTTACAGGTGCCATTGCAGCATTTGCTTGGAATAATTTGGGAAAACTGAGGCAAAATCTAGTTAAAAATGGTTACTCTATGAGAAATCTAAATAAACATTTTGTTTCAGTGCTCTGTACATTTAATCACGCTCTGGTATTATGTTGTTGAGTCATAAGCTAAATTTAATTCGCTTCCTGTAATTCCTCCATTGTGTTGCAAGTTTCCTCAGCTGCAATGACATTTGTGATCCTGCACTCCACTCGGGTCAACTTCTGCCAGTTATTGTTATGAGTTTCAATGCTCTTTCATATCACACTACTTCAACATGTTAGTGAAAGATTCTACTGCTCTAATCTTCTGCTACGTGATTTTACCTTGTTTCCACAAGTGATTGTTCAGTTTTAAGGATTCTACTGCTCTAATCTTCTGCTACATGATTTTACCTTGTTTCCACAAGTGATTATTCAGTTTTAAGGATTTTTGCAAAATGAAAAGTACTGTCAGGTTTCAGATGTTGAAAATGCTCAGCTGTCAGGGAAATTCTTTTGGTGTAATGAGCTGAATGCAATGGAAATTATTTCATGAAGTTTAAAAAAAAGTAGAATGATGAAAAATTTTCCTAGTATCTCATATTTACTAAAAGGGTAAACAACATCCTCTATACTATGTATTGTTATGTCACATGGAGGCACTACTTTTTGGCTCCAGTATTGCTCTAGGCTCAAGAAATTGTTAAGTTGTTAACTAGAAAATCTTTGATCCAGTATCAAAGTAGGATTTGGCATGTGTATATGACTGGACTTTTAATGCTATGTGACTTTAGTGTACCTTTTTATTACAGTGCTTACATCCAGTATATTTTCCTTTCCCAGGAATGTTTCCATATGTATGCTTGGCAACTATGCCAATATTCTGCTATCCTGATTGGCCAAAAACTTGTAATTTGAATATCAAAAAGTTACTGTGGAGCCGCTCATTATCAAAGACTAAATTGGAGGAGAAGAAGCTAAAGAATTGTAAGTTTTGATTTTAACTTGTGAAATTCCTAATGAAATAAAAATAATTTAATACTTTTGAAGCCAATAACATTAGTTTATTACTAATATATTCATAAGGAAACCTAGATTGAGGACAGATTCAAAGTACATTTTGAATGAATATTTGTGAATACTATTGAGTACACAAACTCTGAATTTTATTATATTCTTACACTGTATACAGGAAAATGCATCCTAAAACTGTGTTGTCATTGGTATTTATTAAAGTATGTTTTTCTTCTTTTTTCAGTTAAGTCTCATCAGCAGTCAGCTGTCCCAGCACAAACACTTTCACTTACTTGGAAACACAGTTTTGTTGCCACATTGCTCATTTCATACACTGGCCTGCAGGTTTTCTTACCCTATTCTCATTTTATAACAAAGGTGACTGAAGTGAATTTCAGAATACAATGGTTCATATTACACTAATAATAATAATGAAAATAATAATAAGTTGTTTGACATCAAATGATTTTGCATGTTTTCAAAAGCTGCATATCAACATTACAAATTCATTTTTCTAACTGCATCATGAGCTTATGATTGCTTTTCAGTGTACATAAATATTATCTCCCTGTTCATTTATTCTATAGAGGTGCAATATATTCCAATAGTATGACATAGTAATTACTTAATATTCTGTGGGACATAGTACAAACAAAAAAGAGGCATCTTACTTAGTATTCACCAGAACATATTTTTACTTACATGAGTGTTTTATTCTGTGTCAAATAATGGTACTTTTCCAAAGAACAAAATAGTTACTGGTAAGTAGCTTTCTAAGGTAAACTTTCAACTTTGGGACTGGAAGGCTTACAACTGCACAAGGCAATAAATTTCCTACTTTGATTGCTGCATCCACACAGTCCTGTCCTGTTATTATGGTATTTCTTTCTGGTTATTGTATTATGTTGCTGTAGATTAAAGTTCATTTACTTCTGGTGCCACATATGCTGTGCAACATCAGTACCCTGTATTTTAATGAAAGCCATCTTAGTTTATGCGCCAACAAAGTGTCAGTCATTGAATGTGAGAGGAAGAGGCAAAATGACTCTGGGGTAGGATTTTACTTATGCAACAAAATAGTAAGAAAAGGAACTGACTGGGTACTGGGTAAGGTAACTTACCTTGGGTCATTGTACCTAGTCTGTTCCTTTTCTTACTATTTTGTCGCGTAATTAAACTTCTACCACAGTGTCATTTTGCCTCTTCCTGTCAAATTCCATGACTAACATTTTGTTGGTGCATAAACTAAGAGGGCCTTCAATAAAATACTCCACTATTTCATTCATAACACTGCTGCAGCAGTTCTCTAAGTCATAATAAACTTTATATTTGCAAACAACAAACATATCATCTGCATATGTAACTATTTCAGGAGTAAGAGAACAATCTGAAACAAACTAGTATTCTTCTTTTGGGTACCTTCTAGTTACCAGCTACTACAAACATTTCACATGCTCTCAGTTTATATTAAAAGCAATCTTGATTAACATTACTCAGTCATAGACCTTAGTAGAATACATCTCGAAGATATGTTTGAAGCAGCTGGTGTGGTAATGCACAAACAGAAATTCATTATTGTCTCACATTATTGAACTCCTAACTGATGAGATAGTATTTATAGAAAAAAATTAATTCTTTAATACTGCAGTTGTCCAAACATAAACAGCATAAAATTATAATTGTAGATGACATTAACACATAAAAAAAATGGCAAAGGAACAGTGTGAGTCACATGGTTAATTCCCTGAAACCAGTGAACTACTACTGTCTGAATAAAAAGCCCTTAGACTAAATGCATGTTGTGATAACATAATTAGTAATGTATACAGAGACACTCTTGAATGTGGTGCTACAGAATTATAGTTGGAGTCACGAACAATAGCGGTTGAGTTTAGGCTAGTTTTGCGCACCTACTTCATGCATACTCCGACAGCCAATGAGCGATCAGTAATATTCAGAGTGCTCTGCTGTGAATGCCATAGCTAATGCAAGCATTAAACGTTATCCTAGTGAGCTGTTTGCTGAATTTTTATTCCATTTGTTTGAGCTGTCATGGCTGATGTTAGTGGTAAGTGATACATTCCAGAAGCAAGTGAGAGACATAATTTGCAGGATATATGCTTTCTTCAAGCGGAAAGCATGCGAATGCACATACTGCAGCTGTCACTTGGAATGGTCAACAACACTATCCTTATCGTGCCCCAACATGTGCGAACCGCCATCATTCGTGGATCTGACTGTAGTAGTATCAGATCATGCAGGACTATGGCTTAAAATGGAAAATTCAGCTCCTTATATCACAGAAAAGACAAGCCATATACAGAATTCTGTGCGAAGCTAGTGACAGACATGCACCCCCCCCCCCCCCCCCCCCCCCACACACACACACACAAACACACACACACGCACATGCACAAACTTCCCTCAAGTACTAAATTGCTGATACCTTGATGTCTCAGAATGAGTCCTATGAACTGATTCCTTCTTTAGTCAAGTTATGCCAAAAATTCCTTTTCTCCCCAATGATGATCACTACCTCCTCATTGGCTACATGATCTACCCATCTAATCTTCTGCAGCACCACATTACAGCAGTTTCTATTCTCTTCATGTCTGAACTGTTTATTGTCCTTGTTTTACTTCCATTTAAAGATACACTCCAGACAAATACCTTCAGAAAAGATTTCGTATCACTTAAATCTATATTGAACATTAACAAATTTCTTTTCTTTAGAAAAATTTTTCTTTCCATTGTCAGTCTACATTTTATATCCTCTCTACTTCAGCCACCATCACTTATTTTACTGCCTAAATAGCAAAACTCATCTACTGCTTTTAGTGTCCCATTTCCTAAAGTAATTCTGTCAGCATTGCCTGATTTAATTGGACAGAATTTCATTACTCATGTTTTGCTTTTGTTGTTCTTTGCCTTTTATCTTCCTTTCAAGACGCTGTCCATTCTGTTCAACTGTTCTTCCAACTCCTTTGCTGTCGCTGACAGAATTACAATGTCATCAGCAATCCTCAAAGTTTTTATTTCTGCTCCTGCATCCCTTCTCTACCAGTGCTTCCCTTTCATGCCCATTGACTCTCTACGGGAAGTGGTAAAGGGCAGTGAAACTATCACCAGGTGCTAAGTTGTTGGACGTCCACGACTCTTCGCTGAACGTGGGGTTCGGAGACATCTCTGGCAAAAGAGCACAAGGATAACTACTCACTTGTTTCTGTACAAGTTGTATAGAACCTTTTGCTCCCTATATTTTACCCATGCTACCTTCAGAATTTCAAAGAATGTATTCCATTTGGCAGTCAGAAGCTTTCTCCAAGTCTGCAAAAGCTGTAAATGTAGATTTACCTTTCCATAACAGATCATCTAAGATAACTTATATGGTCAGTATTACCTTGGATGTTCCTACATTTCTCCAGAATCCAAACTACTCATCCCTGAGGTCAGCTTGTAATGGTTTTCCATTGTTTTGTAAATTATTCATGTTAGTATTTTGCAACCATGATTTATTAAACTGATAGTTCCGTATTGTTCACACCTGCCAGCTCCTGCTTTCTTTGGAACTGGAATTATTACATTCTTCTCGAAGTTGAAGGGCATTTCAGCTGTCTCATACATCTTGGATACCAGTGGAATAGTTTCGTTATGGCTGGCTCTCCCAAGGATATCAGTAGTTCTGAGGGAATATTGTCTACTCCAGGGGCCTTGTCTCAACTTAGGTCTTTCAGTGCACTGTGAAATTCTTCATGCAGTATCATATCTGCTATCTCACCTTCATCTACATCCCCTTCTCTTTCTATAATATTGCCTTCAAGTACATTTTGCTTGTATAGCCCTTCTGTATACTCCTTCCACTTTTCAGCTTTCCCTTCTTTGCCTAGCACTGGCTTCCCAGATGAGCTCTTGATATTCATACAGCTGCTTTTCAATTCTCCATCATCTCTTTGATTTTCCTGTAGGTGGTATCTGTCCCCCAGTTATTTTTGTTTTTGTATCCTTAAATTTATCCTCTAGCCATTCCTGCTTAGCCATTTTGCATTTGCTGTCAATCTCATTTTTTAAACTTTTTTGCCCCATTTTGTCTCCTTCATTTGCAGCATTTGTATATTTTCTCCTTTCATCAGTTAAATTAAATATCTCCTGTTTTCTACTAGGCCTCGAATTTTTATTTATTTGTTCCTCTACTGCCTTCACTATTTCCTCTATCAACTACCCATTCATCTCTACTATATTACTTCACCCTGTTTCAGTCTGTCATTGTGTGATGCTCTCTTTGAAAGCTCTCAACAACCTCTAGTTTTTTCAGCTTATCCAGGTCTCATCTCTTTAATTTTCTACATTTATGCAATTTATTTAGTTTTAATCTATAGTTCATAACCAACAAATTGTGGTCAGAGTCCACGTATGTGGACACTTAGTGTTGGCCCAGCCATTTGCAGAAGGGTTGCACTTCTGTCACGTTGAACAATTCTTTTCAGTCATCGTTGGTCCTGTTCTTGCAGGATCTTTTTCTGGCCACAGTGATGCCAGGGATTTGATTTTTACCAGATTCCTGATATTCATGGTACACTCATGAAATGGTCGTACAGCAAAATCCCCACTTCATTGCTACCTTGGAGGTGCTGTGTCCTATCACTCATGTGCTGACTGTAACACCACATTCAAACTCACTTAAATCTTGATAACCTGCTATTGTAGCAGCAGTAACAAATCTAACAATTGCGCCAGACACTTGTTGTCTTATATAGGCACTGCCGACCGCAGCACTGCATTCTGCCTGTTTACACATTTCTGTATTTGAATATGCATGCCTATACTGGTTTCTTTGGTGCTTTAGTGTATTATGCTCTGTGCAGAATTATACCAGGCAGCAGCTTTCATTCCATATTCACCTACTATTTTTTCCTTTTCTTCCTTTTTCTATTATTGAGTTCCAGTCCCCCATCACAATTAAAATTTCCCTATCAGAATAATTTCTTTTATCTCTCATACTTTTTTCAGTCTCTTCATCACCTGCAGAGCTCATTGGTATAAACCTGCACTGCTACTGCTGGCTTCATGTCTATGTTTGCTATGATAATGGGTTCACTATACTGTTCATAGTAGGTTACCCGCCTTCCAGTTTCTTATACATTGTTAGATCTATTCCAGCATTACTCCTATTTGATTTTGTATTTATAATGTTGTATTCACCTGACCAGAAGTCTTGTTCGTCCACCCGCAGAACTTCACTAATCCCCACAATACCTAACTTCAATCTACACATTTCCCTTTTGAAATTTTCTAACATACCTGCCCTCTTGAGGGATCAAACATTTCACCCTCCAACCCATAGATTCCCAAAAAGAAATTTCACTCCGCAGTGGAGTCTGCACTAATATGAAACTTCTTAGCAAATTAAAACTGTGTGCTGGACCGAGACTCAAACTCGGGACCTTTACCTTTTGCAGGCAAATGCTTTTCTGACAGAGCCACCCCAGCACGACTCACGCCCTGTCCTCACAGCTTTACTTCCACCAGTATCTCATCTCTTACCTTCCAAACGTCACAGAAGCTCTCCTGCAAACCTTGAAAGACTAGCACTCCTGGAAGAAAGGATACTGTGGAGACATGGCTTAGCGACAGCCTGGAGATGTTTCCAGAATTGCAGTGTGTACGCTGATATGAAACTTCCTGGCAGATTAAAACTATGTGCTGGACCAACTGTGGCTAAGCTGTGCCATCACAATATCCTTTCTTCCAGGATTGCTAGTCTTGCAAGGTTCACAGGAGAGAGTCTGTATCCGTTATTTCAGGAGTCCTAGTTCTGCATGTTTTGCAGGAGAGCTCCTGAGAAGTCTGGAAGGTAGGAGATGAGATACTGGCAGAAGTAAAGCTGTGAGGACAGGTTGTGGGTTGTGCTGGGGTAGATCAGTCGGTAAAGCACTTGCTCGTGAATGGCAAAGATTGCGAGTTTGAGTCTCGGTCCAGCATGTAGATTTCCTAATGAAAACTTTCTCTTGAGTAGTCCCTGCCCAGAGACCAGAATGGAGGATTGTTTTACCACCCAAGAGATGCCATGATCAATTAACTACAAAATAGAGATGCAGGTGCTTGAGAAAAATAATGGCTGTAGTTTTCCCTTGCTTTCAGCCGTTCAAAATACCAGCACAGCAAGGCCATGTTGTTTAACATTATAAAACCAGTTCAGTCAATCATACAGACTGTTACCTGTGCAACTACTGAAAAGGCTGTTGCCCCTCCTTAGGAATAACACTTTTGTCTGGCCTCTCAACAGTTACACTCCATTGTGGTTGCACCTACTGTATGACTAATTGTACCATTGGGGCGCACAAGCCACCCCACCATGGCAAGGTCCGGGGTTGATGATAAACCAGTTGGTTTCATTAGATGGATAATAATAAAGCAATTGATAAAATGCTTTTCCATGTTCCTCACACATATTAAGCAAATGATAGAAAAGATGTGGCCCATTTTAACCATATGATAATGTAGTAATGTTACACAGAAGCAGCAGTGTACCAACTAGTGGTACATTCTGCAACTTAATAAACTCAGGATAATATGAGAGTGGTTTGAAAAGTTCTTGGAATGGAATAGAAAAAAGTGCTTACATCACTGAAACTTTTTTTTATTTTTCAATGTAGTCTCCTTGTAGATTAGTGCGCTTGGTCCAGTGATGTCCCAGCGCCTTGATCCCATCTCGAATATGAGTTTCCTCCAGGCCTGCAAAATATTTGTCAACTACGGTTATTAATTCTTTGTTTGAAGTGAATATTCATCCACCAAGAAAAATTTTCATATTTGGGAAGAGATGGAAGTCTGACAGAGCCATATCAGCTGAATAAGGTGGCTATGGCAACAATTCATACCTTATTTTGTGTAATTTTGCTATGGCAATGGCACATGTTTATGGGTGTGCATTGTCTTGATGGAAGATGACTTTCTCCCTTGCTAAACCTAACCTTTTTTCACATAGCTTTAGTTGCAATTTGTCCTGGAGGTTAGCACAGTATTCTCCAGTAATTGTTTGCCCAGTGGGGAGATAATCTACAAACAGAATCCCCTTCACATCCCAGAACACTGATGCCATGACCTTTCCCGCCGAAGGAACTGTCTTTGCTTTCTTCAGTGGCGGAGAATCAGCATATTTCCACTGCTTCAACTGTTGTTTTGTGTCTGGGGTATAGCAGTGCACCCAGGTTTCATCTGTGTTCACAAACCGGCACAAAAAATCTTGTTTGTTTTTCCTAAAACGGGCCAAACATTGTTCCAATATGTCCATTCTCACGTGTTTTTGATCCAGCGTCAAGAGCCATGGCACCCATCTTGAAGATAATGTTTTCATTTCTAATTCTTCAGATAAAATGTGATATACTCTTTCAGATGACATATGGAAAGCATGAGTAATTTCACACACTTTCAATCGGCAATCCTCCATGATCATTTTGTGCACTTTTGCAATTATTTCTGGAGTAGTGACACATCTTGGCCGACCACTGCACAAATCATCATCTAAGCTCTCCCAATCAAATTTAAATTCATTTGTCCACTTGGCAACAGTTGAATATGAACGAGTAGAGTCCCCCAATGTATTCTGGAAATCGGCATGATGAATGTCCTTTGTTTTCATACCTTTCTTTACGAAATACTTTATCACTGCTCAAATCTTGATTTTTTCTATCTTTGCAAATCACTACATGGGAACAACAACAGAGCCATGTCACCACTACAGCTCTCTTCCAAGAGCACTGATGTGGCAACAGCCCAATGAGTATGATGTGAAAAACTCATTGTGGTAGTGCTCACCTCTCATGGTGATTCCAAGAACTTTTCAAACCACCCTTGTACTAAACATTCTGAAAGATAAACCTCATAGAAGTGACAGGGACAAGGAAAATTATATAAATATGAGAAACTCTACAGATCCCAAATCATAATTGCGTAGTGCAGTGCAATTGATAAGTGTATTTTAAATTTTAAACATAAATGTAAAGCAGCTTAGAATGTTTTTAAAAGAGAAATTAATAATTTCAATAAAGAAAACAGTATCCCTATTAACTGTTTTGTAAATAGTGCCAGCAGCACCACCCCACTCTGTGATTCTACCGTAGATGCAAAATCCCTGCTCACTCTTGCAAAACAGATAGGAAGTTAGGAATTTACTTAGACCCTAATCACTTTAAATAACATTTACAAATGGATAAACAAACCAAAAAATCCCAAAACAGAATACAATTTTTCCATCATAAAGTGTATAACAAAGGAAATCAAAATACCACTCCTCTCACTGTCAAACAGAGTACTAGATAAAGGAAATTTTCCAAAATGTCTTAAGCTCATAGTTATGTTTCCTATGTATGAAAAAAGGTGATAAAAAACTCCCAAATGACTATAGACCCGTTTGAATGGTACCACTCATATCAAACATATAGCAAACGGCATGTATAAACATATATATAACTGTTCCATAAAATTTTGGGTGAACTGCCACATGTCAGTAACTTGCTGCCACAATATTTTGGTACAGAGTCTTCTTGGCCATCTTCAGGTGTATACTGGCAACAATACACTGACCTCCACTGTCATAAACTCTGCTAGAGCCTGTGTGATGTCCCCAGTTGTTCATGAACATGTGTAGCTTGAATGCTTGCACTTTTGCTGGAAGTCTATGCACTGTGATGAAAACTCACCTCATCAATGACAGAATTCCATGCTGAATCCACCTGCAAACCACCACAACCATCAACTGGTTTCAACCTAGCACATGGAAGAAACTCATGGGAAAGAGATAGATAGACAGATAGATAGATAGATAGATAGATAGAGAGAGAGACAGAGACAGAGATGTTCACTTTGTGTTCTGCCCAGGACACATTTTTGGATATTCACCACTTCTGTTGTTCGCATTTTTCCCATTTGGCTTTTTGTATAATTCAGCTGATTTATGCTAAGTTCAAGTGATTAAGACTTTTAAACTTTTTTAAATGAACAAAAAAAATGGTGCCTTAATTTTTATAGTGTCACAGAAACATCTCATGCCTATGTGGTCAATTATCAAAAGTATTTTAGGACTAATACATAAAAGTGCATAATTCTTGTTCACTATGGACATATTGCAATAGTGCAACTGTTGAAACTGAAAGCATTTTATAATGATTTAGCTGCATCCAGATGCTTTTATAGGCATTTATTTGTCCATTATCACATTTCAAGATGTCTGAGAATCCCATCTTCAGATATTTATATTCATTTAAGTGTGAACAACATTGTTTCTTTACTAACGGTGTTGCAGGATTTTGCAATGGAAGTTTTTAAGACAACTATTGTAAAAAATTGTAAGTAAAGAAACAGTGCCTCTGACATTTAAATAAATGTAAATATATCTAAAGGAGGGAGTGAATGTAAAATGAATGTACTCTCAAAAATACATGCTTTGAGGTAGAATTTGTTGATGTGGCAGGTGGGGAAAGGGCTGCCATTTATATCGGAGCATTACCACGTAAACTATAATGTCACGGGTGATGTTGGTACAAGCTAGGTAGACTGTCGATCAACCATTGGAACCTGAGTGAACTTAATACGACTAAACCACACCGCATGAAATCTCCCTCGAACAATATTATTGTTAACTTTATTGATCACAGCTACAGGAGTTCTGAGCTTGCAATTGAAAATAACGTAACATGCAGGGAATAAAACATCAGAATTAACTATGCACAATCTCATTCCAGCATGGAGGATACAAAAAGAATAGAAAGCATAATAAAAGAATAACAAAACATAAACACACACCACACACATATAAAACACAGTGCCTCTGGTGGCTGGCACGAAATGTTTGATGGCGCTATTGTTTCTAAACACACACACATGACACACGTGATACAACACAGTGTAACAGTGCAATGTTGCCACCTCAGCTTCCATGGTGGAAGTGGAGCATTATTCTGAATAGCAGGCTGGACAGTGGACACAGGAACCAGATCTTGAAGTATGTGTTGGTAGGTCCGCTGCTGTTGTAATCTGCACTGGCAGCTGTGAAGGTAGTGATGAGGCAGCTGTTGGGTGAGGCCATAGTCCTGGAATCTTTGGTATTGTTGCTTTGTGGAGGCTGTAAGCCGGTTTAACATCACCTACAGAAACGGTGGTCGCCTTTCCACTAATTGAAATATAATTTGTTTTGTCTCCCCTTGCAACTGCATGGTGGGATCCTAAGTATGGTGGCTGCAATGATGGTTTGGTGACTTCTGCATGTAACATGACATGTGAATAGGTTTTCAAGTCTTGATGCACACATGTGGTTGCTGTATCGTGCCTGTGAGGCTGGTGTCTGCGGATTTGGGCCACATGCTCTTGCAGTTGGTGTAGGGATTATGGCTGATCATCCCTTGGTTGTGGCAGAGCGTTTGTTTCCATGAATTATCCTGGAAACCTCAACATGTCACACTGCACCAAGTTCTGCCAAAGAAGCATCTAGATCTGGTTTGAAAGTGTTTCTGAGGTTAAGTAGTAACATGAGAAGGGCCTTGGTCCACTCAGTGTTGTGGCACATTAGTGCTGCCTTAAGTGAGCGATGCCATCTCTTAGCCATCCTGTTACTGGCTGGGTGATAGCTCATCGTTTTGTGGTGAGTTGGGCCACAAAACTTCTCGTTGTTTTGTGGTGAGTTGGGCCACAAAACTTTTGAGTTGTCTGAACTGGTTGTATTCAAATTGTTATCCTCTGTCTGTCGTGACAGACCAAAGTGTGACACTCAATACAACATGAATGCAAAAGCCACAGTGTCCACTGGTGCAGCTACTGGCCAGCGGGTGTAAAGATCTATCATTTTAAGTATGTTGGCTGTCGGACAATGGCAATGGATCAGTGATGTCGATGTGGACATGACTGAAAAGGGCCGTTGTGACCAGAAAGTTCCCTATTGGTTACTGGCATGTGGCGGTGTCTTGCTACATTGGCATTTAAGGCAACACCTCCCCCATTCATGGAGTAGAGATTCGTCACTAGACTTTTGTCGATCAAATACCAGATTGGCACACGTTTTGTAGCATATTGAAGGCATCCCTTCTGAAGGAAATTGATAGGAATGACCATGGTTTTGACATGGTCATGTCACAGTACATCCTGACATCACTCCCTGGAATGTATAAATTGCGGATCCAATGCTAATATTCCTGCTAATAAAAGTCCTTGTTGTTCTTGACCTGATTGTTGAGCAACGGCAAGTGTGGCATAACTGATTGTGCTAGAAATTCTTCTGACCCGAGGCGAACAACTGGCCACCAAGTTGTCAATGTTGAAGATGTGCCAGATGTCTGTGCTGAATTGTGAGATGTGTTGCCAAGGTGAACAGTTTGCATTGTTCTGGCAAAAGTCATAAGTTAGCAATATGTGATCGGTGTAGGTAATAAAGCTTTTAGTTTCCAGGTGAGGGCTGAGGTATTTAATGGACTCATAAATGGCCAGAAGTTCTCTGTCATAGGCACTCCACAGCTTTTCTGAGGGCGATAGTTTGCGCAAGAAAAACATGAGTGGTTGCCGTGTGTCACTACATCATTGTTGCGATGTTGCACTGATCACCATCTGGCTAGCGTCAACCAATAGTGCCAAAGGTGCAGTGGGCTCAGAGTGTGCCAGTAGTGCGGCATCTGCGATGCTATTTCTGGTTGCTTCAAATGCCACACAAATGCTATCAGTCCACATTATAGGTGAGTTATCCTTGTTCTTGGGGCTGGAGAGTACTGCAATTAATCGTTCCTGTAACTCAGTAGAGTGTGGCAAGTGGCAACAATAAAAATTTAACATACTAAGGAGTTGATGCAACTCCTTGACCATAATTGGGGTGAAATCCGTAAGATGGCTTCCACCTTCTCTGGCAGTGGTAGCAATCCTGCTGCTGTTATCCTATACCCTAGGAAATCCACTTGGGGCTTCTGAAGACACATTTGATGGTGTTCAGGATGATGCTGTAGTGTTCCAACCACTTAAACAATTCCATTAAATGCTACCAATGTTGCTCTGCCAATGACAAAGAAACTAAAATTTCGTCCAGGTAAGCGAAAGCAGAAGTTGGGTCCTGTAGCACTGAGTCAGTGAAACATTGCCACGTTTGAGCAGTATTCCTGAGTCCAAAGTCATAAACAGGCCGAAAGGAGTGATGATCAGTGTCTTGGAAATGTCTCGTTCAGCTACACGGGTATGTATGTATGCTTTTGCACAGTTCAGGGTGCAAAAAATAACTGCACCACTCAGCGCATAGTTATAGTCACGTAACATTGACACTGGGTATCTGTCCAGCATAGTTCTGGCATTCAGGGTTCTGTAGTCACCACAAGGCCACCATGCACCACAGTTTTTCAGGACCAAATGTAGTGATGAGGACCAGGGGCTGTTGGAAGGCCACATTACACCTTTACAAATCATACTGTCTAGCTCTGCTTTCGCAGTTTTAAGACGATCTGGAGCCAAACGTCATGATCTTCAGGATGTGGGGGACCATTGATTGGCTGTGTTAGTGTACAGTGTCATGCCCTACCTTCTTAGGCACTCGGGGTGTCATGTCAAGAGCCAGAAATCCATTCAGCAGCTCCACATATTCACCATCCACCACCTGCATTACTTTGGCATTATGGATGGATGCATTCCATCAAAAACCAGATGCTGTTGAGCCTGTGGTGTTGTCAACTAGGCATGAGTACTTCATGTCCAGCAGTAATTATAATGGGTAAGGAAGTCTTCCCTGATGATAGGTTCAGCGGCATCAGCAATGGTAAAATCCTGTGCAAAGTCTCATCATAAAATGAGGTCTTGTTCCAAGCACAGAGTGCTGTACATTGTTATGACTGAATTGTTTACAGTGGTCAGACAGAATAACGTGGGTGGCCACTTCCTGTGCAACATAGCCCATGGGTAAATGGACAAATAAGATCCAGTGTCTATTAAATTTTTCCAGATGGACCGCCGATTACTAACAGTCAGGCATGGAACTCTTATCGGCAATCAGAGGAGGTGCCACAGGGTTGTGCATGTGCACACTTGCTCCCTGAATTTCTCGTGACAGCAGCAGATACCGTGCTGCCCAGGTTCAGTTGTGGAAGAGGTCATTAATGAACCTGCTGCACAAGCACCAGCACTATTGATTCTGGCTTCTGTCACTGCTCAGATTGCATTGAGATAGCAGTTCACCAATCTGCTGCATCAGTAGACATACCTTGGCCACCAAGGCCTCATAATCTGCTTGTGAAACACTTGGCATCATGCTAGTGCACTGCGCAGTGATTGCGCTCACAGGAGCCAGTGTCATTGTGTCTTGGGTTTGTCTGCCATCTCTGTTAATATGGCCAAGGGTGTGTCAGACTGTGACACTATAATTGCCTTGACAGGTGCTGGCAAATGGCTGCTTCATATTGTGAGCATTAAGCTGTCCAGAACGGTTGGCATGTCTACTTTGCTTCTTAGGTGCCACAAGTACTGTGAAGGCTTTCAGTCTCCAGTATCTTCTTGAGTGATAACCTGACAGTTTCATTCTTCGACAGATTCATTCTTCCTGCACTGCTGACGCTTGTCAGATCAATTCTGCTTTAAGCTGGTCATAGGAGTTAGCCTCTGTTGGTGAGGTAATTATATCTTGCGCTTCCCTGTCATACTAGTGATCTAATTGGCTTTCTACCAGCGCAAACTTGGTAGCATGTACCGAAATTCCAGAATAGAAAAAACTGTCCTCCATCTGTGCAAATCACAAAACTGGATTGTGTGGCCAGAAAGGTGCTATCCTTACAGCCATTCTTGACACAGTGGGGTTTGTTCAGTCATTTTGAAAATCTCTTCTGTAAGCGCTCGTTAATCCAATGATACTATGCAGGTAAATCATATCGGTGTCACCACTTTGTCGGTACAAGCTGGGCAGACTGTCATTCAGCCATTAGAACCTCTGTGTACTTAATACAGCTGAACTACACTACACAAAAACTCCCTCGAACAGTATTAACATTAGCGTTATTGATCACAGCCCCAGAAGATGTCGGTAAATACACATCCTGTTTGATCATTCTGAGCCTGCAATTGAAAATAATGTAACATGCAGGGAACAAAACATCAGAGTTATCTCATAACTATGCACAAACTCATTCCAGCATGGAGGATACAAAAAAAAATATAGAAAGCATAATCAAAGAATAACAAAACCAAAACACACCTATATAAAACACAGTGTCTCTGGTGGCATGCATGAAATGTTTGATGGTGCGATTGTTTCTAAACATGTGCACACATGACACATGATACAACACTACGTAACTGCATGATTTTGGCACAGGTGATATAGCTTTCACTTTAAGAGGTAGGGGTGTTGCTGTCATGTCATATGATGCAACAAGCCGCCACATGCTTCACTAAGTATGTGAATGAGGCCTGCTGGTCACCAGAGGTGACTGGTCTACATTAATGGCTTTTTGAATTATATATCATATAAAAATGTACTACATTACATGCTGATGAATAACCACAGGAGAGAACTTACAAAGTGTACGAGAAAACAACAAAGAAATGATACAAATGACTAAGTCACTGGTGTCAAGCCAACCAGCTGTGCATTAACCAGGCAGAAACTGAAGAAATAATTTTTACTCTCATGGTAACTAAAAATGAAAATAAAACAATGAAATCACTTGGACTGATCCTGGATTAAGGATTCACATTGGATGGTCACATCATTTCTCTGTGCAGCAAACTAGCTTGTGTACTCTTTGTACTGTATTAATTATGGAACAGTGTAAGGAAATGCTTCTTACTCCACTCATACTTTTCTTTGTTCCATTTCCGTCTGCAGTATGGAATACTGCATTTTACTCACCCAAGGAAGAGGAGTGCCCCCAGTACAGAACCTTGAGGCATGCTATACCTAATGTTATTGGTTTTGCGCCATATATGATACTTGTTGTTTGTCGAAGTGCAAACTCTTTCCTATTAATTAGGTAAAACTTTACCAAGTCAATAGTAGATACCTGTAATTCCATGTTCTTAAATTTATCTAATAAATGTAGGGCACAGGCACGTGGGTGCCTACATGTATGCGTTTGTACTCGAGAAAGGATTCATTCTGAAAGCTAATAAATTCTCGTTATGTTTTGTGTTTGCCTGTAGATGACTCGATGTTTCTGCTGTTTGGTGAGTGGTCTCCTTTACTCTTAAATTATTTACATTCTACCAGAACTTTCATGCTATATTTATAGCTTTTCTATTATCATAAAGAGAGATCAAACTGGAATTTTTATTTGCTGTCCTTTTCCTTAAATCACTATTTTTAATCATTTCAGAAAGACATTATTTTTGATTATATTATTGACTGTTGCATGTAGAAGTTCACAAATACATTTTACACATTTTTGAGGTGTTGATGCTTAGCTCATCTTGTCTCATGGAGACATAATATTTTAGTGTATGAATAAATTTGCTTATCAGTATTAAAAAAATTAAAGAACTACCAGGAAACTTCTTGTCACAGATTGAGAGAGAATCTCAAAACCAGAGTCAGCATTAATTGTTATAAGCTCATGAAGGATGGAAAGAAAAAGTAGCAGAAAATGCAAAGGGCAATAGGAATTCTTTGGAACTTCAGGATAGAGAGACTCTGATATGACTGAAGTGTGGGGTATAGGAGAGTCAGTTAATTCCTTTATCTCTGTTCAGATTAATTTGTGCTCATGTCCTTCACACAGTAACACTGCAGAAAATTCTTTCCACTGTGTAATCTATTATCTGTTGACATGTTTTCTCTTCCCAGATTTCTCTCTCTTATCTAATGAGAAAATATGACGGTAACCATGTAGGTTGAAGTTATTTTTTTACTTTTTTTAACAATTTATTTCTGATCTTCATATTTAATTCAGAAATATTTTATTTATTATACACAGTACACTGACATTAAATCTATAAGTCATTAATAAAGAAAACGTTTTGACAGCTTCAGGGGAAATGAGCAAGAGCATACTTTAACAAAAGAAAAGCAACTTGGTAGATCAGATGGGGTCCCTGTCATTCTGGTGTCTGACTGAACTACCCTCCTTTTCAAACTTCTCACACCTAGTCAGTCCTCTTTCCTCCCTGATGAAAAAACTGACAGTTCCAAAAACAAGATATAGATTTTCTCTACTTAAATGTTTCTATCAGCAGTACTGGAATTTTGCATTTGAAGGTAACTACTATTTTTTTTTATTATTATTGTTTTGGTTTTCTTACATGTACAGAAATAATAGTGGGTTCATGAAGATCCTGTCAGGACTGATATGTCAGTCAATGACTTATTGGCTTGAAAAATACCATATTCAGTTATTAATACTCATTGTTCCCTACAAGATGTAATTGAACAGTAAAAGATATCGCCAAGGGTGTGATTCAACACTTGAAAAGTTATAGGATGACAATATTCTATTGGAAAAACTAAAGAAAACTCCCCTTCTACTTTAGTTCATTTATGCCTTCTTTTGGGAAGCAAATAAGATTTCACAGTGAAATAACTTTTAGGATTGTTCAACTGAACCCATGCTGCAATGAATCCAAGTTGTAGTAACCCTTGCTTTAGCAGTGAATGATTTAATATTGCGGGAAGTCATTTTCTTACTTTCAATGCTATATACAATTTTTGTAGGTAACTGGAATTAAATTTTTCTATAAACGTTTTAGTATGCATCAATAATGATACTACTTAATAGATAAAACTAACGGTCTATAGATGACATGATGTAATTACATAAGATTACTTGACATTCAACTCTACTGCTGCTTTATTTTCTGGCACTTCCTCAGATTTTATTATTCCTCAGATTTTAGTATTTTCAGCGAAAATATTGTTGAGAATTGTCAGTCTGCCAACATATCTCTTATTACAAATTCTGTGCTTTAAGATTAGTTCTTTTGTGAAGACCAAGCACCTTACTGTTTTTAGGGGTACAATAACTGGACAAATGGACTGTATGGTTATTCATGGGACATGATGGTTCATTCATGGGATACTATCATGATAGCTCTCAGAATAGTGGACAATACATCAGGAAAAGAGCATTTCTTAGACCCTGAGGTACAGTTCATAAGCTTTGTTCTTTATCGTAATAACACTGGAGTTATGCTTTATTCTTTTTTGCATTGAATATCAAATTGTTGCAGGCTTGGGTTCAGACCGACCGCTGGGCTAAACATGCTGATATGGTGGTACAGTATGCTCACTGTCTTAAACGGAATATTCTAAGCTACAAAAACAGTCATGTTCCAGGCACTGAGATTGACAAGTATATAACAGGAGACAACATATCAATATATGTGGATGTGTGGTGCTCTCTAAATGGCCGCTTCCAGCAACGCATGTTTGATCCCAACGTAGACATACTGAAAGTGGAATGGTCTCCATTTGAGAAACCATCATGGTTAATGCCTCTCCTAACTGAATTCAGCTCATGGAGGCAAAGAATAATGGAAATGGAAAAAGAAGTGTATTCATGGTCTGATTATAGTGATGCATTGTTTGTTGCAGATTTCCCAGGTAAAGAAAAATTTAATTGAATTGAATTTAAGAAAGATCATACTGTTTGAGGGAAATAACTGTGTGCCACTTTCGTAATGGGGATGGTATTATTAATAACTGGAATGTATTTGTATTCTGATCAGAATTTCCAACTGTGATACAATCAAATTAAACATTTAAAAAAAATCTGCTTAACAAATCAGATACAGGCTCACAAACAGAAAATGACATAGACACTAGAGCTTTCAGAAAAAGATTTCCTTCACCTGCTGAAAGAAAGGAAAGAACTGAAGGAATGACATGAATCAGGTTTTGATTAGGAATGTTGGGTGGACCCTGAATGAATGGAGTCAACACAATATAGGACCAGAGGGGAATTGGTAATGAAATGCTAGCAATAGATGTGATTTGTTGAAAGATAAGCAAAACAATAACATGTTAAAGAATATAAAGGCACACAAGCACAAGCCACTGACAAAACGATACCATATAGCAGGCAGTTATGACTAGCAGATTCACAAGAGTCATAAATAAGGCATTATATGGCTTAAAAGCTAAACATCTGCTGGAAAAAAATAATGATAACACATGCAGTATGTACTAGTGTCACATTTCCCAAAACAATTCCATTGTTGCCATACATTCATCTCTATCTTGTCATAAAAGAGCAAACGTAGAGTTTCATTGAAATGATTAACCCTTTAGACCTGAATTTTTTCTGGAGGAAGGAAAATTTTTCCTTACGTGATAATGCTCTTAGGTGATTTTGTAATGATTTTAGGTGCAAGATTTATGCAAAAATATGTACCCATTTTCAAAACATACTTTGTTCTCTTGGCTTCATTTGAAGGACTAAAATAACTAATTACAAAATATTCTGTATTGTAATAAACAGTAAAATGATCATTGAGTATTTACCATGAAAAATAACAATATTCAATTACACCTTGGAATATAGTGAAGCAACCACATCTGTGTATTCTGGTTGTCATGAGCTGCTGTGCATTGCTACAGTGACTTGCTGATACTCAGGTTTCAGTTGGAAAAAATACTTCTTTTGCAGGTAAGACACAGTAAATGTTAATGTACACAAATGTAGCCAGAGGGTCTGAAAAGGTTAAAACACAGTGAAACAGAACTGTATCCACAGCTGACATAGTGGACATCATTTCTGCTGTGTTTGCACAGCAGTACTCTAAATGTCAAAGCCTCAATGATCACATTATTCAGATTTTGGCATGGGCTGTTCGATCCTGCTGTGTTCTAATTGGTTCGTTGACACTCAACATATATTCGTACTTTCAGAAGGAGAGAACATTGACAACACAATAACTTCTCTTTTGGTAAATATGGTTGCACATGAATGCAGAGTTTTACAGACAAATGACCTTGGTAGAAAGGGGTAGGTGGGGGAGGGGGGATAAAACAAATACCTCTATATTTTAAAATCAATATTAGCTGTGATACTTCCTTTGTGAGATGAAATTTCAGTGCAAGTGTGAATGAAAACCTCATCATTTTCCCATTGTTTTTGTGGATATTCTGTTGCATCCTTGGAGATTTTCTTGTCCTCCGTACATCTAATTCAAATAACATGAAATCCAGGATGAAATACTGATGATATTACGAAAAGGATGGATTGCTACTCACCATAGGGTGGAGGTATTGAGTTGCAGACAGGCGCAACAGAAAGACTGCTAAACAAGTAAGCTTTTGGCCAAAAGTTCTTCTTCTACAGTAGTCAACTCGCACACATATTCAAGCAAACACAACTCACACAAACACGACCATTGTCTCAAGCTTTTGGCCAAAATATCTTATGCAGTAGACAATGTGCTCACACATTCGTGCAAACAGAACTCACACACACATGACCAGTCTCTAGCTGCTGAGGCCAGATTGTGAGCTACTGTGCATGATGAGGGAAGTAGTCTGCATGGTGGTGTTAAGGAGTAGGCTGGGGTGGGGAGAGGAAAGGATAGCAGGTTAGGGGTAACAGACGGTAATGTGCTGCTTGTGGGAGCATACAAGGATGATGTGGGGATAGGCTAGATCAGCTACATGCAGTAGGGAGGGTTAGATGGAGAGCAGAGGGGGGATGGCGGAGGGGGAGCAGAAAAGGAGAGAAGTGAAAAGTCAATGGGTGTGTAGGTGGAATTAGGAGGATGTGTAGTGCTGGAATGAGAACTGGGAAGGAGATGAATGACAGTGACTAACAAAGGTTGAGGCCAGGGGGTTACAGGAATGTAGGATATATTGCAGGGATAGTTCCCACCTGTACAATTCCAAAAAGCTGGTGTTGGTAGGAAAGATCCAGATGGCACAGGCTGTGAAGCAGTCATTGAAGTGAAGAATGTTGTATTGTGCAGCTTACTCAGCAACTTGGTGGTCCAGCTGTTTCTTGACCACAGTTTGTCAGTGCCGATTCATGTGGACAGACAGCTTGTTGGTTGTCATGCCCTGTAGAATGCAGTGTAGTGGTTGCAACTTAGCTTGTAGATCACATGACTGCTTTTACAGGAAGCTCTGCCTTTCGTGGGATAGGTGATGCTTGTGACCAGACTGGAGTAGCTGGTGGTGGGAGGATGTATGGGGCAGTTCTTTCATCTGTATCTATTACAAGTATGTCCACTATATGGTGAGCAGCAATCTATCCTTTTATAATATTGTCATACATCTAATTCACATTTTTATGAACAAATTTGATATCATCTACAATGTTTATAGCGCAACATAGTACAAATAGAACATATTATTGTTATTATTATATGTTTCCTAAGCTAGTATCAATATGTGCAAGGTTTCTGATGGCTGTTTCTGCAGCAACACACAGACTAACAGCGATGGCCATTGAAATTACAGCACCAACGAGTATAGTGAATAAGAGTATAGCGAATAACGTAATTTTATTTTGGGTGCATAAACAGTATAGAAGGAAGAGTACATTATTAAATTTGTAGGTGATTTAGCATTATATAGGGTGCTAAATCTAGTACACAGAGATGCCACTTACAGCAACAATGATGGCTCTAACACACCTGGGCAATGAATCAAAATGAGCTTGGGTTGATATATGATTATGTCATTCCATGCTGCTTCAGCTTGATACGAGAATTTATAAATCATAGTGGTGTGCAAATGGTTGAATGTTTTCCCTCAGATGTTTATGGTGGTCATCTGGTTAGAGTAGTCAACACCCTCTGTATCATAGTAGGTCAGGACAGTGCAGGGATCTTGTGTTCTTGCATTATCTTGTTGAAAGACCTCAAAGATAGCCACTGGTCTTTAAACATCAGAAATATTAATCCTGCATTCCGAATTAATGGAAAGGCAAACTGGAGGTATTCATGTTGTGTACCCTTGGCACCCCAAACCATCAAACCAGGTGCTGGTCCTGATGACAAATGTGGCAATGTGCATTTTTGTCCAGAGCCTACACACACAGACACACACACACACACACACACACACACACACACACACACACACACACCTCTCATGATGATGTATGCAGAACTGGGATTTGTCTGAAAAGATGTCACAGAGCCAATCCTCTGTCTGGTGTGGCCACTGGGAACACTACTGTTGGCACACTTCTTTCTGCTGCCACATCAGTGGAAGCCATGACAATGGTTCCCATGCTGACAGTCTGAGATGATCCATACATTGCTGCACTGTCCCTATAATGGGATCCTGACAGATGCAAGCAGCAATATCAGGGAACAATAAACTACAATCTCATTAGGCCACAGTCCTGCTGCTGTTACAATCACATATGTGCTAGTAGATGTTTCTCCTTGCTACTCAAGGCATATCTTTATCTTCTCACAAACAGCCAACATTCAAATGTGATTTATAAATGAGAAAATGCTGCATAAACTTTCCTTTTGTACAGAATATAGAAGATGTTACTCCCACCTACTCTTAAGTGGTTGTGCTGAAATGCTGATTGTTTGGATATCCAAGCATGTATTGCCATCATGCCAGATTGACATTTGTTGCATACCATTTTCATTATGTTTGGATTTTAATTTAATTTGATGAATGCATATTGTCCAGAATATGACACTGTAAAGCCAAATGATGTGCAAACAACTGTGACACCAGTTATGTGGCTGATGGCAACTGTATAATATTCCCTACCATTTGTGTCACTTCTCTGTGAGCATTACTAACCCAAGAAATACTAATTCCCAATGGTGATGATTTGTTCATCATATATACCTGAGTTATGGGGACCTTTTGGTTCTGTTACATAATGAAATGTTCAGTTATGCTATAGAAAGTGTTCTAGTGTTTTTGTCATTTGTCTTGAACTTATGTTCACTAAGCATGCTTTTATGGTGTAAGTACACAGCAGACTGTTTTATATTTACAGGTCTTTACCTTGAAAATTTTATAGCAAAGGATTTATCAAATGTGACACTTACAATATTAGAGGGAGAAGTCTTTGTGAATGTCACCACGGAACGGAAAAACATCTCAACAAGCCACTTCCTAACTCGGGGGGAAGCAATTCGGATTCCAGTTGGTGTTTTCCATAAGGTGCTTGTGGTATCTTCTACACCTGCTTGCTACATGTACACTTATACGAATTACACAAAACAATTGCTTGAAGAAGCTGACCAATCAGAAAATGTAGAGATGCCAAACCCAAATAATGATTTCTTTTCAGACTTAAAATCCCAGATAAAAACTTTTTTGACAGCCTTAGGTACGATTTTTAATGCTATTCTGAGTTTACTGTTCTCTGTCCCAATGCCTAGACGTGTTAAAGTAGCATAAAATTTATTGTGGACAAGATACATCTTTCAGTTTTTCCTAATATGTGACTACATTATTTTGGAATTGACTTATTTACAGAAAACTAGAAAAGTGCCAGAAAATTATGATTCAGGTACTAATTAGAAATAATGATAACTTCAGATATAAGTAAGAAAAAGAAAAATCATTTACCCATAGAAATTATCAGAGATTCCATGTTAGTCAATAACTGTAGTGTACGTCTCATACTCTGCAGAATTCTCTAGTTTTCGCTTCAGAAAAAAAGTATGCTCTGTGTTAGCTATTTTTCATTCCCCAATTTTTGGTTTTATATGAATATAATTTCACCCCTGTTTATCTTTTATGGTGTTTTCAGTTTGTTTCTGATCATCATAGTTTATTTTCAATCTGAGCTCATAAATAAGGATGTGGTAAACATTATCTAGTTAGTGTAGTAGGCATATGTGAGAAAATAATTGGGAGATAGTGACATATAAATTACATATTTGATTTATCATTTCAATGTCATCTGATGAAAATGGTAAAATCTGTAATGGAAGGGTGTAACAAAAATTAAGAAACGTAATTCTTATCCATCATACTGTAAAAATAGCAAGAAAATATCTGTGTTAATTCAGTATTGTAAGGTACAGTTCAGCTGGGCAGGTTGTGTGCCATGCCTAAAAACAAAGATGATGTGACTTACCGAACGAAAGTGCTGGCAGGTCGATAGACACACAAACAAACACAAACACACACACAAAATTCAAGCTTTCACAACAAACTGTTGCCTCATCAGGAAAGAGGGGAAGGAGAGGGAAAGACGAAAGGATGTGGGTTTTAAGGGAGAGGATAAGGAGTCATTCCAATCCCGGGAGCGGAAAGACTTATCTTAGGGGGAAAAAAGGACAGGTATACACTCGCGCACACACACACACACACACACACACACACACACACACACACACACACACACACATTCATACATATACAGACACAAGCAGTCTGTATAAGTATGGATGGATATGTGTGTGTGTGTGTGTGTGTGTGTGTGTGTGTGTGTGTGTGTGTGTGTGTGTGCGAGTGTATACCTGTCCTTTTTTCCCCCTAAGGTAAGTCTTTCCGCTCCCGGGATTGGAATGACTCCTTATCCTCTCCCTTAAAACCCACATCCTTTTGTCTTTCCCTCTCCTTCCCCTCTTTCCTGATGAGGCAACAGTTTGTTGCAAAAGCTTGAATTTTGTGTGTGTGTTTGTGTTTGTTTGTGTGTCTATCGACCTGCCAGCACTTTCGTTCGGTAAGTCACATCATCTTTGTTTTTAGATATATTCTTCCCACGTGGAATGTTTCCCTCTATTATATATAATCACACACACGCAAGGTGTAATGGGTATAAGAGCAGATATTTCTATTGGTGATTGATATGGTGTTTTGAACAACATTACATCATTGTTTATGTCCCTTGTAGAACAATAATTATAGCTACTATAAGTCATTTGATTTTTTAGGTTTGTAAAACCTAAAATTGGGTAGAAATTCCAAGTACCTGTGGCAAGAGCAACCCATTATGCTTATTTTCCCCTTGGCAGAAGATCAGGTGTTGAAGTGCGGATGTGTGGATGCAAAATAGTTAGTTAATATGGACAGGAGTAGTCCATTTAGTGATGCAGTTACAATTGTGCAGAAAACATCAGGTCACCAAATTTGTGATGTGTTTTTGGGAAGACTGTTTGATGCAGGGGAAAAACAACCAATACAGTGATGTGTGTACATATTAAAGTACCACGTATACAATATATGCACCTATACCCATTACACCCTGTATATAAATTTCACTCTGCAAATTACCACATGCATGTGTATGTGTGTAAAAATACATATAAAGGGTGACTGAAAACTGCATGTTGGTGATGATTTCTAAAAACAAAGAATATTTGTAACTGGACAGAGAACCTTGACAGTGGCCTAGCCACCAAATATGCTTGTCATAATAGTACTATGACCAAAGTCTAGATGTTTTCTACAGAAGTAAGCTAACCTAGTCATTTATACACTGTAACTTGGAATCCAAACTGTGAGGAACTCCTGACAAACTACTTGCAAAATAAGTGTGGCTACTGATGAAAGGCACACAAAAACTTCTTAGCATCAGAATTTCAACAAGAAACCTAATCTCTGTCCATGTGTTACATGAAAAATACTGTGTTGTTACAGTTCGGGACTATTTGGTGCTAACATCACTTTCAAAATTCAATTGTTTATCTCTTGTGTGTAGTTTAATACAAAGCAAAGAATGCTGAAACTAAAGCTCATCTTCCAGATGATTCTCGTATTTTATATTTGAAGTGCAAACAGTACAAAGGAAGACTTTAAAAATGCGCAATTAATGACAAGCAAGGAACATGTCAGGTGTTTTCACTTACGGATATTCCTTTAATTCTGGTAACAGAAGGCTGGCATACTCTAATAGCACTTTGTGTAAATCATTTTGTGATTTGCTGTTATTGTTCAGAAAGTGGTTGGCAATACCCCACAACATAGGAGTGCTGGTTGGCATTCAAGAAGAATTTTGAATATGAGTCTGAAGACAAAAAATGTGTAAGATAGGTATCACAATAAATGTGAAGTATGGCATATAAGATGGGCTTTCAAACCAAGTTTCAAATGTGTTTAATTTAATATCACATCATGACACAGAGTGTAATTTTATGGATTTACTATTGCCTTTGTATTAAATCTTAGGCACGCAGATGAAAAGAGGCACATCTTCAAATGTATGTACTGCTATTTTGCAGAATCCACATTTGTATCATGTTGGAAGACTTTGAGTTATCCCTGTGGGCTCTCACAAGCAGCATTTTACTGTCTCTCACCCCTACTCTACTATTCCTTCCCCTCCCTGCCCCAGCCTCCCCCTTGCCCCCACCACCCAGATTGCTTCCCCCATAACATGCTGCCACTCACAATCTGGCCTCGGCAGCCAGAGACTGAGGTCGTGCATATGTGAGTGAGTGTGTGTGGGTGTTGTGTGTTGTCTAATTCTGATGAGACTCTTTTTGGTCAAAAGCTTATTTGTTTGACTGTCTTTTTGTTGTGTGCCTGTACAAATCGGCATCTCTGCTGTATGTTAAGTAGTAGTTGATCCTTTTCAAAATACCATCCTGTTTTTTTCCCTTTTGTGTGTCTGGCAGCCCTGTTCTGGTTGCTGTTTCCTCAGAAATTAACACATAAGCATTTCATTGTTTTTATTTTATATATTTCTAAGATATGCTATCAACTTGCATGTTCTGAATTTAAAATGTATGCATGGTTAATGAAATTTCCACGTTGTTGCACTCAGAAGATATTTTTGACTTACATTATTCAAAAACTGTGCGTTAACCCTCTGTTACACAGTGTGAATATAATTTATTTTAGATCTCGGAGTCATCCAAACATTGATGTTTGTAAAGAAGTCAGGATTTTTTATTTTTTTTTATTTTGAAAGCTATTTAACTATGCGTACATTTATATCTTTTCTCAGTTAAAAGAAACAAAGTTGATACAGATTGTCATGCGGCTAACATATTGCATTCACAGTTAAATGTTCTATTGAGTACCCCAATATTAAAAATCATGGTAACTTGATTTAAGTTAATATGGTATGCAATACACAGTTAAATTGCACATCATCACAGTTAAATTACCATCCAAAACCAATCGATAGAAATTTTAATGTGCATCTGAAATTGTGTAATATATACTACACTGTGACCTCGTGCTGTTGCTATGTGTCACCATCGTAAATATTACTATGCTTAATCTAAGTTTCATTTTAAGGATATGGAATCATTTTGTCACATACATGTGTAGCAATTTTTACTTTCATAGCTGCATGTGGTTTTATTATGGACAAATGCCCATATCATGGAATCTGTCATCTGTCAAATTTTCATTTCATTCCTTTGGTGGTAATGACTGTTATCTATGACAGCTCAGCTCTGTATGTGAAGCCCAGGATTAAAATGAAGTGATGTGTCCCACATCCATGAGGCTCTCGTCAGTACAGATCCATGTAATGAAGAGTTCATATAATTTAATGAAAACTTCCTAGTTATGTGCCAAATGATGCTTATAAAGTCATACTGTGTATGTATTTTACTTTTACTTTTATAACTACTATTTTGTATTAGGTAATTATTACTTTGACAATGAGCTGCATTGTTTAAACATTGTAATTATGTTCCAGCTGTGTTATTAGCATATTGGTTCATACGTTTCATTGTTATTTTTATAAATACTATTTTTTGTAAATTATTTCTAATAATGGTATCTATATTTGTAAATCTTTTTAACTATTTACACAAAAATATTATTTTTATTACTATATTTTTCTGAAAATTTTAACTCTGGAATGTACTGTACTGTTGTGTCTTCAGAGTTATGGCATTACTGCAGAATATACACTTTTTTAATATAAATCACTTTGTAAGTTTGGTGCTGATTTTTGTGATTATACAATACACAAAATATTTCTTTGTTCTTTAATCATCTGCCTCCACTGACTGTCATGATCACTTCTTAACAACATTTACTTCTTTATCTGATGTGATAAGAAAAGCGATGGTTTGGTATAATATTTGTGTGTTACATTAGGGTTTTTTTGCCACACTACATCTAAATCTGCTTTTTATTTTTAATTAGAAATATTAAAGTTTAAATTTGGGTACAAGTGAGAATACGAGATTTTAAATGTCCTTGAAGAGATCTGTGCAAAATACTTTGTTGTCAGAAATACTTTGTTGTCAGCAGTACAGTACTCTTACCTATGCAGTTTGCCTAGTGTGAGGGGTTGTGCTAGGTGGACTGAGAGAAGGAGAAAGGAAGTGGAAAGTGGGATGGAGTGTTCGGGAATGGTGGCTGACACCTTGAAGGGAGGCAGCAGGCAACAGATACACAGGATGGGAATGAGTCAGGGACACATGTAAAAGTGAATTATTGCATTCATACATGATGACACCGATGTGGAAGAGGGGATTGGGGTAACATGCTCCCTCCCACTCTAAGAATGATTAATGCAATGTGAGACAATGTAGTTCAAGAATAGATATGTCAAAGAATAGGTTTCACTTCTTTGCACAGTCTTAAAGAAATAAAAACTTATTTCATATGTAATAATTTTGACATGCTGAGCCAGGTTATGGCTATACATCGTCCATTTATTTATATTTGTCAGGATAGGGAGGAATGACATATGTAATTGTACCTAAAGGATTTTGTAGAATGTGATCTTCAAACCCTCCATGAATCCTTGACTTTGCAGAGGTGGGGTGGTTTGCATGCCTCAACAATACAGGTAATGGTACTACAAGTGCTACCACAACAGAGTATTATTTGTGGAGATGATGTGTGTTTCCTGAAGAGGGTCAGCATCCATTTCAGTAGTTGCAGGGGTAACAGTCTGGATGATTGACTGATCTGGCCTTGTGACATTAGCCAACATGGCCTTATTGTGCAGCTGAAAGCAGGGGAAACTACAGCCACGAGTCCCCACAGGTCATTAGGCTAGAGAACTTAGAAAGGAAAGTGTATAGGCTGACATTAGATATAGTGAGAATTAGTGAAGAGCAATGGCAGGAATCAGAGGACATCTGATCAGTTGACTACAGAGGTATGAGAACAAATTCAAATAGGAATAATGCAGGAATATGTTGGATAATGAGTAAGAAAAGAGGGATGCAGGTAAGCTACTATGAACAGCATAGTGAATTCACCATTCTAACCAAAATAACAGGAGAAATTTGGAAAGAGAATTAAAGTTCAGGGAGAAGAAATAAAAACTTTGAATTTTGTCAAAAATATTGTAATTACGTCAAGAGACAGCAAAGGACTTGGAATAGTGATTGAATGGAATGAATGTTTTGAGAAGAGATTATAAGATGAACATCAACAAAAATAAAACAAAGACAATGGAATGTAGTCAATTTAAATCAGGCAGGGTCTAACAGTTTTGGCGACAAGAGAAGCAGTGCAAAGCTGGATTGCGAACCTCACACTTCTCTTACTGCAGTTGACTTACTTGAAACGTTTAGCCAATCCTCTTCTCTGGATATGCAGCTGCATCTATCTCCATAACTTCTTCTCTGAACAAATAATGCAGGTTACAGGAATCAAAAAATTACTATCTCTCTCACTTGAAATAACTTGGTACTCTCATACTTTCAGTTCAGCCCAGGTATATTTTCAAGCTCAGGTATATTTTCACTTTCACAATTTTCATATAAGCATACTAACTCTTGCAAGTCAACTATGCTGATAACCATCAGGTACTATTAATTATAATTACAATGTGCTGGTTTAATAACCACCAGAAATTCAAAAACAGGTCTTGCTTCTAGCAAGTCTAACACCAAGATTAAGTAAGAGTCTCTAGGCACATCATGTTTCAATTGTCTATAACAATTACAGTTATTTGACCACCAAGGAATGATACATAGTTACTCCTTGCATCCTCCATACAGGTTCTATGGTGCGATTGGCAGACACTTGCCGGGGTTGCTCGTCTGGCACAACTCTGTCTTCCCACGATAAACGTCCATCCTGCACACACCGACATGTGTTGCGCAGTAAATAGGCTCTCTCTCTCTCACACACACACACTTATCTTTAAAACATCACATGTTCGAGGTGGCAGAAGGTCGAGTGGTTCCAGGATTTACATGGAAATTGTCGAACCACTACATATCCCCCTCCTTAGATCAAACATGCAATATTTTATACATAATTAGCATGTACATTAATATCACATAGGATAACACTTCATTTTTCAACAATACATCTTTTTCTATAAATAATCATAAATACTCTTGTTCTTATTGCATCGTCATTACTTTTTCCCATTCTACTACAATTATAAAATGTGAACCTGTCAATTCATGTTGGAATTAGCTCTTTCAATATCCAAAAATTGAGAGGACCCAAATTTTTGTTTTCTCTTTTTCCAATCATAAATTCCAGGTGTCATGGACCCTTGAATATTTCTTCCTTTATTCTTATTCTCTGTACTACCTCTTTAGTACATAATGGCCTTATTACTTATAGTAGTCTGTAGTCTGGAGTAACTCTGGGCAAAATAAAAGTGTTCCTATTGACACCCAGAAAACATAATAATGCTAGTGAAATATAGAATTCAAATTTATCAGAATAATTCCTAGAAAATGTGTGAATTCTTTCACGATACTGTCCTTTTCCCCTCAGATCAGCATCTATATGTTACATGTGGGTTGACCCTATGAGTGCCCTTCCTCCTTCCGTTTCAGTAGGTATGCCTCTTTAAATTCCTATTCTCCTATGGTACAGGTCAATCCACTTCTTGGTGCCCCTGTCCACACAGTATAGGTCAGCCTTTCTCAGGTCTGCCTATCTGCCCTTTATATCCAATAAATGCTGGGTGCGCCCTCCTTATCCTTTATGAGTAGTCCTCTAGGTTCATAACGCGAGTATACATCTTTATGTACACTATAATTAAATATCCTCTGGTTGCACTTGCTTTTTAATACTTCATTTAGTACCCTAGAGTCCTCCTCTACTTTTCAACTTTTAATCATGACTATATACTCTGTTCAGTATATTCTACTCAAGCTATAAGAGTCCCACTATCATCCTACAATTCAAATTCATCAGAATATTTGTCAGACTGACTCCTCTTAACAATTATCACAAACCCTTCGTCTCTGGCTTATGCTATTCTTAATTACTCACACTTCCTACTTAGGTATACTCAATGTAAAATTAGCATAGTTCTTCTGTACTTATGCACATAGGTGATATGAAATGATTATAGGCACACACTCATGTATGTGCAATGTAGAACTGTCACTGTAAATGATAATGTGTGCATCCTTTCCCAATGTACACATTCCTTTCCCCCTAAAACACTTGATGGTTCTCCTCTTTCGATGTGTAAGATCATTGTTTGTGTAATCGTATTTTTTGTGTGTTTGCGTAAGTGTGTTTGTGTAACCTGATTCTTCAGCGTACTAATATAAAAGAAGTTGTAGGTTATTGGAAACCACGGAAAATGAGAAGGACTTCTGCGATAGAAATAGTTGAATATGGGAAGAGAGAAAGATAGGTAGGTACTCAAATGAGAAGTAAGAAAGGGAAAAGCAGAAATGGTTGCTAAGATCGAAGAAGTGAAGTAAGATAGCCCCAAAGACAGGAAACCCTTCCCACCCCCCTACACAAGATCCCTACTTTGCCGGTACTTGAGTGAGAAGCCGGAGGAGGCATGGTGTTAAATGTCTCCTACAGAACGGACATTCTAATCTTCGCCTTTGAAGTCCTCGAAGAAAATCTTAGCAACCCCTATGGAATGGTAAATGATGAAGATTCAGTCACACTTGTTTACGAGGGTTTTGAAAGGTGTGGCATGTGTTCTGTGTTAGCCATGATTTATTTGTTAGTGTAAATCATGCTTCAATATATAATACCCACCCCATCCAAAACCAATACAAACCCTCCCATCTACATCACATTTCATAAAAGGTATAAAATGTTCTATACTAAATAGAAAATTATACACTACAATACAAAAGTCGTTTAGTCATTAAGCTTATACTATAGTTTTATACACACATAAAAGATTATGTTCAGTTCATGCCTATATATCATTCTGTTTGAACAGTACCATCATATTATGTTTTCCACTAATACTATATACTATTCATTGCATTTCATGTTTAGAGATCACTGTTTATCCATGATTCTCTTAAGTCTATTACCTTTTAGTCATACTTAGGTACTAACATTATAGGATAGTTTAAGAATTCAAGAATAGATTACAGAATAGTTTTTAAGATTTGAAGGGAATTCGGTGCAGGAAAAATAGTACAGAGGAAATACCGAAAACAACTAGGGGTCGGACAGTTGTCACTCTGCCCGTTAACACAGAACGTTAACCCTGTCCTTGGGACAACAGATGTGGCTCTGCCAGGATCCCATGGATCTGACATTAACCTCACTCGATTACTTACGGACCAATACTTCTCATTAAATTTTGTGTGAAAGCCTCCCCTCAACAAAACAATTACCACTTTACTCTGTAACACAACATTAGGTAAAGTTATTCTACACTCCTGGAAATTGAAATAAGAACACCGTGAATTCATTGTCCCAGGAAGGGGAAACTTTATTGACACATTCCTGGGGTCAGATACATCACATGATCACACTGACAGAACCACAGGCACATAGACACAGGCAACAGAGCATGCACAATGTCGGCACTAGTACAGTGTATATCCACCTTTCGCAGCAATGCAGGCTGCTATTCTCCCATGGAGACGATCGTAGAGATGCTGGATGTAGTCCTGTGGAACGGCTTGCCATGCCATTTCCACCTGGCGCCTCAGTTGGACCAGCGTTCGTGCTGGACGTGCAGACCGCGTGAGACAACGCTTCATCCAGTCCCAAACATGCTCAATGGGGGACAGATCCGGAGATCTTGCTGGCCAGGGTAGTTGACTTACACCTTCTAGAGCACGTTGGGTGGCACGGGATACATGCGGACGTGCATTGTCCTGTTGGAACAGCAAGTTCCCTTGCCGGTCTAGGAATGGTAGAACGATGGGTTCGATGACGGTTTGGATGTACCGTGCACTATTCAGTGTCCCCTCGACGATCACCAGTGGTGTACGGCCAGTGTAGGAGATCGCTCCCCACACCATGATGCCGGGTGTTGGCCCTGTGTGCCTCGGTCGTATGCAGTCCTGATTGTGGCGCTCACCTGCGCGGCGCCAAACACGCATACGACCATCATTGGCACCAAGGCAGAAGCGACTCTCATCGCTGAAGACGACACGTCTCCATTCGTCCCTCCATTCACGCCTGTCGCGACACCACTGGAGGCGGGCTGCATGATGTTGGGGCGTGAGCGGAAGACGGCCTAACGGTGTGCGAGACCGTAGCCCAGCTTCATGGAGACGGTTGCGAATGGTCCTCGCCGATACCCCAGGAGCAACAGTGTCCCTAATTTGCTGGTAAGTGGCGGTGCGGTCCCCTACGGCACTGCGTAGGATCCTACGGTCTTGGCGTGCATCCGTGCGTCGCTGCGGTCCGGTCCCAGGTCGACGGGCACGTGCACCTTCCGCCGACCACTGGCGACAACATCGATGTACTGTGGAGACCTCACGCCCCACGTGTTGAGCAATTCGGCGGTACGTCCACCCGGCCTCCCGCATGCCCACTATACGCCCTCGCTCGAAGTCCGTCAACTGCACATACGGTTCACGTCCACGCTGTCGCGGCATGCTACCAGTGTTAAAGACTGCGATGGAGCTCCGTATGCCACGGCAAACTGGCTGACACTGACGGCGGCGGTGCACAAATGCTGCGCAGCTAGCGCCATTCGACGGCCAACACCGCGGTTCCTGGTGTGTCCGCTGTGCCGTGCGCGTGATCATTGCTTGTACAGCCCTCTCGCAGTGTCCGGAGCAAGTATGGTGGGTCTGACACACCGGTGTCAATGTGTTCTTTTTTCCATTTCCAGAGTGTATTTTCTACTCTATCATGGACAAGTTTGAATTCTTCGCATAAGTCATCTATAACATTGCTATCATCATTAAGTTTGGAAAAAGTGACAGTCATAACATTTCCAGAGATTATCCTCACGGCAACTTTTAGATTGATTATTTCCTACACCTGTTCCTCCAGATTACTTATATTTACTACGTCTGAAGTGGCTAGTTTCTCTTTAACATTTTGTTCCACATCATCTACTTGATTGCTGATGCCTGCAATTTGTGATTGGACCATAGGTATTTATTTATCCTGTTTGTCCAAGATCCTAATTTTTCACTAAATTCAGATTCTGAATTATTAAATTTGTCTTCAATATCAAATTCTAACTTCTTGGTCAAATCCTGGAATCGGTTACTCTGTGTCTGACTAAAGTCAGTGAACAGTTAGTCTACATGAATGTTCAGAGAATTCATTAATTCTTTCTCTAAATCTACTTTCAAATTTTCTACTTTATGGTTTAGAGTGTCAAATTCATTCCTTAGTAAACCTATATTTGTAGCTTGCTCATTTAGGACTTTATTTTGATTATTTAAACTAGAAAATACCACACTTATTTCTTTTCTTAGGGTCTCATTTAGTTCCTTACTTAAAGAAGCCCTCTGGTCATCTATTTTATTATTTACTTGAGTATTCACTGCGTCTAATTTAAGACTTTGAGCCTTTAGAGTTGTATTTAGTTCCTTTCTTAAAGAAGTACTTTGAGCAGTAAATTCTTTCTTTGTGCATCTAATCTAGAATTTAATTGTAAACACTGAGCTTTTAAATTTTTACTTAAAGTAGTGATTTGGACGTTTTGAGCTTTGATTAAATTCACTACTTCAGACCAGTCTGGCATTTCCCTACCCACTTTCATGGCCATGGCTGGTTCTGATATTTCCCCAGTTTTTTGAGTATTATCCATATTCCCCTTACTTTTAGATCGAGTTATCACTAAAAAAATTCAGCTCTGAGTATAATAACTATACTAACAGTCTATTATTGAACAGTGTCCTTACCCTCACATTCAAATAATTGCCTTTCGCTCACCCAGTGTAGAGTTTTAGGCTGCATCAGTGAGCAGGTTTGGAATCAGCACCGGTGAACAGCACAGGCGCTGGCAGCATCAAAGGTTGGTTTCAGCTTCGGTGTCGGTGAACAGATTTGTAGTCAGTACCGGTGAGCAGCAGCTGGCGTCACTGGTGTCAGTTGCTGGTTACAGGGTCCATGCCCCCGTGATGTGTGTGAGGGCTGCTTAATCTCCACACTGGATCTTCGTTGTCGAATAGATCTCATCGTAACTCTTCTTAGTTTAAACAGTTGAGATTTTCCTTGCGTCTTTTCTTGTATGGTATTTGTTAATTTTCACCCCTTTTTACTGTTTATGCAGAATCCAACTCTGCGAAACAATTTCCCTGTCTTGTTACCATTGGTTGCTATGGCAACTCGGAATATCTTTTTATCTTGATTTCATTTGAAAATTCCTCTTTCTTCGAGTCCTGATCATGTCGGTCACCACGTTCTAACGTAACGGTTTGGGCGACAGAATTTGTAAAGTCAGATTGCCATCCTTGTTAAATAAGTAGGTAATTCACGATGTATTTATACACCATAAAATTCTTTTCTTAGACATAAATGTCTCCATCTTGTTGTATTTCACTCATACTTTGAGCTTTAGAAACACTCTTAATTAACATTTACAAACGAGTTTGGTTTTAGAACCACTCAGAAATTCAAAAACAGGTCTTACTTCTAGCAAGTCTAACACCAAGATTAAGTAAGAGTCTCTAGACACATCGTGTTTCAATTGTCTATAAGAATTACAGTTATTCGACCACCAAGGAATAGTACATAGTTACTCCTTGCATCCTCCATACAGGTTCTATGGCGTGAGCAGCAAACACTTGTCGGCATCACTCATCTGACGCAACTGTTGTCTTCCCACAATAAACGTCCATCCTGCACACACAGACTTGTGTTCTACAGTAAATAGGATCTCTCTCTCTCACACTTATTTTTAAAACATCACATGTTCGAGGCGGCAGAAGGTCGAGCGGTTCCAGAATTTATGTGGAAATTCTCGAATCACTACAAGTGCTTAGGAAATTAGATTAGGAAGAGAGGCACTAAAAATTGGCTGTTTGGGCAGCAAAATAACAAATAATGTCTGAAGTAGAGAAGATGTAAAATGCAGCCTGGCTAGAGCAAGAAAAGTATTTCTGACTAAAAGGAATTTGTTAACATCTAATATAAATTAGGAAGTGTTTTCTGAACCTATTCATATGGAATGTAGCCTTCTATGGATGTGAACGTAAACAATAAGCAATTATGACAAGAAAAGAATAAAAGCTTTTGAAATGTAGTGCTACAGAACAGTTCTGAAAATTAGATTGGTTGATCATGTAACTAATGAAAAGTTACTGGAAAGAACTTGAGAGAAAGGAGATTTGGTGCACAATGTGACTAAAAGTAGGTATTAGCTGCTAGAACATGTTCTGAGACCTCAAAGGATCACCAATTTAGTACTGGAGGCAAGTGTGGGAGGTAAAAGTTTCCTGGGAGACCAAGAGATGACTGTGGTAATTAGGTTCAAAAGAATGTAGGTTGCAGTAGTTATCAAAGATGAGGAGGGTTGCTCAGGACAGAGTAGCATGGAGGGCTGCATCAAAACAGTACTTGGACTAAAGACCACAACAACTACCCCATAATCTTCGAAATTCATATTGTTGTCCATGCCAGTGTCTGTTTTTGTAACATAGAAGTAGTGATAAATGAGGATGATGGTGAACTAATGTTTATATGAGATTAGAGATGTGAGTGGTGTCTGTTCTGTCGAACATGGCTGAGAGAGCAAACACCTTTCATAATGAAACAACTGGGACATATGCATGAACAAGTGGGGTGAAAGGAAACAGGATGGGAAAGAGATAGGAAAGAAGTAATGAATTCCAACCACACAAGGCACTGCAACAGTGAGAGTTGAAAATTTGTGCAAGACCAGGACTGCGACAGAACAGACATCACTCATGTCTATAACTCTATGGACACAACCGCTGTATGATGAAAAATTTTTAGTGTGAATGCACAACCAACGACGAACTCCTATGAGAATCAGAAATCTGTGAGTAGGGGATTAATGGGCAGGGGTGGTTGTCGTGTGGTGAGTGGGAAAGTGGGAATTTGGGCCTGACAAGAATCCTGATCTGGCACAAATTTTCAACTCTCACCATTGCATTGCCAAAATGCCCTGTGCGGCTATAAGTCATTATTTCCTTCCCATTTCCTTTCAATTCCTTTCATCCCAATTATTCGTGTGTATGAGAATGAGTTGAACTCCATATTGCTTTACAAGGAATGGTTCTATTGAATGATGTGGTTTTCCCTTCCTCCAATCTTTGAGGTTACTTACCCAGTCAGCTATAAGAGGACCTACAGATTAGCACTGATTTCAAACTAGGGCGTAATTTGCGTTTTTTCACTAATAATTGCCAGAGGTGAAAGAAGCGATAAGTGACAGGAAGAACTGGGATCCACTGGGTATTGAACACTGAGCCTTTGGATATGTAGTCTGGTACTTCATTGAGACACTGAGCCATGCAAACAAAATTCTTGCAGAGAAAATAAATGAAACTACTGAACTACTAGAAGCTTTGTGCAACATTTTTTTTAGAGAGAGAGAAAGAAAGGGAGGGGGATTGTATATGTGAAGAGGAAAACTACACTTTTTCCAGGGTGAAAATACACTTTCGCATGTTAAGTAACACTGTACTTTCCTTTTGAGCTATAAAACTTACAAATCCTTTGAATAGTAAAGTTTCTATACAAATGTGTAGAACTTCCCGGCACTTTAGGAAACAAACCACAGCAAAAAAATGACGTGTATTGGAAATATTTTTGATGCTCAGCAACATTTACTCTGTAATGTAATTGGATAGATAAAAAATCTACTCACCAAGTGGCGGCAGGAGAACACACATACATAAAGAAGGTTTTACGTAGTTCGCATCTCGTCCAGTAAGTGTCCCCTGGCCTGACATTCTGGGTGACTTTTCTGAACTCTGCCCCTTTTCCTAAACCTCTCCTGTCCTCTTCCTTCACCCCTCTTCCTTCCCCTTCAACCTTTCCGCCAGAGGAAGAAGCCACTGGCTTCAAAAGCTTATATACATGAAACCTTTTTTTATATGTGTGTTCTTCTGCTACCGCTTAGTGAGTAGATTTTTTTCTATCCAATTACATTATATTGTCAAAAATTGATTATTTTCAGTGTTAAGACATTTACACTGTGTATGTTCTTATTATGAAAGTATATATACGAATTCCTCCAAATATAGCACATTAGTTTCTAAAGCAGTGAAATCTAGCTAGCGATGCACTTTTGTCAGCCTGTCATAGCACGTCGCGTGATCTTGCCAGCCACTAGCAGCAGATATTCAGAACATTGGACAAGTGATATACTCAGGCCACAGCAAAATCACTGTAAAGTAGTGCAAACACACAAATAGGAAAACTAATAGATATATAGTACACTAACAAGCAAAGCTAAGATTTGACATATAATATCAGTCCTTTTTTACATGTGTTACCATTTAAGATGTAGGAAACACAAATGTACCAGTAAAATTTTAAATAATGACATAAATGGCTAGTCTTCTGGGCCCAAAATTTTTCTAAGTAGGTAGTCTTCAAAGTGTTTAAGTTTTGTATGAGAGTCAAATGCTTTGTGATTTAAGAAATTCATCTCACATTCTCATACATAACATAATTCATCTTTGTAAAAGGAAATTTATTTTGAAAGTAATGCTTCTTAAACCACCATTCGCATCGTTTTCCCATGACCTATTAGAAATAGGTTGACATGAGCAGTTGCCAGAGAACGCCAGAAAACAGGCAGTTTTGCTCATGTGCAGCTACGATGACATAGGAAGCCCATGTTTGGTGTTTGGTCTGCTCATATGCCTTTTCTCGCACTTCTGTTTGGAATTTCATTCTTAGTAGGCATCACATGACCATGTGCAGCACTGCAGAACATTGTTTGTAGAGGACATAAGGACTTTTTGTACTTAGGGCAATTGTTTATGATATCCTATCCAAACAAGGAATACAAAACTAGACTCTACAACTCAAAGTACCCAAATATTTTTCTACATGATGGCCTTAACATAATTTTTTTATTTGTACTCTGCAGTACTATTATCTAGCATTTCCAATCAAGTTTATATCCACACAGCACTGCAAAAACTAGTAAAATGGAATACAAATTTCTTGCAAAAATAAAAATAAAAAAATGTTTGTATATGTCAGAACTAAGGACAATAACTTCTTCATGACATTTTCAAATGGTATAAAAAATTAACAAGGTTATCTGTGAACCAAGAAACTGTGTAACTGACAGTTTATGTTGTACTCCAGGAGTAAATGTAAAGTCTTTGGGGAGTTATGGTGATAAAACACAGTGTGCTACCAGTCTATAATTTACTGAAGAATGGCATTCTGTAAATTTAAGACATAAACAACACAAACTGAAATAACATCAAGCCTAGAGAAGGTACCAGACAAGTGTTGAAACATGTCTTGTGATCAAAAAACATTGTGTTTCACAAAGGTCACATTTGTAAAATTATGTTAAAGCCGTCAATATATTCGAAACAAAACATGTTATTGAATACTACTTAGCAAATTTGCCTGCTTAGTAATCTTCAAGTGAACATTTACTTATGTTGGTAAGTATATAGCTTTAACAGATCGTACATTATGTCATAAAAGAAACATGACATCAGAATACTCCACGAGCTTCAGAATTTCATAAACCATACTAAAATACACAAATCAGCTTGAAGTGCACATTCGTATGCCCAGATTCACACTGACGTAGGCACCTACCCGGTGTTAAGCTTATCAGTGTGGTTTTTGGGATACCAGTTTTTCTTGGAGTACCAGTCCTGTATTATCTCATGTTTGGATCTTTATTATGGCATTATGCCATATGGGCCAGAAGGTGAAAATATGCACTTGAAATTCAGTGAAGAGTTGAAACTAACCAACAGTGTGGAATGAAACACTTTGTTTCAAATAAATTGGTTGCCTTTGCAGAAAACATCAATGGAAGCCAATCTTCTTAAGCAAACCAAATAAAAATAACTTCATTGTCCTGCAAGATGATTAATGCTTGTACACTTTTGACATCATCAACATGGGGGCAATCTGTAGTATTATGAACACAAAATAAATTCTCAACTGCCAATACTTCTAAAATCATCTATTCATATAGATGATCGGTTTTGGGAATTCTCTGTTGTCATTTTTGGATCTATGTTGACATAATTATATAATCTTCTCCATCAGTATAGTAAGTGGTGCCGTACAGTGTATGTCTATATTTTAAAATTGACATGCTGACTTATAATGTAGCCCATCTTACCAACATGGACATACATCAATGAGCCAAAACATTATGACTATCTGTTTAGTAGTGCGTTGTCCCACTTTTCAAACACTGTACAACAAGGATTCTTGATGCCATGGATTCCACAAGTCCTTGACAGGATTCCAGAAGTGCGTGGCACCAGATGTTTATGCACTAGTCAACCAATTCCTGCTAATTACCGGAAGATGATTTACTGGCATGCAGCTGGTGCCCGATATATGTTCCAATGGGTACAGAGCAGGCACATTTGCTGGCCAAGACAACAATGTGAGTTCGCCATAATACCCCTCAAACCACTGTCACATATTTCTGATCTCACAACATGAACAAGTATCCTGTTGGTAGATGTCATCGCTACAGGGCGAGACTTCAAGCATGAAGCGATGAAGGTAGCCTGCAGTAATGTTCACGTAGTTTACTGCTGTCATGGTGCCTTTGATTATCATCACAGATCCCAACTCAGTGTACCCCAGAGCATAATTCTGCCCTCACCAGCCTACATCTGTGATGCAATGCATGTTTTATTCAGCCATTCACCTGAATGACGGCGTGTAAGGATCCAACCATCAACCTGGTGTAACAAGAAATGCGATTCATTCAACAGGCAACACGTTACTATTGATCCACAGTCAAAACTGGTTGATTTTGTGCCCACTGCAATTATATTTGATGATGTTGTTGGGTCAACATAGGAACATGTAGGGATCATGTGATATGGAACTCCGTGGCCTTTGAACGGTGCACTCCGAAATGCCTGTGCCTGCACCAGCATTGTACTCTGTCCTCAGATCTGCCACAGATCACTGCCTAATCTGGATTATACAGCAGGGATCCTCTCTGCATTTTGGCAGACAGGGTGGGCAGTGATCTGCGGTTGTTTGCTGATGATGCCTTGGTGTATGGTAAGGTGTCGAAGTTGAGTGACTGTAGGAAGAAACAAGACAACTTAGACAAAATTTCCACTTGGCGTGATTGTAATTTTTTTTAATTGGTACTGTTGTCTACATAGCAGCTTATGCATAAGACATTGGACAAGTCAAGTTATAAATATACAGGCTGAAAGTCATTTCAAGGCATACATATTTAAGCTTACAATAATACACTCTACACGTAAGTATTTATATAACACATTTCATAAATTTAAATATTCTTCAATGGAGTAAAAGCAGTGATGCTGTAAATATGAGTTTAGAGATTTTCCAAATGTATTGACCTCAGTGATAGCTTTTATGTTTTCAGGAAGTTTGTTATAAAGCTTAACTCCCATGTGAAAAGTACCTTTTTGGCACAATGCTGTGCTGATTTGAGTCTTATGTAAGTTTCTGTTTTGTCTGGTAAAGTGCTCATGTATATCACTGTTTTTTGCAGTCTCCGGTCCTTGCCTATTACATTTAATTAAAGAACAAAAGGGTTTCCATAGTGTATACACATGGTAATGGAGGAATACCAGATTTCTTAAACAGGGGTTTACAAGAGTCTCTAGGCTTGCACCCAAACAAGATCCTAATGACCCTTTTTTGTAGTTTAAAAGTGCTATTAGCTGTTTTAGAGTTTCCCCAGAAGGTGACCCCATATCTAAGACGAGAATGAAAGTACGCATGATATGCATTCAATACTGTTTTCTCACTACAGCATGATTTTAATGAACAAAGAGGTAACATGTTTTGCTCAGTTCTGCATTGAGATATTCAATATGCTTATTCCATCTGATGTTACTCTGCAGCCAAAGTCCTAAGAATTTGGTTTCAGTACTGTTACCAATTGGTTCGTCATTGATAGAGATTGAAGGGATAAACATGTCCTTGTTAAGAAAATTGTGGAATTTTAGAGCAATGGTTTTCTTACTGTTTATTACAAGCTGATTACTCTGTGCCCAGCTGCTAAGTTGTTTCGTGACCGTGTTTACTGTCTGCTGTAACTGTTCAACGTCATCTCCTTTTAGTAGAATCATGGTGTCATCTGCAAATATGATTGTTTTGTGTGCATCAACATTTAAGCTTAGATCATTTATGTACAGAAGAAACAGAAGAGGTCCCAATACTGATCTTTGGGGTACACCACATTTAATTTGTTTATAGTCAGATAAGTGATTAGATACAGTTTTTAGTTCAATATTTGTGTGCTTGACGCACACTGCCTGCATACGATTAGTCAGGAAGGAACTGATCCACTTGTTGGACAGACCTCGAATACCATATCTTTCTAGCTTTGATAGCAGAATTTTATGGTCCACCATGTCAAAAACTTTTGACAAGTCAATAAAGACTCCTATTGTTTCCTGTTTTTTGTCCATCAGGTTTAGGATGGAATTGATGCACTCATAGACAGCAGTTGTCGTTGACCTCTTATTTCTGAGTCCATGTTGTTCATTACATAGGATGCTGTTTTTATTTATAAATTTCATAAGTTTCTCATACATAACTTTTTCCGGTACTTTAGAGATGCAGGAGGAAATTGTGATGGGTCTGTAGTTCTTTACATTGTCTTTATCCCCTTTTTTATATACAGGAATAACTTTTGATGTTTTCAACAAGTCAGGGAAAGTGCCTGCCTGAAGTGAGCAGTCGCATAAGTGTGTGAGTACTTCAATTAGGTTTGATGCGCTCTTCTTTAACATTGTTGCAGGCACACCATCAATACCTGCTGATTTGGAATTTTTTGGTCCTTTTATTGCTTTAGTTACTTCATCTTGTGAAATAGAACTGATGTACATTGATCCTCTACATGCACTTATTTTATATTCATTTGCCTGGGTGCTCTTAAAGTTTGATTGTAACATTTTTTCAGCAACACCTGTGTAAAAGTTGTTAAATGTGTTGGCTACTTCTAAGGGGTTTGTTACTTTTTTATTTTTATGTGATAGTGTTATATTTTTGAAAGGTTGTCTGTATTCTCCACATTCTTTTTTTATAACACTCCATATAGCCTTTGATTTATTAGCTGAATTATAAATGATTTCATCATTATGCATTATTTTTGCTGCTTTTATTACTTTTCTTAATATTTTGGAGTATTTTTTTATAGTATACGTGTACTACAGGTGAGGAATTTTTTGAGTTACATATTTCATGAAGTAGTCTTTTCTTCTGGCATGAAACCCTTATTCCCTTTGTGATCCAGCTGTTTGTTCTAGAGTTCCCCCGTATGGTTAATGTTTTCAGTGGGAATGCAAGTTCAAAGAAATGGGTTAATGTATCAATGAAAGTGTTGAATTTTTCATTTATATCGTTCATTTTGTACACTCCTAGCCATTTTTCTTTCTTCACATTATACTCATTATAACTCTGATATGCTGTTCTGAAAGACATGTTGTTAATAATACTGCCTTGTACTTTTATGCTTAATATTTGAGCAAGATGATCACTAAAACCTGCATTGAAAATTTTTAGTGAGGTGTTGTGTAAACTCTTCTTGACTAGAAACTGATCAAGAGCTGTTTTTCAAGTTTCTGATACTCGGGTAGCTGCTTTTACTTCAGCCTTTAAATTGTAGGATGTTGCAAGGTTCAAAATGGTCTCCCTATTTCCACTATTCCTGAGGAAGTCAATATTGAAGTCACCACAGATTATCAATTCACAATCCATTTTATTTACTTTATTTAGCAATGACAAGTTCAAAGTTCCTGGATGGTGATCGGTAAACTGTAGCAATAACCAGGTTGAACTGAGTAATTTTTATAGCTGCAATTTCATAATCCTTTCCGACATTTGCCCTAGTTAAGTCAGGTAGTGTAATAAAATCTACATTATCCTTTGTGTAAATTGCTACCCCACCCTGCTTGCTGTTTTTTCCTGCAGTAGTAAGCAGCCAAGGCAAATTTGTTTATTTTCGTATTCTGGATTAATTCTGGGTTAAACCAGTGCTCAGAAATGCATAACACTGAGATATCATTAAGTTCATGTGTTAATAGTACGTTAATTTCATCAATCTTATTATGCAGGGATTGCACATTATGGTGATAAATTTTTAGTTCGGGCGTATTCACGATTTGGTAATTGGGAATCATATTTACAGCATCACATACCTCTAGTTTAAATTAGGAACGTCAGCAGTGTTGTATTTTTGTTCTTCTTCATGTTTATTTTGTTTTCCTCGCTGTTGTTGGAAGGATGTTCAGGAAGCTGATAGATTGTTCTATCCCTTACAAGTCTTTCTTTAATTATTTCACTAACACGATCACAACCACATCTTTTCCCTTCATAGTTCAAATGCATTCCATGCTTCGTGTGCAGATTTCGATGCAGCTTGCTTATATCCAGTACATCGCACTTAGCGTATTGAGAACACAGTTAGCTTATTTTAATGTTTGTTTTCTGAATTTCTTTGTTTACACTCGAACTATAAATCAGATCATGCCTATGAGGAAGTGTGGCAACTACTGTGTTTCTGCATTTATTAGCTTGTAAAAAATTCTGCAGCGTTTTCACGCAAACCTCTGCTTCATTTTTTGCCACATCGTTTGAACCCATTATACAGACGATTAAGTCATTTTCTTCCATTAATTTCATCTGAGAGTTAATGTCTACAACATTTTTACATCCCGCTCCCAGTTTCACTACACTAGTCACTGCTATGTCGCGATTTTTCTCACGGAGCATGCTGGATAGATTTCTGCCATGACTGTCTGTTAGTAATAGTACATTACTCTTTTCCCCCCGATGATCTGTGTTTGTTATTGACATTATTTGAAAAAACGCTATTCATTTTCAGTTCACTGACTTCTTCAAGTTCACGATCATTTGGAGAGTCGTTATCACAGTCACTTGTTTGCAAAACATGATATTTGTTTTTTTCTGAAAATGTGACAGTTTTAGCAGACTTTGTTGTTCTTTTTGTAGTTGGAACACTATTTTTGTACGACGCTTTTACCCGCTCGGACGATATATTACTTTTGTCTTGCATCACTTCACTTAGTGTTGGCTTCGATCGCAGATCCCGATTTTCTTTCTTGAGTGAGTCAATATCGCTTCTTAAGGAACTGACTATGAATTGTAAGCTAGCAATTCGTTCTTTTAGTGTTGTTATTTCAGTGTTACAATTCTTACAAACTCCCTTTTTAACAGCGTAACTATAACTATTTCTCAAGTAAGAATCACACCCTTCTACACTCGCAGCCATCTTTGATCTACTGAGTGTAAACTGATGAATGGCAGCTATCCCTAAATGTGAGAACTGTGGTTGGGAAGTTGAATGGTCAACTGCAGTTTATTGGGAATTAGGAAAGAGTGGTTCACCTGTAAAGGAGATCACATATGGAATGCTGGTAAAGCCTGTTCTTGAGTACTGCTTGAGTGTTTGGGATCTGTACCATGTCAGATTTAAGGAAGACAGTGAAGCAATTCATAGGCAGGCTGCTGTATTTGTTACTGGCAGGTTCAAACAACATGTAATTTCTCATGGAGATGCTTCAGGAACTCAAATGGGAATCCCTGGAGGGAAGGCAATGTTCTTTTGGAGAAACACTATTGAGAAACTTTAGAGAGCTGGCATTTGAAGCTGACTGCAGAACGATTCTGATGCCACCAATAATATTGCACATAAGGACCACGAAGATAAGATACAAGAGATTAGGGCTTGTACAGAGGCATGTAGACAGTTGTTTTACCCTCACTCTATTTGCAAGTTGAACAGGAAAGGAAATGATAAGTAGTTGTACAGGGAAACCTCCATCATGCACTATATGGTGGCTTGCAGAGTATCTATGTAGATGTAGATGTTTTGTGGTGGGACATGGTCATCCAAGATCATGTGGCCTACTTGTTATTCCAGCATCCTTCAACCACTTTCCCTAGGTGCTCACAACAGCAGTATGCCAACAGGCAACCAGCTTTGTCACTTCAGAGATTCTCATTTCCAGCTACCATACCAAAACAATGTGCTCTTTGTCGAAACTGCTTATATCATTGGATTTCGAGATATCTTCACTATAATTACCACCCATTCATTTGCCTTCCACTTACATTCTTTCCATATTGCGTCACGTGCACACAACACCACCAGGAGGCATTCAGTCTCGCAGTGGGCAGTGGTCATAGTGCTTTGGCTCATCAATGTGCATTGTACAGCACCACTTATGATGTAAACATAGATCCAAAGATGACGACATAGAATTGCTGAAACTGGTTATCTATATGAATAAATTGTTTTAGTGGCCTTAAATGATTTTAGCGGCCTTGGCAGTTGAGAATGTATTCTATGTTCACAGAGTAATGCCTGATTGCCAGTAACATGGAAATCAAATCAAATCAGAGGACTGAAAATAATAATATATTTTAGTCATCATAATTATGTGAATGTACTGTAATTCACCTGATTGCTCCCAGCCACAGAAATCCCTTTTATTTTCATTCGACATGAGAGCTGTAAACAAAGAGAAAACACCAAAATCATGAAATGTAAACACACATCATATGGAGACTGCTGCAACTACAACTCAAGACCACTCTGTGAATGTGTGAATCTTGCTGTGTGGGTGTGTCAGAAAAAGTTTACCCACTAACATATGGCTGCTTGTTGCTACTGCTTACAGAGCTAACGCCACATTTCAAGTAGCCTGAAGTGGGAGAAGGCACTGCTCATATGTAACTCTGCATGCGCGTGGGTCCACTGGTAATGGATCAAATGAAATTACTGTTAACAGTTGTGATGTCATCTGCTCATTGAAAGCAGTTGGTTATTATGAAGTATTGCATAGTTTCTGTGCTAAAACCTTTGACACACTTTGTTGTCAGCAAATGCTTGTGTGTGCTTTTTCTTAAATGCTGCATTTTCTTTGCAGTTTAAGTTTCAATTTGGTGTTTTTCTTTTGTTTATGTTTTATTGCTGCAGCATTATTCTGTAGTAGTGGGCTAAAGTAGAATTGTTAGAGTATCAGTTCTTATTAGTCAGAATTACAAAAATTTAACTGTAAACTAAAACAATGAAAAATCCCTGGAATTTCAGAAAAATTCTTGGGTTTTTCCTGGTTTTCTCCCAGGTGAAATTATTTCTTATTTTTTCCTGTTGTCCTGGAGAGTATACACCCTGGAGAGAGAGAGAGAGAGAGAGAGAGAGAGAGAGAGAGAGAAGATTGAAGATTTACATGGAACCAACAACAGAATTTATATTACTCATTCTTCTAGATATACCAAAAGCATTAAGCACTATTTTCACATAATACAGCCAATGCTAATCATTTACATGCCTAAATCGGTGCTGATAAAGATTGCTCTCAGTTCGCAGAGCGAAAATTTTCATGTGATCAATAGAAATGTTCTTGGCAGTATAATTCAAAATATGAATGATAAGCTTCTAATAAGAATGAACAAGAAAGCAAGTGAAGGTGCAAAGTCTTGTTGTAGGTCACTAGCAACTGAGAACACTTTAAGTGGAATCAATTTATACAATTTTTATGGTAAGAAGAATTCCACACTAGGAATCCAGAAATTATTCTCTTCTTTCATAGCTTCTTTTTAAGGAAACTTCTCATATTAAAAAAAATAAAATAAAGGCTTCCTACAAACATAAACCTTTTCCTTCTCCTTGACAGTGTTTTTGCACCGATGGGTCATGCATTTGCTGAGCAGTGCTTTGATTTATACAAAGATGTGAAAAAATGGCTTGGTGAATGATTTGCAGCAAAAGGGAAAAAATTTTACTCACATGGTCTTCACAAACTGGCCAAAAGATGGGAAAAATATATAAAAAAAACTATAGAGGATACTTTGAATAAAGCACTACTTATCATTCTTCTGAATTTAACATGTATTTTTAGACAAAAAATCTGAGACATCCTCATTTTTTAAGCTTTCCAGCTGTGAAGGGGGGATGTTAATGCTGATGTTCTATCATTTCAGTGCAGGGATAGGAAAGCTGGTAATTAGTTTCCACTAACACAGCATATGACATGTGAAATATTGAGGTATATAATTTTCCATTATGATTACAATTTCCATAAAATACAGTTGAATAAAACACTTACGTTGACAGTTTGCAATGAAAAATTATTTCAGTGGAATAAAACGTAACTGAAAAATCAACCTCCCCCCCCCCCCCCCCCCCCAATGTCACAAAATAGTAAGATATCAAACACTTTGAATCTCAAGTCTTGTGGCACATAAAAATAGAATTTCGTAACTAATTTTGCTGATGTATGTTGATGAAGATGGAAGTAAGAAGCAACACAGTTAACTACCAGGTGGTTACAGTTTAAGTGCTGTTATTCACAGAGGCCCGTGTGGGCTGTAATTATCATATGGCAATGAAACTTGGTAAAGATGCTAACGAGTTAATACAGAATGGATTAGGAACAGGACATAGGCAAAAAGTTCAAACAAGTGAGAAAGGTATAATGCTGTTTTATTATTAACTGGCTCTAATACACTTTGTTCAATATGAGCATCAGAGATGTTAACAAGACGCTGAATCCTTAAAACTATGAGATCAACAGTTGCTTGCAGCAATTTGGTGGAATCCGAACAACATGTTCCTCTATATTGACCTTCAGATCAGGTAGAGACTGAATGTGCCCCTGGTAAATGCATTCTTTTAGATATCCCCAGAACCAAAAGTCACATGGATTCAGATCAGGTGATCTTGCAGGCCATGCATCTCGAAAACATCTAGAGATAATACATTTGCGGAAGGTTGCAGTAAGCAGATCTTTCACTGGGTGAGGGACATGAGATGTTGCCCTCTCTTGCAAAACAGGAATCTGTATAAGGAGGTCTCAATAACATGCCGATGTCACAACGCACCTGACAGGTCCTGGGTGTATTCTCTTTGAAGAAGACTGGACCAAGGATAAAATTGCTTGCGAATCCACAGAACAGCCACATAGGATGAGTGCAAAGACTTGGCTCTTCATGCACAACTTGTGGTTTAACAGTATCTTAAATTTTGCAGCTCTATGCATTCATTGCACCTATAAAGTAGAATGCGCCTTTTAACTCCACTGAATATTGCCTGTCCACATGTCATCAACTTTGACCCATGCCAGAAACTGATGAACAAAATCATAACACTGCTGTGGACCATGAGGTTTCATTTGTTGTACCATATGGATGTTTTGCAGGTAAAATAGACCGTAAAGCTTTCCATACTGTTGACTGTGGGATGGACAATTCTCGTAACAATGCAGGAATACTAACACTACCTGGGGAACATGCTGTATGGTCAATTACTGCAACAGTAACCTTGTCAATAACCTCCTCCATGATAGAACGCATTCCTATTCCAGGTGCCACACCAACAATCTCACCTTTCTTTGTGAATTTCATTATCATCATCTTCAAACCATTTAATGACATCAGGCCTGTCCTAAGGAGTTCTTTCAGTCCGCGATACTATCTCAGTGCACTGTAGCTGCTGCCATTCATATAAAATATTTTCACTAACAGCACACCATCTCTCCTCTTGACAGCTGTACTGTTCGCTCATGTTATGACTGTCACCATGGATGTCATACTGTCATACAGTGTACAGCAACAGATTTGCACCTGGTGGCCAAAATTGTAACTAATATTTTTCCAGCATAAAATGGTTCTGCATTAATGTGTTAGCATATATACGAAGTTTTGCTCCCATATGGTAATTACAGCCCCCACTGGACCTCCGTGAGCACCTACACTTTAATTATAACTAACCAGTAATTATTTGATGTGACACAGTAATCAATTCGCTTGAGGATTCAGAAGAGAAGAAACATAAAATTAGGTTCATTAACACAGAAACTAAAATCTAAATGTGGGCAATGTGCAATTCTGTGGTTCATAAGTTTTCCCCTGTGAGAACTCTACATATCATGCATACTAACTAGGCTGTTCATTGCTTTTGCAATGTTCCTTTCTTGTGTGGTCTCTAAATGATGAAAACAATCCAAATATGTGTCACTGATAGTTGCTTTGAATCTTTCCAGGAACTTTTTGTGTGTTGTTGCTTGGGACTGATAATGCAGACTGCTAGGCCTGTTCACACAGGGTACTGGATAGAGCTTGCCAGAAGGCTTACAAATGGTATTCGAAATCTAAAGTCACAAGTGAAACAATCACTTGGTTACCCAGAATTTCCATGCTAGTTTTTGTAGCTGTGTAAACAAAAGCAAGAAGAAATACTAATTTAACCATTAGTATAACTCATTCAAACAGCAGTGGAACAAAATCAGCAAAAATAATCTTCCATTTAGAGTTATAACACAATAAGCAGCAGCTGAACCAGTGGTGAATCATGGCCATGGTCACAAATTGATAGCAATCTGTATCAGTGGCAGAGTGTATACTACATATTTTATTGTCAAGTAATGTACTCTGAGACGAATTTATCAGTCATCATGGTGTTAAATCAACAAAAAATGTTGCAGAGTTGTGCCTACATCACCAGTCTCCTGTTGTCATCGTTTGTTATTGGGATTTTGCAGTTGCCATGGAGGTGGGACACTGAGGTAAATGTGTATATTCTACATGGTGAAATATCGAACATTCTATTCTTCCAGATTCACAGGTCATGTGCAATGGTATCAAATAGAGATATGAAATCTCTTGTGAGTGAACAAATAAAAATAATAATAGTGACAATAACAAACTGGAAATGAATGAAATTTATTGCATTACAGGATGAGGTTGACGATTAAAATTACATATAAAGAACAATAGGCTGACCATTCAGTTGGTGGAATCCAGAGTTTTATAAAGATTTTGTTACAAATCTATTCAGCCTACTTGCAGAGAAAACAGAAAAAACTGAAACAGTACACATTGGTAGTCAATGTGATCTGAACCAGCTACTAGCCTTGCAACTTATTCTGTCCAGCTTGTTGGGAAAGCTTATTTTAACTAAACTAAAATTTTGAGCAAAATGACCTTGTCCAAAATGCCAAGAAACAGTAAGATACTATGCACTGTTGATCTCAAATGGACTGTGTCTAGCATCTGGTCTTGTGTCATACACAATTAGAATACCAGGAATAGCACCAAAATGTGGAGATATTATGGGTAATAGGTGTATAGATTGATGCAATGGCATAATAAATCAAATTGTGGATTTACAAGGAAAAATTGAGGGTATAACTATTGAAGCAGAAACAAAACAAAAGAAATTGCAGTTGTGCACTTTCATACATTTTCACCTGCAGATCTATCATAAGTATTGTGTACTTAGCTTGTTCGTTACTTTTGTAACTTATCCAGTCTTTTTTTATATTGAGATGATCAACAGAATACAGACTCTTGTCACTGACAGTACGCACAAAGTAGATGACTATGGCTACTCCTGCAAGGTTGGCAGGAGACACATTATATGGAGTGTTAACATTCATCAGTTACTTGTGACAGCTAGTGGCTCAATGAAAGTAGTAGTGAAAGAAAGTTGTAATATATAGCTTTTACAGCAAAATTGGATCTGATTTTGAAAGCAGCTACCATTTTAGAAAGTAATCACTTTAAAACTATGCAGACAAGGCATTGCTACAGTAAACATTCTCTTTCCATGATTTTAGGTGAGATAGATAGCTCACAATGGGAAAGGTGAGAGTGGGTGGCAGCTCATACATGAAACAACTCTTTTGGAATAAAAAAGTTTACATTGCTAACACAATGTGATACTGTAAGAGAGAATCATTCAGAATATTTTATTGTATCTAAAAACAAAGATGATGAGACTTACCAAACAAAAGTGCTGGCAGGTCGATAGACACACAAACAAACGCAAACATGTTTGTGTTTCCAGAAAAAGTTTGGAAGGTAGGAGACGAGGTACTGGCAGAAGTAAAGCTGTGAGTACCAAGTGTGAGTCGTGCTTTGGTAGCTCAGTTGGTAGAGCACTTGCCCGCGAAAGGCAAAGGTTCCGAGTTCGAGTCTCGGTCGGGCACACAGTTTTAATCTGCCAAGAAGTTTCATGTTTGTGTTTGTTTGTGTGTCTATTGACCTGCCAGCGCTTTTGTTTGGTAAGTCTCATCATCTTTGTTTTTAGATATATTTTTCCCATGTGGAATGTTTCCCTCTATTATATTCAGAATATTTTATTGAGCTGACAAGAAAAAGTCAAGCAAATTTAGCAGGTCAATCAGTCAAGCATCCACAAACAACTGTTATGAAAACAGAGTTGCCAAAACAGTGCCTAGGGCATTGCAAAGTTTTGTCTACACTACTGGCAAGAAGAATACATTTTCGTATCTGGAATTGTGCATGATCAGATCCAAACATCCATAACATGAAGCAATGTGTTACAGTGAATGTTTGGATGCAATCACGCATTATTCCAGATACAAAAATGCATTCTTCTTGCCACTAGCATAATCAAGACTTTGCAACATTGTAGGCAATGCTTTTCCAACTCTGTTGTCACAACAGTTATTTGCAGGCGTGGGTCTTATTGATCCTGCTAAATTAGCTTGACTTTTTCTTGCCAATTTGATGAAGTATTCTAAATAATTCCCACTTAAGATATCACGTTGTGTTAGTAAACCTTTTTGATTCCAAAAAGGTCATTTCATGCATAAGGTTCCCCTGCTATCACCTTTAATGTTGTGAGCTATCTACCTCAGTTATTATTATTGCCAAGAGAGAGGGTTCATTGATGCAATGTCTTGTCCACATAGTTGTAGAGTGCTCACTACTTTAACTGAGCTGCAAACTGTCACAAGTAAATGACAAATCTTAACTCTCCATGTTATATTTCTTCTGGCAACCTTTCAGAACTTGTCATAATTTTCTGCTTCATGAATACCAACTTACAGCATCAATAATATAAGAGAAAGTCTCTGATCAGATTTCAAAAAACTGACAGTGGCATTATCAAACAAGACAGGATAAAACAGGAATGCAATAAACAACCCACAGAAGATCTTGAGGTAAAAAGATAAGAAAGTGTGCAACTTCATATTTGCCTATTTCTGCTGTTTTGTTTCTCGTTTAATAGTCATACATTTAGTTTTTAGGAAAAAAACTGAATGTATGACTTCATTTGATTTATTACTCTGTGGCATCAATGTAGTAGTCCATTCTCCATAATATCTCCACAGTTTATTCATGTGTCTGATATTCTAGTTATGTATGATACAAGTCTGGATGTCAATACAGTCCATTTGAGGTCAACATAGCGTAGCATCTTACTGTTTCCTGACATTTTGGGCTCGGTCATTTTGCACACGTTTTTAGTTTTGTTAAAACAAACTTTCACCACAAGTGCATCTCATTTGTAATTTTCATTTATGTAATCTGCTGTTGGTCTGATGCTGACTGGTAGTGCAGCTTCACTGAGGTCTAACTGGAATAGGCTGTGGATAGCAGTGAGGGCATTGTGAACTGTCCATGAGCTCCTTTATATTGCCAGTACAGTTGAGACTCGGCAGTACTGCTGACAATGCTTAGCATCTTATTCACTCAGTTTCAGAATTGGTGCTGAGTGATCCTGCTATATTCCCATCATATAATCTTTTTTTACTGATGAAGTAATCTAAATAATTATCACATATATGTGACACTGAGATCATAAAATTTAATTTTTTGACCCTAGGAATGTAATACTGTGCTTCATATTCAACCCGTTTTGTATTTCATTTTGTGAACTGTTGGCAATAACTACCACCAGAGCAATGGCAGAGATATAAATGGACCAGCAACATGTTTCCTCCCTAGCACGAAGCTCATCTCATGACCTGAGGCAAGGAGGGTAGTTGTTGGTTCAAATATCATTGGATTACCTGTGTGCATCACTTTGACTTTTTCACATAGCCAGAACAGAATTTAGTGACAAAATGCTTAGAAAGCCTTGCATTGTGCCAAATGAACGATCAGTCTTTTTCTTGTTTTTATTTTAAGTTATCAGCCTTTTTCTGTTTTGCAATAGACTTATTTCATTCCTAGTTTGTTATTGTTACTGTTAATCATTCACTCAAAATAGCTTTCCTATCCTTACACATTACCAATGCACATGGCCAGTGAATTTGGAAGAATGGAATGTTAGATATCTTTCCACACAGAACACACTCATCTACCATGGTATCTCATTTCTAGGGCAACAGGAAAAGCCTAACAACAAAAGATGAAAATGGGAGACAGGCACAGGCAGAACCTGTAACAATTTCTGTTGACTTAACACCATTATAACAGATAAATTCATGTCAGAGTATATTACTCAACAACAGAATACATAGTATGGACTCTGCACTGCTACAGACACCTATGAATTTTTGACCACGACCGTGGTTTACCATTGGCTCAGCTGCTGTTTGTAGTGTTACAAGTTTAAATGGAAGACTATGTTTGCTAATCCTGTTTTGTTACTAGAATGAGATTTTCACTCTGCAGTGGAGTGTGCACTGATATGAAACTTCCTGGCAGATTAAAGGTGTGTGCTGGACCGAGACTCGGACTTGGGACCTTTGCCTTTCGCAGGCAAGTGCTCTACCATCTGAGCTACCCAAGCACGACTCTCGCCCTGTCCTCACAGCTTTACTTCTGCCAGTACCTCATCTCCTACTTTCCAAACTTTACAGAAGCTCTCCTGCGAACCTTGCAGAACTAGCACTCCTGAAAGAAAGGAGAGGTGCTGGCAGAAGTAAAGTGAGTCGTGCTTGGGTAGCTAAGATGGTGGAGCACTTGCCCGCGAAAGGCAAAGGTCCTGAGTTCGAGTCTCGGTCCGGCACACAGTTTTAATCTGTCAGGAAGTTTCTGTTTTGCTACTGTTTAAATGAGCTATGACAATGGATAAATTAGGGTTTCTTCTTGCTTTTATTTACACAGCTACAGGAACTAACACAGAAATTACGGGTTCACAAGTGCATGTTTCACTTGCAACATCTGATTTCAAATACAATTCGTAAACCTTCTGGCAACCTTGATCTGGTATCTCATGGGAGCAGACTGCTTTACAAGTACCAAGTAACAACACAAAAGAGTCACAGGAAAGATCTGAAGGAACCATCAGTGACATGGATTTGGATTGTTTCCATCATTTAGGAACCAATGAAAATGGAACATTACAAAAGCAGTGAACAGGATAGTTAGTATGTATTATATGTAGAGATCTAAAGATGAAAGACATGTGACTGCACAGCATTGCACATTGCCCATATTTGTGGTTTAGTTTCTGAGTTAATAAATGAATTGATTTCTGCATGGCATTGACTAATTAGTTAATTGTGTTTCTTCTTGCTTCCATCCCTACTGACATACTTCTGAATCCTCATGATAGTTGTGAAATTATATGTATATGTGGGACAAGACTGCATGTAGACACACTCAGGTTTGAGATGTAGTGTGTTTTATATCTTACTGTTTTGTGACGTGCAGGAGAAGGTTGATTCCCATTTACTTTTTATTCCACCAAAATAAATTTTTGTTGCAAACTATCAGAGTAAGTGTTTTAATCATTTGTATTTTGGGGAAATTGTAATCGAAATGGAAAATTTTATACCCCAATATTTCATATGCTGTTTGCGGCATGACAGAAAACTTATGTCGCTAGCTTTCCTTCCCCGTGCTGAAATTATATAACACTGGCCAAAGCCATAAAGCTTCAAAGGTGAGGAATTCTACATTTCACTGAAGTGACAAAAGTCATGGGATAGTGATATGCACATATACAGATGGCAGTAGTATCATGTACACAAGGTATAAAAGGGTTGTGCCTTGACAGATCTGTCATTTATACTCAGGTGATTCATGTAAAAAGATTTCTGACACAATTATCGGTGCACAACTGGAATTAACAGACTCTGAATGTAGAATAGTAGTTGGAACTAGACGTATGGGACATTCCATTTTGTAGGTCAGTAGGGAATTCAATATTCCAAGATCAACAGTGTCAAGATTGTGCTGAGGACACCAAATTTTAGATGTTACCTCTCACTGTGAACATTGCAGTGGCAGATGGGCTTCACTTAACAACCAAGAGCAGTGGCATTTACATAGAATTGTGAGTACTAACAGACAAGCTACTCCTTGTTAAATAATGACAGAAATCAATGTGGGATGTATGACAAAATTACCTCTTAAGACAGTGCAGTGAAATTTGACATTACTGGGCTATGGCAGCAGGTAATCTATGCAAGTGCCTTTGCTAACAATGTGACATCACCTGCAGCAACTATCTGGGCCATTGACGATATCATTTGGACCCTAGACAACTGGAAAAATGGGGCCTTGTTAGATGAGTCCCAGTTTCAGCTGGTAAGAGCTGATGGTAGGATCTGAATGTAGAGCAGACCCCACAAAGCCATAGAACCAAGTTGTCAACAAGACACTATGCAAGATGGTGTTGGCTCCATAGTGGTGATAATGGTGTAGGCTTTGATTACATGGAAAGGACTGAGAACTCTGGCCCAACTGAACTGATCGTTGACTGGAAATGGTTATGCACGACTACTTGGAGATCACTGGCAGTCATTCATGGACTTCATGTTTCAAAACAACTATGGAATTTTTATGGATGAGTATGCACCATGCCACTGGGCCACAATTGTCTGCAGCTGGTTTCAACAACATTGTGGATAGTTTGAGTGAATGATTTGACCACCCAGATCACCTGTCTTGAATCCCATCGAACATTTATGGGATATATGTGAGAGGTCAGTTCATGTACACGATCCTGCACCAGCAACACTGTCACAACTATGAACAGCTATAGAGGCAGCATAGCTCAAAATTTCTGCAGGGGACTTCCAGTGCCATACTGAGTCCATGCCACATCGAACTGCTGCACTAGGCAGAGCAAAAGGACATATGATGTGATATCAGAATGTATCCCATGATTCTTGTCACCTCAGTGTAAATCTAACTCAATGCTTTAAATATAGATAGCCTGGAAGACAACATTATTAATTATCAGGAAGTAACAGTATAAAAATGAAATCCGCTCACACCTGCCCCCCGTGAGCCCATATAAGACAAGCGTGGCAAGCATTTTGCTACATAGCTACCTCCAGCACAGCTAAAACTTGGCAACATTGTTGCAAATATTTGCAAACTTGTGACAATCTACTTCCACATGGAGTCCTAAACTGTTCTGCTAAATTCACTTGGCATTCCCTTTCCACTTAATGATTTATGATTCATAATCCTCATGTACGATGATACACTGAGACAGAAAATTTAATTTTTGTTCTCCAGGAAAACCATATTTCCCATAAGTAACAACTGTTCTTATCTTTAATGTTGTATTATGAGCCTCAGTGACAAATGTTGTGATGAAAGAGACCACCCCCTAGCAGCATCTCATTAGCTCAGTGGTTCCACACATTTCTTGTGATGCAAGGGTGGTGGGAGTTTTCTCTTCCAGTCATGAGACAGACCAGTGCAGAGGAGGTTAACATTTTTTTGTATTATTTAATGGAACTGGAGATTGTTAGAAGAAATTCCTTAAAAAATCTGAAGAAAACCTTTACACAATAAGTTGTCTCAGAAGCTTCACTCAGTAGGCTGTATTAATGGACATAGATGACTGATTTGTGAATACCAAGCTTCTTCATTATACAAACATCTCTAAAGAACTTTGTCTAAGTTGTCAGTGTCATGAATTCGATTTTCATTCATCACTTAGGACCCATACACCAGGGGAACAGTTATGAAGTGAATATCTCTTGTGCTAAAACTGCATAATAACAATTGAGTGGTTTCGCGCAAGAAGGAGGCAGTTCCACTTTTTAGATCTGTTGAGTTGAGCATTCTATCACATAAAAAAAAAAGAGGCAGCTCCGCCCAATAGTTTCAGAGAAATCCAACAGATGGAGCTGCCTGTACTCCAAGTTTGCATGAACATAGAGGCAGCTCCGGGAGCTGCCTTGTTCTTCCCCCAAACAATAGCAGGAAGGAGGTTGTGTTACGTGTTGCTCAGCAGACTGGTGTAAACGTCATGCATTCTCTGTGAGGGATATTTTTTATCAAGGTTACGACCTGGTTTGTGTCTTCATCATCATTTGATTTCACAGTTTCTGTCAATATGAGTGAATTAGAAGAGGAAGGAGTATTTAATTGTGAGTCTTCAGAAAACTACGAGCCTGGTGGAGATGAGGCTTCTACTGATTCAGAAGAATATTCAAGAAGCAGAGATGCAGTTGTTGGACCGCTGAAGAGGAAAAAAGGATCGCACAAGAAACAATGGGAACAGAACATAAGAAAACAGTGGAAGATTGACGGAAAGAAGTACAAGAGCACGGGTGGAAAAAACATGCCTCGCCAGACTACAGGCAATGATTGCAGTTGCAAATACAAGTGTTTTACTAAATTTGATGTTGAAGCAAGGCATCATATTATTAATGCTTTTAATGGCCTAACGACTAAGCATACCCAAGATGTGTATTTGACTGGTTGCATTAAAGTTTTACCTGTTAAAAGAAATAGGCCAAAACGTGGAACAGGAAAGTCCACAGCATTATCAAATGTTTATACTCTTCGAGTCAGTGAGAGTAATGCAAGAGTCTAAAAAAGCATTTGCGTCAGTGCATGGTGTGTCCAGAAAGTGAGTGGAAAACATCACAAAGCAACTTTCTTTTGATGGATCAATCACACCAAAACCAGATGGTAGAGGAAAGCATAATACAAGACCCAAAAAAATTCCAGATGAACCTGTGCAAAAGGTCCATTGTCACATTGACAGTTTTCCTAGGTGAGAATCGCATTACAGTCGACAAGACAATGGCAATAGACAATACTTGTCTGCTGACCACTCTATCAAAGCAATGCATCATTTGTACATGGAGAAGCACCCTGAATCTCCAGTAGAATATGATTTTTACTTTCGGTACTTCAAGACACAGTTTAACATCTGATTCGGGCACCAAAGATCGGACATGTGTCAAAAGTGTGACAACATACAAAAGGAACTCAGTGTCTCTTCTATCTCAGATGAGTGAAGTAATGAGCTCCAGGATGCCAAGCTACTTCATCAAAGTCAGGCGAATTCATTTTATCAAGATATTAAAGACAAGATGGCACTTGCACAATGTAATAATGACACCGAGATGTTGTTCTTCAACTACCAAAAAAAATATGCCTCTCCCCAAAGTTCCTTCTAGGGACGCATTTTGTAAACACCAGTTGTGGGTCTATAACTTTGTGATTTCATCTGGTAAGACTGGAAAACATCATTTTTATCTCTATGATGAAACCATCAGAAAAAAGACGCCCAATGAGCCAATAAGTTTTATACATCATTACATCAACCATGTTCTAACAGATGATATCAAAATTCTTTACCCATTTTCCGATAACTGTGTCTCACAAAATAAAAATCATTCGTTAATGAAGTATCTGTTTTACCTTCTGCAAAGTGGCCACTTTACGAAGATCATTCATCGATTCCCAGAACTGGGCCACAGCTTTATGCCATGTGACAGAGAGTTCGGTAATATAGAAAAGTGTTTGAGGAAGATGGAAAGAATTTTTCTTCCAGTGGACTATGCTCACATTATCAGAAGAACCAGCCCCAAATTTCAGGTCACTGAAGTGGACCAGAGATTTATTTTCCACTTTGTTGACACGTTGAAGAAATTTTTTGTAAAGAACCCTTATGTATCATTATCAAACAAGAAAAGAGGAAAATATTTACTCACTAAGTACAAAATATTCCTCTATGAACAGCAGTACATTGGTAAAGGGATTATTCAATGCAGTGCAACCGTAGGGATGACTGTCTTTGATAATGCACAAATTTGCAACCAAGCACCTGTGAGTCTCATAACAATGGACCACCTTCATCAAGCTTATGATTGTCTCCTCCCACTTAAAGGCCAAAAGTTTAAAGATGTCAAAGAGTTGGCCAGAAAGTATGATGGGCAAAACGAAATGTGGTTTTATGACCAGTTGACATCAGATGCTTCAAACGATCCTGAGGTGACTGAAGAGGAGCTAGAAGACTGAAGAAGAACTGTACAATTAATGTATTATGCCAATAATGTTGTACTTTCTTTATTAATAAATGTTTTTTAAAACTGAAATATGGTTAATTATGAAGAAAATGGTCCTAAAAGAGTTTTTCATTCACTTTGGAGCAAAATGAGGCAGCTCCGAAATTCAAAACTCTATTGCACGTACCTGAGTGCATGCATTTGTGTGTATTCTTGTCTGTAGTATTAGATACCCCGTAGCCTAAAACAAGGCTGACAATTTTTTCGTTTTGGTGAAAACTGGATTTTTAAAACTTTTTTTTTTTAATTTGCCACAAACTGGGAAAAGTGGAGCTACCTCCTTCTTGCACTAAACCCTTCAATTAGGCATCCTAGTTAACATTTGTGGACACTGGCATTAGCAACTTCCCTCCACTCTGGGTAGCTTCAAAATTGGCATTATGTTAGTTTAAATGTAATTCAGTACCTTAACTATCACTTTTGATAAGCATTAAGTTCTCCATTAATCTGTATGTGAACAACAAAATGCATGCACTGCAAGGTATTCACACAATTTATCTCACACATTTACTGTAAGATATCAAACAACAATCACATAACTCATTACACCATCATTACCCAGTGTAGACTGATGAAAATATATGAATTCCGACAAAAAAATGCACGAAGAATCAATTCTAAAAGGAAAAGAAATGAGATAGATAGCATTAATAATAAGATTAAACAATGTAGTGAAGTATTATGATTGGATCACATACTATAAAATTAGTTTTGAGCCATACTCATGCCTTGCATATTAGTGTAACATAATACTCATCATATAAAAACTGGTCATCTGGCTGCTATCAAGCATTAAATACAAATCATACAAATTTTTTGTGGAGCTTGATTCGACAACAGTAAAGCATTTTGTACACTCCAAAGTGAAGAACATTAGCTGATGCTTTGGACAGAGGACGGGGGAGAGCAGTTCTCTCAAGGCAGCCGCTGACAGGTCCCAGCAAGAGGGGGAGAGGTTTGATGGACGTGGCATTCAAAGGCAGACAGTCTGTCAAGAAATCTGTTCAAAAAAAAAAATTATTGGACAAAACTGTTATTACCAGTGTGTCAGAAAGCAAAATATATTGTAGCTGTGCTACCATTATACTCAGGACTTCAGCATTCACCCAAAAAGTACTATAAAAATTTAGACAATGATTTAGTTTCAACTATAATACATTGCTTTAACTGATGTACTATTTAGCACTAGGCCACAGGCATAGAAGTAGCATAGCAACTTTATCAGAATTCAATACTTCCTCCAGGGCTGCTGCAGTCTACTGCGTTGCCAGATTGTGCAGACAGATGAATTTAGGATAATATCAGCATAGACATATTATTTGTCCCATGCCACAGTCAGCATGGACTTAGACACAGCAGTGGCTGGTCAATGGCCAAGTTTTATATCAAAGAGTGTACATCTGAATAAAGTCTTTGATAGCTAGAAATGGCCGTATTCCACAGAGTAAATCTATTTTGTAGGCTAAAAACTCAATGTAAATCTCTGATTTCAGAACTCTGTATTGTAGCTACTGAACTATTTTTTGTGACAAGATAAAACTGTGTACTAAACCATGACATGAACCACAGTTAAACGTAAGGGGTCATGAATGAGCAGTAACTTGCTCCTGGAATCTAGAATACATATTATTGTTTCACTGCCTGATTCTTATGAATTACTGGAAGTTATTTTTTGCAATTTACTGAACTGCATATTTTACAATCTAGTGGACAATGGCAATACTGCAGTTTTAGCTATCACTACATAAATATTTGTTTTATTATCATACTACTCATGACAAGAAATTGCGGCATTCTCATTGTTCCGTGGCAGTTTCACCACTGCCTTGCTGTCAGAACGGGAGTGAAGTTTTTTTCACAATAGTGCTCTCACATAGCACTTCTCAGGTTCATCAGTTCCCAGGAAAGTTCTCTCCTCCCTCACCAGTGCAGCATAAACATGATTGTATTGTGTGTGGTGAGCACAGTTATTTACATTTTGTCAGTGTAGCTTTAAATGACAAAGAAATGCCACGACAAAGCAAAACCAACTCTCTTCCTTGTAAGTTAATGTATCATATTTTTCAATCTCTTACCTATAAATTGCAAGAGTTAGAAATAATATTGACTTCTGACCTAAATGTTGATGTTATTTGCATAAAAGAGCACCAATTATGAAAACAGTGAACAGAAACAGTAAATATTTTTATTCACCAAACATACTCTCTCTACAGTATTAAGCTATTAAATATGGGCGGTTGTGATCAAGAGGCTCTGTTGTTAGCAATAGAACTATGTTCAGGAAAAAGGGCAACCATCAATATAAGTAAATGTGGGGACCTAAGTTATGTTAATATTATACACTTCTGCTACCTACCAAGCCAAGAAACAGGGCATGGAGTGTTCATTGAGACAGATGTACACTAACTTCTGTAAAATGTATATGTATTTTTGAGTTAGCGTTTGACATGAAGTCATATAGGTTAAAACAGCTTTTCTTCTCATACTATCTGGTAAGTCTCCCATGACCTAGGATTCTGGGTGACTTTTCTGAACTCTACCTCTTTTCCTAAACCTTTCCAGTCCTTTTCCTTCACCCCTCTTCCTTACTCTTCTACCAGAAGAAGGAGCCACTGGCTTCAAAAGCTTTTATAGGTTAAACCTTTTTTTTTATATGTGCATTCTCCTGCTGCCGCTTGGTGAGTAGATCCTTTATCTATGAAGTTACATTATATTGTCAAAAATTGATTATTTTTGTTGAAAACAAAAGTTGGATCACAACTGGTATAAATATTTCCAATGCAAACAAAATATTTCTGTGTTAAATAAAACCCTGAATCCTACATAACTAAAAATGCAAAATTATATCACACAGTAAATAAGATCTAGAGAAAGTTATTAATGACGCAAATATATATATATATATATATATATATATATATATATATATATATATATATATATATATATATATATATATATATATATATATATATCTGCTTGTGTCTGTATATGTGTGGATGGATATGTTTGTGTGTGCGCGAGTGTATACCCGTCCTTTTTTCCCCCTAAGGTAAGTCTTTCCGCTCCCGGGATTGGAATGACTCCTTACCCTCTCCCTTAAAACCCACATCCTTTCGTCTTTCCCTCTCCTTCCCTCTTTCCTGATGAGGCAACAGTTTGTTGCAAAAGCTTGAATTTTGTGTGTATGTTTGTGTTTGTTTGTGTGTCTGTCGACCTGCCAGCACTTTCATTTGGTAAGTCACATCATCTTTGTTTTTAGATATATTTTTCCTACGTGGAATGTTTCCCTCTATTATATATATATATATATATATATATATATATATATATATATATATATATATATATATATATATATAAACAAAGATGATGTGTCTTACCGAATGAAAGCGCTGGCAGGTCGATAGACACACAAACAAACACAAACACACACACAAAATTCAAGCTTTCGCAACAAACTGTTGCCTCATCAGGAAAGAGGGGAAGGAGAGGGAAAGACGAAAGGATGTGGGTTTTAAGGGAGAGGGTAAGGAGTCATTCCAATCTCGGGAGCGGAAAAGGTAAGTCTTTCCACTCCCGAGATTGGAATGACTCCTTACCCTCTCCTTTAAAACCCACATCCTTTCGTCTTTCCCTCTCCTTCCCCTCTTTCCTGATGAGGCAACAGTTTGTTGCGAAAGCTTGAATTTTGTGTGTGTGTTTGTGTTTGTTTGTGTGTCTATCGACCTGCCAGTGCTTTCGTTCGGTAAGTCACATCATCTTTGTTTTTAGATATATATTTTTCCCACGTGGAATGTTTCCCTCTCTCTCTCTCTCTCTCTCTCTCTCTCTCTCTCTCTCTCTCTCTCTCTATATATATATATATATATATATATATATATATATATATATATATATATATATATATATATATATATATGGGGGGGGGCAATGATGAATAGATCTTCATATTAAAAAATAAGACAGAGGCCATATGGAAAATTATCAGGTCTGAAACATGCACAAAACTATTAGTAAAAAACATTAGTTGAAAGTTAGAAAATGAAGAAGTATCTGATACCAACTCAGATGTTAATGTTGTTAATGAGAGCCTTAGTGAAAGATTTTATGTCAAAAAGCTTTGTAACACATAACACACACCATCCTGAAAATGCATGACCCCTTCCTGGAACTTCAATGTTTTTCGAGCAGGTCACACAACACAAACTCGTACTGGCAATGAGAGCACTACAGAAATCTTCATGTGGTTTCAATAATGTTCCATACTGTATTATAAAACGAGTAAGACATTTTATTTTATCATATCATTAACCTTGCTTTCCCCCACAGGTATGTTTCCAAATCATCTTAAAGTTGCTAAGGTCACCTGCTCTCACAGAAGTAGAGCCACAGACAACATTAACAACTACAGATGTGTGGTGCAGCATACTGATGTCTTTAAGATTTCTGAAAATCTTTATAATAGGCTGGAAGAGTTTATAAGCTGAATCTCACTGTTATGGATTTAGGCAACATAGATCCACAACGATTGCTGTCTATGAGTACTATGCTGTCCTAAAAGCTATAGATGGAAAGGAAACGACTACCAGAATATTTTTTATACTCATTCAAAGTGTTTGAAATTGTAGATGATGCTCCCTTACTGAGTTGGAAAGAAAGGTTACAATTAGAGGTATTCCAAAAGAATATGTTATACCATATCTTTGAATCATCATCAAACAGTTGTTATTAAAAAAAATTACCACTGGAAATATCATAAGAGAAACAATATAGTCATCAGATGAAACTTTAATCAAATTTGCTGCAAGGGTCCACATTAGGTCAGTACTGTTTCTCTTACACACAAGGTATTGGACTAGTATAAGGACAAGCAAAATTAGCAAGTGGAGAACAATGAAATAAGCAAATAATCCTGATAAATGTAGGCCCAGAAACAAATGGTTTGCCCGAGACGATGTATTACAGATGTGTGCATGAACACCTTATAACAGAGTCCTCCAGGAGCCAAATTGCAGAATATAAACTTGAGGACAAACACAATGCAACAAGTGCCCCACATGGTCACCATTCATGTGATTGCAGGCTTCAGCCCTTTTCCTCTTCAGTTCCCATACGCATACAAGAATCCCAATCATGGACAGAATGCAATGACAACGCATTCCTGTAGTTCATCAACACTTTCAAAGGGACTGGAATGCACTAATGCTTTTAAATATCCCCCCCCCCCCCCCCCCCCCCACACACACAAAATGCAACAGGTTCAAGTCAGCGGACATGAGAGACTGTGGTACTGGCAAGCCACAATCGATACACTTGGTGTCAAAGATTTGTGCTAGATATTCTCAAACATCCACATGGGAGGACGCTTGTGCACCATCAAGGGTGTATCATGCAAGCATAATTTCTCCCTAAGGAACATCATCCTAGTTGATTAGCTTGTGTTGCCAGAAATGATGGTACAGATGAACAGTAAGTTGGCAAGGTAGGAAATGTGGCCCTATCAACCAATCACCAATGGCTCCTGCTCACATATTAAAGGAAAATCTCCAATTATGTGCTTACACAATGGTAATGTATGTTGTCATGAACACAAAAAAGTGTGTGTGTTGTGGATGTTCATAATACAACCTTGAATAAAGCATGCTTAGACTGTAAATAACTTTTGTGAGGATCTGTGGATCATTCCTACATTGTGTAAGGATCCATTGGCAAGGGTAACCTGGGTTGGAAAGGCAGGTGTGGCCAGAGCTTATGCACTTTGTACATACTATTGATACAACAGTCCCTCATGTAATATACACTGAAATCAGGAATTACCACAATCAGGGAAATGATAAGGAAGGCCTAGGCCCCTTCAACTAACATCCTTTATCCTTCAACAACAAAAACGTTTATTTTTATATTCTTTCTTTGATAACAGGTCTACTTTGAAAAAAAGGCAGAAAAACTGAAGTTAATTTGCCATTACGGGCATTCAAAATGCTAAAGCAGCCATTAAAATACAATAACAATAACCTCAGACAAATTCAAGAAATGAGACCTTAACAATATTGGCCTTTTTAAATCTTTTAAATTAAACAATTTTAAACAAACCAACCACATAAAATTATTAAAACAGTTCTAGATAAACTTCTTCTAGCAAATTCAAGTCCAAGACATTAGGCAGACCACCAAAAGAAAAATATTAACAAAAATAACATAGGGATTATCCAGAGGTCTACACAAAAAAAATTTGCAATAAAACTTAGAACAAGAATACAATATGTATTGAACATTAAAGAGAAAATTTCCTGGGCAAAGTCAGTCAATACAAGGCCTCTTGGCCGACAGCAAAATTTTGTTTGCAATGCAAGTCAGATAACATAAGACACTCAACTTGAGCACCAACAGCCAGGACACCTGACTGCAAGCAAATAACAAGCTGCACTAGGAAATTCTTGAGAGGTGAGCATATAGCCACAAGTAAGCCAGGCCCACTCGGTAAGAAGCCACCACCATGGAACACTTTCCCAACAACTTAGTAACTGTTGCTAACAAACAAGAAAGATAACTATCTGACTGGTTTATACTACAAGTAAAGTTATAGCTTAACCATTATTTCACTTATATAGTGTTTCCAATAACTTGATATGTCCTAAGCAGTAAGCTTTGCTAACACAGAACTTCAGAAAGGGAGATGTAATTTCTTCAAGGAAGAAATACAATTAACAACTAGCTAGGGTTTTACCATTAGCCAGGGCTCACAATGTGCTTAAAAGGTCTGAACAGTAGCAATACCAGAGAGCCCACCAGCTTCTAAAAGATCTTGAAAAAAAAAAAAAAAACATTAAAACTTAGAACAAGTGATTCTATTGCATAAGAATTTTAAAACAAACACAATTTAAAAAAAAAAAAAAAAAAAAAAAAAAAAACTAGGTAAGATGTAGGCCCCCGATACAGCTATACATGACAACTGGACACATTACTTTACCATAACAACATTAGCCATAGTAAATTTTTTTGAGAGAGAGCACTGGTCAACAGATTGTGATGATCTGCTTCAAAATCACGCATAGCAGGCAGTGCAATACATTATTAACAAATCACAGAGCAAGTAACAAGACACGCATGCTGATTAAAAAAAAACATAAACATGAAGTTCCAATACCTTGCAGAGAAGAAAATTAGTACACAGCATTGAACAACTAGTTGCACACAACATAATCAAACCAGATCATGCCTTCTGCCCAGTTCTGGTGAACAAAAGTGAACCACAACCAGAAAAGGCGTTGTGAAGTGTTGCCCATATGTGAAGCTCCAAGTGCTGCCCTCCAGCTCCAAAACTCCAATCAACTAGCGACACCACATTCTTTGGAGGTCTCTCTCTCTAGATGTGACTCTAGCAGCTGCTTTTGAAGACTAAGCAAGGCAGTGGTAACTGCTGAAGGGAGTAATCCACAACCCATGGTAAGATGCCAGCTAAAGTTATTGATAGTGAAATCAGCTGCCAAAGCTCAGTCTCCACCACTCAAGCCAAAAACTAACCACTTTTTCCTTTTTATTTCATTTTTAAAAAAATTTTTTTTTAGAAGGAGAGTAACACATCAATCAGCTAATTTTTATTTGGCTCACATCTACCTTTAAGATTTTCCCGGTTTTCAGGTTGTGGAATATTAGACTAACAAGAGTTAATATCTTAACAATTATAGAGGGTCCCACAAAGCTAGGAGCAAGGTTTCTGGTTAACACCATTACCCTGATTACCCCCTATGCTAAAATTTCAAACAAATACCTTATCCCCAACTCAGCCGCAAAAGGGTCTCCTTCCTTGATTATACTGTCTTTCTTGATGACGATGGGTTATGTTAATGTTTTTCCTAGCTCCATGCCAGTTTTCTTTAATCAGACAAGGGGTAATCTACTCAGGTAACACATTGTTTATACTTCAAAAATTAACCAGGGGCAAATAAGGCAATAAGAAAATATCAAAGCAGCAAGAACTGATTTAGAAGCCTCATGCTCTGCTGAATTGAAGGCCGCAATAATCCAAGGGATGGAAATGTCCCATTTGGTCTGATTCTTAGTGTGATAAATAATTAAGGCAGCCTTAAGAATATGATTAACACTCTCCGAAAAGAAAGGTTGAAGGTAATAGAGGGTGGTCGCAATGTGTTTAATGGCATTACCAAAACAGAACTGCTTGAATTCTCATGACACAAAGGTTGGGGCATCGTCGCTAACAAGCACCTTTGGCAGACCAAACCAGGAAAATGTCTGAGTTACATGACGAATGGTTAGTGAGGCGGTAGCCCCTCTACTTGGCAAAAGCCACACAAAATGAGAAAAAGCATCAAGGACAACTAATATATAATGGTTCCCAGCTCCTGTTTGAGGCGGGAGACCCACATAATTGATGAACACTTCATCCATCTGGCTTTGCGCCCATTTGGAATACAATAAGCCTTTACATAAGTTGGAATTGGACTTAGTCATTTTGCAAGATTCGCATATCTGAGCTATTGGGTGAATATACTTCTACAAGGATGGCCATGTAAGATGGCCATGGACCTTAGCAAGGGTTTTATAGAGGCCCAGATGTCCCCTCCCCCCCCCCCCCCCCTCCTAATAAGGTACTATGAAAATCACAAAATAAAGATGGAACAAGTTCAACAGGTAAACAAATTTTGGGCTCAGCTAATTTCACAACTTCATGACAAAGTATACCCTTTCTCAAGGACTAACCGGGAAGTTGCTCACCCACTGCCTTCTTGTAGGACCCAAATAAGGATCTTGGCCTCGCTTATTCCTGAGATCAGAAAATAATTGAGGTACTCAGTTAGGACGTTAAAAATGGAAGGGCTGATGACTGAACAACACCCCCCAGATTCGTGGGCACTCTGTTCAAACATGCAGCTGAGTGCATCAGCCACCTGGTTATCTGTACCACTGATATGGCAAACCTTGAAACAAAAGCGAGAAATATGCATCACTCACCACACAATCCTGCCTGTCTTTCATGGGCGAGCCCCAACTTAACGCCTGGTTGTCAGTCTCTAGGTCAAAGTCTCAGAGTTCAAGATAAAATTTAAACTTTTCAAGTGTGAACAGAACAGTCAGAGCCTCACACTCATACACTGAATACTTAATGTCAGGTCTCACCAATATTCACAAGAAAAAGGCAATAGGTCATCTCTCACCTGTGTCTTCCTGTAAAATGACTGCGGCCACTCCGACATTACACTAATTGGTCTAGAGAATGAATCTCTTTTCGAAATTAGGAATCACTAATACTGGCATGTTACTTAAAGCAGTCTTAATTGCATCAAGTGCAGCCTGCTGGCTCTCACTCCAAACAAATTCCCATCCTTTCTTTCCAAGATTCTTAAGAGGGGAGCCTAACTGAGCAAAATTAAGAACAAAGTTTCGAAAGTGGTAGGCCATCCCAATAAGCCAGAGACTACCCTTTCATTCTTAAGGCGAGGAAATTTCTTCAGATCAGAAGTACATTCCTGACAGATTCTGATTCCATCTTTAGAAACCATACACACTAAAAATGAAATCTGCTACTTGACAAGAGTGACCTTAGAAGGTTTGACCATCAAACTAGCAGACCAAAGCCTCAATAAGATCTGTTGAAGATGCGAAAGTTGTTTAGTGAAGGATCAACTATACACAACAATACCATCAAGATAATTATAAACACAGTTGAACTTCTAAGCCCCCAAAACAGGATCTAAAAGCTGTGAAAGCATGACAGCTCCAGTGGCTAGGCCAAATGGTACTCGGCTGAATTCATACAAATTCTAGTTGGTACAGAAGGCTGTAACAGACTTGGAATTCTCACTTAATGGTATTTGATAATGTTTTTGTTGTGGTCTTCAGTCCTGAGACTGGTTTGATGCAGCTCTCCATGCTACTCTATCCTGTGCAAGCTTCTTCATCTCCCTGTACCTACTGCAACCTACATCCTTCTGAATCTGCTTAGTGTATTCATCTCTTGGTCTCCCTCTATGATTTTTACCCTCAACACTGCCCTTCAATACTAAATTGGTGATCCCTTGATGCCTCAGAACATGTCCTACCAACCAATCCCTTCTTCTAGTCAAGTTGTGCCACAAACTTCCCTTCTCCCCAATCCTATTCAATACCTCCTCATTAGTTATGTGATCTACCCATCTAATCTTCAGCATTCTTCTGTAGCTCCACATTTCGAACGCTTCTATTGTCTTCTTGTCCAAACTATTTATCGTCCATGTTTCACTTCCATACATGGCTACACTCCATACAAATACTTTCAGAAAATACTTCCTGGCACTTAAATCTATACCATATGTTAACAAATTTATCTTCTTCAGAAATGTTTTCCGTGCCATTGCCAGTCTACATTTTATATCCTCTCTACTTCGACCATCATCAGTTATTTTGCTCCCCAAATAGCAAAACTCCTTTACTACTTTAAGTGTCTCATTTCCTAATCTAATTCCCCCAGCAACGCCTGACTTAATTTGACTACATTCCATTATCCTCATTTTACTTTTGTAGATGTTCATCTTATATCCTCCTTTCAAGACACTATCCATTCCATTCAACTGTTCCTCCAAATCCTTTGCTGTCTCTGATAGAATTACAATGTCGTCGGCGAACCTCAAAGTTTTTATTTCTTCTCCATGGATTTTAATACCTACTCCGAATTTTTCTTTTGTTTCCTTTATTGCTTGCTCAATATACAGATTGAATAACATCAGGGAGAGGCTACAACCCTGTCTCACTCCCTTCCCAACCACTGCTTCCCTTTCATGTCCCTCGACTCTTATAACTGCCATCTGGTTTCTGTACAAATTGTAAATAGCTTTTCACTCCCTGTATTTTACAACCCTGCCACCTTCAGAATTTGAAAGAGAGTATTCCAGTCAACATTGTCAAAAGCTTTCTCTAAGTCTACAAATGCTAGGAATGTAGGTTTGCCTTTCCTTAATCTTTCTTCTAAGATAAGTTGTAGGGTCAGTATTGCCTCACGTGTTCCGATATTTCTACGGAATCCAAACTGATCTTCCACAAGGTTGGCTTCTACTAGTTTTTCCATTCATCTGTAAAGAATATGCATTAGTATTTTGCAGCCATGGCTTATTAAACTGATAGTTTGGTAATTTTCACATCTGTCAACACCTGCTTTCTTTGCGATTGGAATTATTATATTCTTCTTGAAGTCTGAGGGTATTTCGCCTGTCTCATACATCTTGCTCACCAGATGGTAGAGTTTGTCAGGACTGGCTCTCCCAAGGCTGTCAGTAGTTCTAATGGAATCTTGTCTTCTCCCGGAGCCCTGTTTCAACTCAGGTCTTTCAGTGCTCTGTCAAACTCTTCAAACAGTATCATATCTCCCATTTCATATTCATCTACTTCCTCTTCCATTTCCATAATATTGTCCTCAAGTACATCGCCCTTGTATAGACCCTCTATACACTCCTTCCACCTTTCTGCTTTCCTTTCTTTGCTTTGAACTGGGTTTCCGTCTGAGCTCTTGATATTCATGCAAGTGGTTCTCTTTTCTCCAAAGGTCTCCCTAATTTTCCTGTAGGCAGTATCTATCTTACCCCTAGTGAGATAAGCCTCTACATCCTTAGATTTGTGCTCAAGCCATCCCTGCTTAGCCAGTTTGCACTTCCTGTCGATCTCATTTTTGAGACATTTGTATTTCTTTTTGCCTGCTTCATTTACTGCATTTTTCTATTTTCTCCTTTCATCAATTAGATTCAATATTTCTTCTTTCACCCAAGGATTTCTACTAGCTCTCATCTTTTTACCTACTTGATCCTCTGCTGCCTTCACTACTTCATCCCTCAAAGCTACCCATTCTTCTTCTACTGTATTTCTTTCCCTCATTCTTGTCAATCGTACCCTAATGCTCTCCCTGAAGCTCTCTACAACCTCTGGTTCTTTCAGTTTATCCAGGTCCCATCTCCTTAAATTCCCACCTTTTTGCAGTTGTTTCAGTTTTAATCTACAGTTCATAACCAATAGATTGTGGTCAGAGTCCTCATCTGCCCCTGGAAATGTCTTACAATTTAAAACCTGGTTCCTAAATCTCTGTCTTACCATTACATAATCTATCTGAAACCTGTCAGTATCTCCAGGCTTCTTCCATGTATACAACCTTCTTTTATGATTCTTGAAGCAAGTGTTAGCTATGATTAAATTGTGCTCTGTGCAAAATTCTTCCAGGCGGCTTCCTCTTTCATTTCTTACCCCCAATCCCATATTTGATAATACCCCCAATCCCATATTTGATAATAAGCCTGACTTAAATCTAGTACAGAAAAAGTAGGAGACTTGAGCAAACCAAGTAAAACAGTTATGGAGATCCAGAAAGGGAACTAATTCTAATATGAACTTTTTATTGAGGATCCTATGATCAACAACCAGTCCAAAATCTTCCCTCTGCTACTTAGCCACCAAAAATATAGATGAGGCATATGGAGAAGTTGAAGGTTTAATTACCTCATTGCGAAAATGGTCTCAATCTTCATTTTAGGCACTGACAGATGATATGGAGCCTGGCAAAGGGGAACACCATCCACTAAATGGATCATATATTGAATCTTGTCAGTCACCACCAACCGATCAGTTAGCACACCTGGAAACTCACTGAAAAGTTCCCTTAACTGAATAGCCTCAGGCTCACTAAGATGACCAAGACAAACCTTCATCTGCTCAGTCTGCAATGTATTAATATTAACAATACTAGCCGAACATGAATGGAACGTTATCTTCTCTGATTGGCAAAACCCAAAGAAAAAAGTATTGCTGGCAAAATTGAGGACTAATCCAGTACACAGGATAAAATAACATCCAAGCAATAAGGTGACAGATAATTTCTTCACAACTAACAATTTAACCAAAAACCAAGAATCGACAGGCTCAATCACACCTCACCTGCCAAAGGCAACTCAACAAGACAGCTCTTGGGAGGTTCCCGGGGGTGGGGTGGGTGGGTGGGGGAGGATGTTAAGGGGCTAACTTACCACAAATGTCGAAACTTGAGGTACCAATCATAATCAAGTAAAGAAACAAACTTCTGGGATCAAGTAGACCATAAACAGGTTCTCTATTAATTCGGGCACATAGATAAGGAAGAAGCATTTTATCAAAAACAAGAATACATGAACAAAACTCGGTTTTTTTTTTCACTTGAGCAAACACTCACTTATGATGGCATCAGCTGTTAGGCCTATTCCTGTGCTCTAAAGGACACTCCCACACTAAGTGACTCCAGGAACAGGATTTACTAGATGATAATTTAAAAGCTGAGCTGCGATAGTTGCCACTGCAGTAAGAATGGACATTTCATTTGTGCTGCTCATCAGCAAATGTAAATACTTCAATAGAGGTTAGGAAATCACGGAGTTGAGCAAAGGTGTTCGGCTTCTGAGTGAAGACAAGCCATGATCAATTCTCAGACCTCATGCTCCCTAAGATGTTAGAAATACAGTTTTGTTTGGTGACATTCTTACTCAAAGCCAAGACAGCAATATGGACATTCAATGTACTGAAATAAGGTTTCTTCAGAAGCTGTACCTGCCAATACTAGAAGCACTCAAGTTCATTCCTAACACATGCTGGCAACTTCCTTTCAATTATATGGGCTCTAAGCGGCTCCAGATCTTCCCGCTTTCGGAGTACACGTGACAGCAACTCACCTAACAAACCCTTAGACAAAGGATAAGGAAGAGAAAGAATGACTAAATGTGAAATCTGCAAAGTGTCAGTGCGTACTTCAAACCAGCAATCAGCCATAAGTCTTCACGAACTTGGTTCAATTGGTCAACTGCTAGTTTAGTGATACCATTTAATAAACACCAAACAGGATTCGACAATTTAGCAAAAGAATCTCTGCTGGATCCCTCAAGAGCTTGTTTTTCAGCATTTCTAAATTGAAACTGACCAACTAAAAACCCTCTTCCCCACTTGTCCCTACTCTCTCCAAACCTGCACCCGTGCTAATCTGTAATTCTTTAATCCTTGCACTTAGCTGCTTTACAATGCCTTTCTGCTGATCACTGAGTACAAGGTGGGCTAGATCAATAAGATGATTACTGAAATGACACAACTTGACCTGAACCCTACACACCTGCTTACAGGTGGGTTGGTTACCCTCTCAGAACGCAATGTTTTGAAATAATTCATACAAAGTTTTAAAAACCTCACCAATCATTTTGGATGAAATGTGAAGAGACTCACCAAGTGCTGCAAGGAACCCTGCTGAAAGCTCTGAGCACTACCCTTGATAGGTGTGCAATGAACGCACAGTTCATATTGAAGATGTTCGTGTTCGAGCTAGCCTATGGCCGCACAGCTCCTTGTCTCATCACTGGCCATAGTTATCTGCAACAAATCGAAACCTGTTACAAATATGACACTTGATAAGGACAAAAGATGTTAATGGAGGTATACAAATTCCCCCCTGCCATGGGATTAACCAACAAGAACGCAACCACACTCAGTAGCTTACAATGAAATCAGGAATTAGCAGGATCAGGAAATGACATGGAAGGGCTAAGTCCCTTTACTAGCATCATTTATCCTTCAACAACAATGACATTTGTTTTTATATATTTTCTTTGCTAACAGATCTACTTTGAAAAACAGGTAGAAAAAGTGAAGTTAATTTGCCATTTCAGGTATTCAAAATGGTCAGTAAGATGGCCATTAAATTACAATAATAACAATAACTTCAAACAAATACAAAAAATAAGACCTTAATGACACGGGCCTTTTTAAAAATTTTAAATTTAACAATTTCAAATAAATCACCCACTTAAAATAATCAAAACACTAGATTTCTTCAAGTGAATTCTAGTCCAACACTTAGGTGGACCCTCAAAAGAAAATTACTGACAAAGGTAACATAGAGATTCCCCAAAGGTTTACATAAAAAAATTACAGTAAAACTTAGAACAAGACTACAATACGTATTAAACATTAAAGAGAAAATTTCCTGTGCAAAGCCATTTAATCAAAGGCCTCTTGGCTAACACCAAAATTTGGTTTACAGTGAAAGTCACTCAACTTGAGCACAGACAGCCAGGATGCATGACTGTAAACAAATAGCAAGTTGCACTAGGAAATTCTTGAGAACTGTGCACATGGCTGCAAGTAAGCCAGGCCCATGTGGCAAGAAGCCACCAACATGGAACACTCTCCCAATAAATTAGTAAGTACTGTTAAGAAACAAGAAAAATAAATTTCTGACTGGATTATACTACATGTAAAGTTATGGTTTAACCATATTGCACTTATATAGCATTTCCAATAAGTTGATATGCCCTTTGCTAACACAGAACTACAGAAAGGGGGCTGTAATTTCTTCAAGGAAGAAGTATAATTAACAACTCGCTAGGATCTTAACATTAGCTGGAGGTCACTACATGCTTTAAAGACCTGGTTAATAGCAACATCAGACAGCCCACCAGTTTCTAAAACATAGTGAAAACAAACATTAAAACTTAGAACAACTGGTTATCTTCCATAAGAATTTTAACACAAAAACAATTTAAAAAAAAAGACTTGGTAAGATGTAAGCGACTGATATAGCTTTGCATGACAACTGGGTACATTACATAACCGTAACAACATAAATCATGGAAATTTTTTTTTGAGAGAGAATGCTGGCCAGTAGTTTCAGATAAGTTACTTCAAAATCGCCTTTCTGGTTAGCCATGCAGTCTAACGCATGGCTTTCCGGATTGGGAAGGAGCGCCTGGTCCCCAGTATGAATCTGCCCGCCGGACTTGTGTTGAGGTCCGGTGAGCCGTCCAGTCTGTGGATGGTCTTTAGGCAGTTTTCCATCTGCCTCGGTGAATGCGGGCTGGTTCCCTTTATTCCACCTCAGCTACACTATGTCATCGATTGCTGCACAAACAAAGTTCTCCATGTATGTGTACACCACCATTACTCTACCACGCAAACATAGGGGTTACACTTGTCTGGTGTGAGATGTTCCCTGGGGAGTCCACCAGGGGATGAACTGCACAATAACCCTGAAAGAGTGGTTCAGTGTGGGGCAACGGAGGGGTGAAATGGACTGCAATAGACGTTATGGGGTTGTGGACCACTGCAGCTGCGGCAGGGATGGAACCTCTCCATTGTTTCTAGGTCCCTAGTTAACAAGCAACACAATACTTCAAAATCACACAGAGCAGGCAGGACAATACACTATTCACAAAATCACAGAGTGAAGTAACAAGGTGTGCATGACAACTCAAAGAAACATAGACACGAACATCTATTCAAACAGCTTGTGGAGCAGGAAATCAGTGCACAGAGCTGAACAACTGGTTACACACAACATAAGCAAACCAGACTTTGCCTTCGATGACATGGAAAAGATGTCACACCAATCCACAGCCCTTGTGTGTCACTCCAAGCACTGCTGCTGCCCCCTGGCTCTATACCTTGTGAAAACTTTTGTCAACTGCTGTGCCATGCTCTTTGGAGGCCTCTCTCTCAAGAAGTAACTCTAGGAGCTGCTTTTGAAGACTAGGCAAGGTAGCAATAACTGCACAAGGGAGTGATCCATGCTCTGTGGTGAGATGCCACAGCTCATCCACCTTATGATGGAGGGCAAAACACGTTCTGCTGCAGCAATCCTTCTGGTATTTGTGCCCACCATTTTATCCACTTGCTGTAGTTCATGCTCCTCCACTTGTGGTATAAACACTATTCTTGGTTTCATGCTGGGCTTATAAATGATCTGGCCTTACGCATGTTCTGTTGGGACCCAGTGAACACACTGCTGTCTGGCTGTCTTATCTGAGGGTACATTTGGTGACATAATTGTACTGCCTCTTGTGCATTACCATTAGAACACTTCTGCATGAAATGGATACTTACCATTTCTTCATCTGAAAATGCATGAGGAGCCATGGAAATCACTTCAAATGCTACACGTGCACACTGTGTTTACTGTTCACTGTCGGGGCGGGTACCTGGAACATAATGCCATCTAAAACTTGAACTGTGATTGGCCACTTCAACATTGCTCTACGATTCACACCAATGAAGATAACTTACTCAAATAACTGAAAGTGACGTGACAGCTACAGAGGTTCAGCCCAAACATAGCCCTAGACAATAACAGTGTTGCAGCACTGGCATAGTTCCACTTGGGCATATTTGGTATTGTGGAAACCATTGGTTTGCAGACCTATGTTTATTAGGATTACTTGCTTGTTTCATTGGCCTCTACTCATTTATATACATAACAGTCAAACACCCTACATAGATGATCTGAGTGATGCTGTTCATGACAAATCAAAAACTCCAAAAACAAATGATGCCAGCATTTTAATCAGTGGGTTAGACAGGAAAGACCTTCAGCCTTCACCAGACATATCATCGATTCAGCTGACAGACTAGTTCAGAAAAAAAAAAGTTTATAATGAACAGTGAAATAACCGTAGCCGTGAACTATCACATATACCTCAAAAAGCAACAAATTGACCATTCCTTGAAAATAAACAACAAAATTTTATATTGGGTGGTGTAAAATTTTTAGGAATATATTTGCAGTTTCATCAAAATTGAATACACATGACCAAGGATCTAAACTATGAGTTATCTGATATATACTATGGGTTCTAAGCACAAGCTCAAACAGAGAAACAGTAGTACAGGCATATCATAATTCTTCCAGTCTGCAATCCAGTATGGAGTAGTATTCTGGGGGAACACAGCTATAATCAAACTGCATTCAACACCCAAAAACTTGCCATCAGCCACATATGACTCTAATTACAAATACACTCCTGGAAATTGAAATAAGAACATCGTGAATTCATTGTCCCAGGAAGGGGAAACTTTATTGACACATTCCTGGGGTCAGATACATCACATGATCACACTGACAGAACCACAGGCACATAGACACAGGCAACAGAGCATGCACAATGTCGGCACTAGTACAGTGTATATCCACGTTTCGCAGCAATGCAGGCTGCTATTCTCCCATGGTGACGATCGTAGAGATGCTGGATGTAGTCCTGTGGAACGGCTTGCCATGCCATTTCCACCTGGCGCCTCAGTTGGACCAGCGTTCGTGCTGGACGTGCAGACCGCGTGAGACGACGCTTCATCGAGTCACAAACATGCTCAATGGGGGACAGATCCGGAGATCTTGCTGGCCAGGGTAGTTGACTTACACCTTCTAGAGCACGTTGGGTGGCACGGGATACATGCGGACGTGCATTGTCCTGTTGGAACAGCAAGTTCCCTTGCCGGTCTAGGAATGGTAGAACGATGGGTTCGATGACGGTTTGGATGTACCGTGCACTATTCAGTGTCCCCTCGACGATCACCAGTGGTGTACGGCCAGTGTAGGAGATCGCTCCCCACACCATGATGCCGGGTGTTGGCCCTGTGTGCCTCGGTCGTATGCAGTCCTGATTGTGGCGCTCACCTGCACGGCGCCAAACACGCATACGACCATCATTGGCACCAAGGCAGAAGCGACTCTCATCGCTGAAGACGACACGTCTCCATTCGTCCCTCCATTCACGCCTGTCGCGACACCACTGGAGGCGGGCTGCACGATGTTGGGGCGTGAGCGGAAGACGGCCTAACGGTGTGCGGGACCGTAGCCCAGCTTCATGGAGACAGTTGCGAATGGTCCTCGCCGATACCCCAGGAGCAACAGTGTCCCTAATTTGCTGGGAAGTGGCGGTGCGGTCCCCTACGACACTGCGTAGGATCCTACGGTCTTGGTGTGCATCCGTGCGTCGCTGCGGTCCGGTCCCAGGTCGACGGGCACGTGCACCTTCCGCCGACCACTGGCGACAACATCGATGTACTGTGGAGACCTCACACCCCACGTGTTGAGCAATTCGGCGGTACGTCCACCCGGCCTCCCGCATGCCCACTATACGCCCTCGCTCAAAGTCCGTCAACTGCACATACGGTTCACGTCCACGCTGTCGCGGCATGCTACCAGTGTTAAAGACTGCGATGGAGCTCCGTATGCCACGGCAAACTGGCTGACACTGACGGCGGCGGTGCACAAATGCTGCGCAGCTAGCGCCATTCGACGGCCAACACCGCGGTTCCTGGTGTGTCCGCTGTGCCGTGCGTGTGATCATTGCTTGTACAGCCCTCTCGCAGTGTCCGGAGCAAGTATGGTGGGTCTGACACACCGGTGTCAATGTGTTCTTTTTTCCATTTCCAGGAGTGTATAACTGAAAAAGGTAAGATTCATGTCATATTATTTTTCCTGCATTGAAAATCCTAAACCTCCAGTGCTTATATGTGAATGCAACAATGGTCATTCTCAAAAAATATTTAACAAAATATAGTGCATATCACTAAAATAGTCCTGCACTTAGTTATAGAACTAGAAACTATACTAACATGAATGTCTCCCAGACTATGTCCTTTGCCTATCAGAAAAGTGCCCTTCATAGTGGAACACAACTATAAGTGAAATGTTTGTGATGTAATTCTATACATCATGTTGTCTTAAAATGTTGTATTAATTTTGTCCTACATATTTAAAAATCACACTCATTGTCTATATCACATCATAAAAATACATTAATGTTATGATACTGTATACATGTACCATTTAATTCTGTACTGTGCTGTAGATGAAAAGAGAAAATGATGTCTGCACTAAACAAGAAAACAAGTATCAAATTTCATTGTAGAAAAAGATAATGCATTTCAGATGTTGGCAACTTCTTGAACACTTTGAGATGCAACACAATTCAGTCGTAGAATTATGAACACTGTAACTGAGCTCATATGGCTGCACAAAAATGTGCCAAATTAGGGAGATAAACAACTATCGTGGTTCAGTCTTTGCATGGTTTTGGAAGGCTGCCCATATTCATTTAGTTGATGGCACATTTTGTTGTACTTCAATTATGTCAAATAATATTAAGCAGTCATAAGACACATAAATGAGGTGATATATCTATTAAAATGACGAGACTTGAACTTTTGTAAGTGAAGAAACTGTTACAGGTAAAAACTTAGTTCATTTATTCTTTCTTCACTTTGAAAACCTTTAATCAAAGGCATATTGTGCTGCTAATTTTGTTGACATCTGGTATGAGATTCTGCATAATTCTGTTTCCTTTTTTCTCTATTTCAGATTTTTTTAATTTGTTGTATCAAACTACTATTATGGACATATTGATAGAAATATACACTGAGGTGATAAAAGTTATGGGGTACCTCCTAATATAATGTCAGACCTCCTTTTGCCTGGTGCAGTGCAGCAACTAGACATGGCATAGATTCAACAATTTCTTAGGAGCCCTTGCAGAAATATTGAGTCATGCTGCCTCTATAATCGCACATAATTGCTAAAGTGTTCCCAGTCCTGGATTTTGTGCATGAACTGACCTCTTGATTATGCCCCATAAATGTTCGATAGGATTCATGTTGGGTGATCTCCGTGGCCAGTTCACTCATTCAAATTATCCAGAATGTTCTTCAAACTAGGCTTGAACAATTGTGGCCTGGTGAAATGGTGCATCGTTGTTTGGGGGCAAGTGGTCTGTGAATGGCTGCAAATGGTCTCCAAGTAACTGAAAATAGCCATTTCCAAACAATGATGGATTCAGTTGGACCAGAGGATCCAGTCCATGTCATGAAAACTCAGCCCAAACCCATTTACAGCCATCACCAGCTTGCATAGTACAGTCTACCCAAGGGGGGGCCCTAGCCAAATGGCATTTTCATAGTACCTTGTTGGTAACTTGGGTTCATGGCTTCATGGAGTCTGCTCCACACCAAACCTCACCATCAGCTCTTACCAACTGAAACAGGATCTCATCTGACCAGATCACAATTTTCCAGTCATCTTAGGGTCCAACTGATATGGTTTTGAGCACAGAAGAGGCACTGCAGGTTATATCATGCTGTTAGCAAAGGCAATCACATCATTCATCTGCTATCATAGCCCATTAACACCAAATTTTGTCACACTGTCCTAATGGATATTTTTGTTGTATGTCCCACATTGACTGCTGTAATTATTTCACTCAATGTTGCTGTCCGATAGCACTCATAGCTCTACGCAAATGCAACAACTCTTGGTCACTAAGTGATGCTGTCAGCCACTGTGTTATCCGAGGTGAGAGATAATGCCTGAAATGTGGTATTCTCAGCACTCTCTTGACACTGTGGATATCAGAATATTGAATTACCTAAAGATTTCCGGAATGGAATGTTCCTTGTCTAGCTCCAACCACCATACTACATTCAAAGTCTGTTAATTCCAATCGTGGAGCCATAATCACTTCAGAAACCATTTCACATGAAGCACAAGTACAAATGACAGCTTTGCCAATGCACTGACCTTTCATACCTTATGTACACGATAGTTCCACCATCTGTATATGTGTATATTACTGTCCCATGACTTTTGTCGCCTCGGCGAATTTTGTGTATATTTCTACCTTTGTTTTATAATTCATGGGATATGTTTAATTGAATTGGATGAGCTTGTTATTTTGGATTATTAATTCGTCAACAATGTTATACTTAATCATATTAATAATACAAAAATACATACTTTGCCTATACAAATGAAATATGCTTACCTTTTAGGTATCAAAGTAAACTACCTCAAATATATATTGAATGGATAAAAATGGTTCAAATGGCTCTGAACACTATGGGACTTAACATCAGAGGTCATCAGTCCCCTAGAACTTAGAACTACTTAAACCTAACTAACATAAGGACATCACACACATCCATGCCTGAGGCAGGATTCGAACCTGCGACTGTAGCAGTCACACGGTTCCAGACTGAAGTGCCTAGAACTGCTCAGCCACAACAGCCAGCAGTGAATGGATAATTACCAGTCATTTAGGATAGGACTACAATAAGTTTTCTGTACTTTTTCTCAAATTTGGTTCTTGGGACATGGCACATCTTCAGGTTCAGCAATTCAGTTATTTCAAAAATGGCAGTTTTACATTTTTGATCCCTCCCGGATAAATTTCTGTGGATGCCCTTGATAGCAGACACCCATCCAACAAACATGCCTGGAATATGGTTTGTTGGGAACTTCTTTCTCTTCCATTTATCAGTTATCACTGACAGACAGTTTATCCATGTATCACATGCCGTAAGTCTCACGGTTTTGAGGAACCTGCACCACTCACAATGGTGACCCCAATTTGGTAGACACCCACCCACCAAACACATCTTGAATATGGTTGGTTATATATTTCTTTCTCTTCCAACTATCATTACCAAACAGTTTATCCATGTAGCACATGTCACGGGCCCCATGGATTTGGGTACCCTGCACTGCAATGCCCATTTTTTCCACAGTAAAATTAACCATTAACATTACAGAATTGGAAATTACAAAACTGTTTAAGATTATGTGTGCATAATTGTGCAGTATTTTTAAAGCACTGAAAATAAGACATCACTGCCAGAAAACTATATGTGTTTTTAAATGTTTGATGAATATATTTGATTTAATTATATTTTGTAAAACCACATTTAACCCTCCGATAGTGGCACCCCTTTTCCTCCTAAATACCGTCGCACTGCTCCTGAGAGGTGCTTTATCAACTTTTACGAGTAAAAATAATTTCCAAGCATTGGGGCACTTTGTATACCCCTGGATACATTAAGAAAAAAAAATTATTCATATTTTAAACTTTATTGCATTTTAATGTGAACTAATGAGTCACTGACTCACAATAGGTGTTAGGTCTGCTAAGCCTCTCCAGTGATACGGACTGCACCCATGGGAGTACTGTCCTACATCTACATCTATACTCCGCAAGCCACATAATAGTATGTGATGGAGGGTACTTCGTGTACCAGTGTCAATTCCCCCTTTGCCTATTCCAGTCATGAATGGTTTGCGGGAAGAAGGATTGCTGGTAAGCCTCAGTGTGGACTCGAATCTCCCTTGTTTTATCTTCATGGTCTTTTTGGAAGTATATTGGTTCCAGGAATGCATGCTCTCAGAACTTTAACAGTAAACCACAGTGTGACGCAGAACACCTCTATTGCAGTGATGCATCTCATTTACTAAATAAAGAGGTAATGAAACATGCTGCTCTTCTTTGGACTTTCTCTATTTCACCTATTTCCCCTGTCTATCCTACAGATCCCAGACTGCTGAGCAATGTTCCAGTATTGGTGTAAATTACTCTTTTTGTGGGTGGACTACTCTTCTTGTGGCGTCTTCCAATGAATCTAGTCTAGCATCGGCCCTGTCTGTGATTAGTTTTATGTGGTCATTCCACTTTAAATCACTCCATATGCATACTCCTTGATATTTTATGGATATAACTGCATCCAGTGATTGCTCTGCAATCTGTAATCATACAGTAATGTGTTCTTATGCCTATTTGGCCATAATACTTTACATTTGTTTATGCTGAGTGTTGATTGCCAATCCTGCACCAAGCATCAATCATGTCATTCTGAACTTTGCTACAATTTTCTAGAATTGCAAATTTTTTGTATACAACAGCGTCATACATAAAAAGGCTCATGGAACTTCTGACATGATCCACAAGGTCATTTATATATAGCAAAAAGTAATGGTCCTATAACATTCCCTTGGCATACACCCAAAGTTACTTCTATGCCTGAAGACGCCTTTCCTTTGAGAATAACATGATGTGTTCTGTTTGTTAGAAACTCTTCAAACCAATCACACAGTTGGTCTGATACTCCCTACACCTATATTCTGTTCATTGGTCAGTAATGCGGAACTGTTCTCATCTACCTGTCTGCTTGTATCTATTGCTTTCTGGGTCTCATGATGAAGAGAGTGATATGGGTTTCACACAATTGTTGTTTCCGGAACCCATGATGATTCCTACAGAGATGATTTTCGATCTTCAGAAATCTCTTAATATGTGAGCATAAAACATGCTCCAAAATTCTACAACAAGCCCAAATTTTTGCATATCTCTTTGACGACCCTTCTCGAACATGGGAATGGCCTGTGCTTTTTTCCAATCATTAGGACCGCATTGCTTCTCAAGAGAACTCCAGTACACTGCTACTAGTAAAGAGGCAAGTTCTTTTGCATACTGTATGTAGAATCGAAATGGTATCCCCTTAGGTCAAGTCCCCTTTCCTCTGTTGAATGATTTCAGTTTCTTTTCTATCCCTTGGTCACTTATTTCAGTATCTGTATTCTGTTATTTGTAAAGCTACACTCCTGGAAATTGAAATAAGAACACCGTGAATTCATTGTCCCAGGAAGGGGAAACTTTATTGACACATTCCTGGGGTCAGATACATCACATGATCACACTGACAGAACCACAGGCACATAGACACAGGCAACAGAGCATGCACAATGTCGGCACTAGTACAGTGTATATCCACCTTTCGCAGCAATGCAGGCTGCTATTCTCCCATGGTGACGATCGTAGAGATGCTGGATGTAGTCCTGTGGAATGGCTTGCCATGCCATTTCCACCTGGCGCCTCAGTTGGACCAGCGTTCGTGCTGGACGTGCAGACCGCGTGAGACGACGCTTCATCCAGTCACAAACATGCTCAATGGGGGACAGATCCGGAGATCTTTCTGGCCAGGGTAGTTGACTTACACCTTCTAGAGCACGCTGGGTGGCACGGGATACATGTGGACGTGCATTGTCCTGTTGGAACAGCAAGTTCCCTTGCCGGTCTAGGAATGGTAGAACGATGGGTTCGATGACGGTTTGGATGTACCGTGCACTATTCAGTGTCCCTTCGACGATCACCAGTGGTGTACGGCCAGTGTAGGAGATCGCTCCCCACACCATGATGCCGGGTGTTGGCCCTGTGTGCCTCGATCGTATGCAGTCCTGATTGTGGCGCTCACCTGCACGGCGCCAAACACGCATACGACCATCATTGGCACCAAGGCAGAAGCGACTCTCATCGCTGAAGACGACACGTCTCCATTCGTCCCTCCATTCACGCCTGTCGCGACACCACTGGAGGCGGGCTGCACGATGTTGGGACGTGAGCGGAAGACGGCCTAACAGTGTGCGGGACCGTAGCCCAGCTTCATGGAGACAGTTGCGAATGGTCCTCGCCGATACCCCAGGAGCAACAGTGTCCCTAATTTGCTGGGAAGTGGCGGTGCGGTCCCCTACGGCACTGCGTAGGATCCTACGGTCTTGGCGTGCATCCGTGCGTCGCTGTGGTCCGGTCCCAGGTCGACAGGCACGTGCACCTTCCGCCGACCACTGGCGACAACATCGATGTACTGTGGAGACCTCACGCCCCACGTGTTGAGCAATTCGGCGGTACGTCCACCCGGCCTCCCGCATGCCCACTATACGCCCTCGCTCAAAGTCCGTCAACTGCACATACGGTTCACATCCACACTGTCGCGGCATGCTACCAGTCTTAAAGACTGCGATGGAGCTCCGTATGCCACGGCAAACTGGCTGACACTGACGGCGGCGGTGCACAAATGCTGCGCAGCTAGCGCCATTCGACGGCCAACACCGCGGTTCCTGGTGTGTCCGCTGTGCCGTGCGTGTGATCATTGCTTGTACAGCCCTCTCGCAGTGTCCGGAGCAAGTATGGTGGGTCTGACACACCGGTGTCAATGTGTTCTTTTTTCCATTTCCAGGAGTGTATTTCAAGGAGGAAATACAGTGTGGTCTTCCTCAGTGAAATAGTTTTAGAAAAGGACGTTCAGTATTTCGGCCTCTTCTGGGTTGTCCCATGTTCCACTGCCATTATAGTCTCAGCGTGTGTGGACACATGGTCTGATACATTAACTGATTTAAAATAATACTAAAACTTCCTAGGATTTTCTGAAGAGTGAATAGAAAGAACTATATTTTCGAATTCACTGAATGCTTCACGAAAATCTTGGCTTTGATTAATTTTTGTTTGTCTATGAGGCTGGCTATGGTTAAACTTGCATTCAAGTTCTTTTTGCTTTCGTAGCAGCTTTCTAACATGGTTGTCACAACTTTGCTCAGCACATAGGCCTACCTGTCTAAAGCGTATTGTACAATGTTATTGAATTTTGTCCACTGATGGTCAGTGGTCCCGTAGTTCAGCGGTCCCATAGTCTACTGATCCTCAACATTGTCAGTGCTGGAGATAAAATTTTCATGGTGACCTGTCAAGTAACCTAAAATCTGTTTCTTGTCACTTCTGCTAAGTTAAAGATGTTTCTACCTTTCTCCATATTCCTAGTTAAAGCCATCTTCAGTTATGCTGTCGGAAGCGTCGGGTCTATTTGTCACCAGAATATCTTATTACATGTTACCTTCACACCTCAGTTCTCTGATTTATTGTTCAAAGTAATTTTTGGGATAGGCACATAGAACACTTTCACACGATTAGCTAACCCTTCTTCCCACATTAATCACTTGAGTCCCACCAGTCTATAGTTGCTACGATAAAATCTTCACCGTGTCATTGCAGGCAGGTTTCTGCAGACGGCAAAATCTTAAATTTTAATTTGGTTATAAAAGGATGAATTAAACAAGACATTGAAAGGTTTTGCTTAAATGACAAAGTGTAATAATAATATGGAAATACAAATCATTCATAAAATCTAGTATCTTACTGAAAATTATCTACAGTATTGTGAAACAGATAACAAATGAAGCACTGAAGTTCCTCACCTTGGGTGTGTTTTTCGAAAGAGGAAAGCTTGCGAGTGGTGGCGTTAACGATTGCTGCCATGTGCTTACACAACACATGAAATGAATGAGGAACATACAATACGTAATGCAACACATTTTTTTCTGAAAGAAGGTTGGTTTTATTCAGGATTTCAATACAGTATATTATTTCCCACTCTTTTGGTTATAAGACCCTATATCTCAACATAATCTCTATTCAACATGATGACCTTACGCCACCTTACTGAGAAGGCTTTTTTGCCCACAAGATACCACTCTACTGATTGACATTGGAGTGAAGTCTTGCTGCATCAATATCTTCCTCACCAACCATGTACTGTTTCCCATGGGATGTATGCACTGAAGTGTGGAAAACGGAAACCAGTCCAATGAAACTTTGTGAGCTCCTTTTAGATGCGCACACTTTCGTGAGGCCTTGCATTTTCATGGAGAGAGAGAAGTTCATTCGCATTTTTGTGGCGACGAACATGCTGAAGTCATTTCTTCAATTTCCTGATGTTAACACTATACCCTTAAGAGTTGATCCTTGCACCATGAAGTAGGACGTCAAACAGAATAACCCCTTCAGTGTCCCAGGGGACTGTCGCCATGATTTTACCAGCTGAGGGACCAGCTTTAAACTTTAGCTTTGGAGGACAGGTGCTGTGGTGCCCCTCCATGGACTGCTGTTTTGTTTCTGCTTCAAAGTGATGAACCCATGTTTCACCACCTATGATGGTGTTTGATAAAAAAATTGTCATGATCAGCCTCACAATGCACTAGCAGTTCCGCACAGACAGTCGTTATCCACTCTTAATTCTCTTCTGTTAGGCAGCAAGGAAGCCAGCGGGCGCATACAAACCTTTGAGTACCCCAACTGGTGGGCGAGTGTGTCAGCACGACCTAAGGAACCGTCCAGTTGGGCAGCGAAAAGTTTGATTGTGATCCATTGATTACTTCGAATGAGAGTGTCCGCACTTTCCAGCATTGCAGGAGTCACAGCTGCTTGCGGCCGGCTGGCATGCAGGACATCTGACCGGTTTGCACAACCGGAACAGTGACAGACTCTTCGCCTTACGACGCACTGTTTTATTCACTGCCAGATCTCTGTAGATATTCTGCAGGCGCCTACGAGAATCTGCAATTGTTTGGTTTTCCACCAAAAGAAACTCAATGACAGCTCTCTGGTTGGAACAAACCTTCGTAGCAGGCGCCATTTTGAAGGCTATGTACAATGCTGCTACCTATCGCAAAAACTATAGTGGCTGAAGGGCGAATATTCCGTGATGTTCCACAACAAATTCCGCTTTTTTAATTTTTTTTCTCAACCAAAACAGGCGGAGAAAACAATTGTGCTGCCTTACTCATTGAACAGCCCCCTGCGGCCACAAAAAGGGAAAACTTTCTGAGAAAGAAATAAAGATAAAGATCAGCTTATGATGGCATAACAGTTTCTATGCAGCAACTTAAAGGCTTATAGCAATATCTGTGAGAAAATCACTTTGTAATAAATAAAGAGTAAGTTGGCTGGCTCTGAGCACTATGGGACTCAACTGCTGAGGTCATTAGTCCCCTAGAACTTAGAACTAGTTAAACCTAACTAACCTAAGGACAGCACAAACATCCATGCCCGAGGCAGGATTCGAACCTGCGACCGTAGCGGTCTTGCGGTTCCAGACTGCAGCGCCTTTAACCGCACGGCCACTTCGGCCGGCTAAAGAGTAAGTCAAATATGCACTACCTGTCAATGCCATAGTAGTTTGTGTGTTCAAATGTGTGTGAATTCCTAAGAGACAGAACTACTTAAACTAAATTATGCTCAGAACAGCACACACACCCATGCTCGAGGGAGGACTCGAACCTCCGGCGGGAGGGGCCGCGTAGTGCATGACATGGCGCCTCAAACCACGCAGCCACTCCGCGCGGCCATAGTAATTTGAATCCAGACATTGTGATTGAGCCGCATTTACAAGGGGAATGATGTGTAGCATCCTTCCCCTACCATTCCCTCTCCTTTGGACCTGCCATTAATACCATTTACAGTGCTTCTCTTCTTGCCAAGCTTCTCTAACGTATTTTTTTATGATTTGTTCGTAACTTAGTTCAAGTTTCCCCTCATTCCCTTTTCTTTCTCGCTGTTGAAGCCATAATCAATAGATATTAATATTACGATTAGCTCGAAAAAAAATTCTGCCAAACTTTATTTTGGAGCTGAAGTTACCCAACTGGCGTGTTTGAACTGTTATCGAGTTTCTTCGTATCTGACACTGTTTGCGTTCCAGCAATTTTATTTAGGATGTAACTACTACTTTTCGCTACTATACATTAAAGTAGTTTCAAAACATCTTGTTTTCAGCTTTAATCGTGGTCGTTGTATGTCGGAAAGCACGCCGTTTCGATATCTGACCGCGCCCGGTTGCCAGCTGCCGATTCATAACGGTGTTGTACTATGTTAACCGGATTTGCTTTGATTTGACTTATTGAGCACCCGTTTTATCATGTACAATGATACGGGTTTTGTCATGTGTTACATACAGAAAAAATATGAATAACAACATATTATGTAAAAAATATCAGTGAACAAATCTGAATTAAATATATAGGCAAAAACAATTATAGCTTACATGATATAAATTTGTAACTATATAGGACACAAATAAGTTACATATATTCTGTATATAATGGACAGCAACAAGAAACAATGATTACAACACTCTATATTGACATGGTGAACATATAGTGTTGAATCAAATATGCAAATGCAATTTCTGTCACGGAAGTGAGGAATGAAGCAGGGAACTATCACTGCTGTAAGAGATCGAGTGTTGTTTTTGTAACAGTTAATAATGTAGCCAACATTCAAAATTAATAAAACAGTAGCTGTGCCCAGCATGCGTTGCTGTCTCACGTAAAGAAAAACAAGTGTTTGGTTTTATAATCTGTTTGTTGAAGTAGTTTTGGGTACACAATATTTTTGGTTTTCTGTCTGTAATATAGCACGCCCGTATTAGAATACAACGTTGTATCAAAATTTCAAATCAGTCGGTCGAGAACTTTCCGAGATTGCTATGAACGTAAACGTTAATGTTTCTAACCGCAAATCTCAAAAAATTCTTGATCGATTGATTGGAAATTTTGATACAACCTTGCATTGGAATATGCCCGCGGCTTTATATCATTTTTTAAATACTTTTGCGAAAGGTGTTGCGAATAGTTTTAGCAGTAAACAAGTAATAAAGCAAAACCTCATGCCTGACGCGGTAATGACAAATTATCCGGTACATTTAGTGATATACATGGATACTGTCTGTAAAATATGTTGCGAACAGTAGTAAGTAATAACCTTTTTCCCTTCCATCATTTTTTGGAGAGTGTCAGCGAGAAAAAATTTGGTAAAGGTCTGAAATTATAAATAAGTAAAGTTTGCTGTCAGTTGCTAAAACTGCTCTCATTCTCAGATAGTAGATGCTTAAATCTGAGTATCACATTGTTGATGCCGTCATATCATCTCAACCATGTGTTGCACTCCTTTTTTTGAGGGGAGGGGGTAGGAACCTTCACGAACACACGGAGAACAACTCACTAAAATTTCATCGCAGTCAGATGAATGGCTTAGGAAAGCATATAGGGCAAATATACATGAAACACTCATTTTTATTTATATAGATTAACATTTTTATTTACATATTTGGCATTTTCTCTTTCTGCCTGGAAGGTCTCTGCGTTTCCGGTCTAATCAGAAATGCGTCCCTGCACTGTAAAAAGAGAGCCAAAAGTTCCTACTCGTATTTCTAAGCTGCGTTGCGCGTGGCTTTCGCGTGTAGAGAAGTTCGCTCGTGGCAGACGACTGCCCCGTTCGTTCTTGTGTGTGTTGCGTGTAATGTGTTGGCCCTTAAGCAACCAGTGACGCGTCATATCACCACTCCTGGACAGCATGGATGGTAGTCGTGCAGCTGTTGCCTTCATTCTGATGAATGATGTAATCTAAAATTGTAATATACCAAAAGGAGAGGTATGCTCCTAGATAAATGTATTGTTTCGCCGACGAATGCGAAGTGGAAGTAGACTAGTATGCAAGATAGCAGTTGAGGCACTGGAAGGTACTATCGGAAATTTTACTCGAATGTCATTATCTGATCTCGAACTCTTGACTTCAATAATCGAATCAATCGTAAAGACAATGGATACTGGATATCGCTTTGGCATTTGCATTTCTTTACTAATAATTTTCCCTGCGTTCTCACGCATACTTTTATTGTGATGTTGTACGTTATACTTTTTTTCTACGACACATCTTTGCACTTCTGTAACTTTATACAGGCTACACGCTTTGCAGTGTTCTTCTTGCCGTGAAAAAAAAATGTACGAGCAGCCGTAATCCTTAATTTTAGTTTTGATTTTTTTTGTATATTGTAGCTTTTTATTCATTTACTTAATAAAGAATTGTTGTAGGGTAGGTGAAATAGGTTGGCAATGTTACCCGCGTGTGCAAGTCCATTGTTGGAGGTGCTATATGTACTTACACTGACGGAAAAAAAATAGCAACACCAAAAAGGAGTTGTGCGACGTAAACGACAGTTGGTAGCCGTGTTTCTACATCTGAAAGATAACGTCTGTTAAAATTTCGCGCCACTATGAGAAAGAAAATCAGGTTTGCTTTAAATACAAGCTGTAGCGGTCGTGAGCGTCAGTTACCTTTGAGATTGGAAGTGGTGAGTTGACATTAGTCAAAAATCCCTTTAAGGCGACAAAGACGCCATTATCAGTACCTCACTGAGTTTGAACGAGGTCGTATTATATTGCGCCGAGAAGTTGGATGTTTCTGATCCGATATTGCAGAAACACTTGGCAGGAATGTAGCCACTGTACATGACTGCTGGCAGCGATGCTCACGAGAATGTACAGTCGCAAGAAGACCGGGCTCTGGATGCCACGTGGCGCTACCGAGAGGCCCAGCCGCATCATATTGCATCTGCTGCAGCAGCACCACAGTGACACAACGAACTGTTACAAATCCATTACACTAATGGCCATTAAAATTGCTACACCAAGAGGAAATGCTGACGATAAACGGGTATTCATTGGACAAATATATTATACTAGAACTGACATGTGATTACATTTTCACGCAATTTGGGTGCATAGATCCTGAGAAATCAGTACCCAGAACAACCATCTCTGGCCGTAATAACGGCCTTGATACGCCTGGGCATTGAGTCAAACAGAGCTTGGCTGGCGTGTACAGGTACAGCTGCCCATGCAGCTTCAACACCATACCACAGTTCATCAAGAGTAGTGACTGGCGGATTGTGACGAGCCAGTTGCTCGGCCACCATTGACCAGACGTTGTCAACTGGTGAGAGATCTGGAGAATGTGCTGGCCAGGGCAGCAGTCGAACATTTTCTGTATCCAAAAAGGCCAGTACAGGACCTGCAACATGCGTTCGTGCATTATTCTGCTGAAATGTAGGGTTTCGCGGGGATCGAATGAAGGTTAGAGCCACGGGTCGTAACACATCTGAAATGTAACGTCCACTGTTCAAAGTGCCGTCAATGCGAACAAGAAGGGACCGAGACATGTAACCAATGGCACCCCATACCATCACGCCGGGTGATACGCCAGTATGGCGATGACGAATACACGCTTCCAATGTGCGTTCACCGCGATGTCGCCAAACACGGATGCGACCATCATGATGCTGTATACAGAACCTGGATTCATCCGAAAAAATGACGTTTTGCCATTCGTGCACCCAGTTTCGTCGTTGAGTACACCATCACAGGCGCTCCTGTCTGTGATGCAGCGTCAAGGGTAACCGCAGCCACGGTCTCCGAGCCGATAGTCTATGCTGCTGCAAACGTCGTCGAAGTGTTCGTGCAGATGGTTGTTGTCTTTAAACGTCCCCATCTGTTGATTCAGGGATCGAGACGTGGCTGCACGATTCGTTACAACCATGCGGATAAGATGCCTGTCATCTCGACTGCTAGTGATACGAGGCCGTTGGGATCCAGCACGGCGTTCCGTATCGCCCTCCTGCTAACAGTCATTGGATCTCGACCAACGCGAGCAGCAATATAGCAATACGATAAACCACAATCGCGATAGGCTACAATCCGACCTTTATCAAAGTAGGAAACGTGATGGTACGCATTTTTCCTCCTTACACGAGGCATCACAACAACGTTTCACCAGGCAACGCCGATCAACTACTGTTTGTGTATGAGAAATCGGTTGGAAACTTTCCTCATGTCAACTCGTTGTAGGTGTCGACACCGGCGCCAACCTTGTGTGAATGCTCTGAAAAGCTAATCATTTGCATATCACAGCATCTTCTTCCTGTCTGTTAATTTCGCGTCTGTAGCACGTTATCTTCGTGGTGTAGCAATTTTAATGGCCAGTAGTGTACTTGAAGGAGGGCTCCGAGCCAGACGCCCTATAACGTGCATTCCACTGACCTCAAACCACAGCCATTTGCGGCTTCAGTGGTGTCAAATGAAAGGAAATGAGCATATTGTATCGTTGGCCTGGAGGCCTCTATTCGGCGATGTTCGGCCGCCAAGAGGAAGTCTTATTTCAGTCGACGCCACATTGGGCATCTTGCGCGCTGGGATGTGGATGAAATGAGGATGACAACACAAGACCCAGTACACGAGCGGAGAAAACATCCAGCCCCGATAGAAATCGAACCTTGGCCCGCTTGCATGAGAGGCGAGCACGTTACCACCCTGCTAAGCAGGTGGACAGTGGAAAGTGAGTGCTCATTGGAGGTCAGTCGTGTTTTCTGACGAAATCTGGTTCTGCCGTGGTGCCAGTGATGGCCATGTGTTGGTTAGGTGGCCAGCTGAAGGCTTGCAACCAACCTGTCCGCATGCTAACACACTGGACCTTTACCTGGAGATATGGTCTGGGTTGCCAATTTGCACGGCAGCAGAAGCACTTTCGTGATTATACCTCGCATCCTGATATCAAATTTGTACGTCAGTATGGTGATTCGACATATGCTGCCATGCATGGAAAGCATTCCAGGGTTATTTTCCAACAGGATGTAGCTCGCCTACATACAGTTGTTGTTACCCAGAGTCGACATGTTGCCTTGGCCTGCTCGAGCACGAGATCTGTTTCCAATCCAGCGCTTATGGGACATCATCGGAAGACCAAGTATTTACGACCAAGTGCAACAGGCACGTAGCTCCATCCCACAAACTAACATCCAAATGGTTCAAATGGCTCTGACCACTATGGGACTAAACTTCTGAGGTCATCAGTCCCCTAGAACTTAGAACTACTTAAACCGAACTAACCTAAGGACATCACACACATGCATGCCCGAGACAAGATTCGAACTTGCGATCGTAGCGGTTTCGCAGTTCCAGACTGTAGCGCCTAGAACCGTTTGGCCACTCCGGCCTGCTGACATCCGTTACACCGATTATTAATGTACCAGCATATCACATTTGCAATGGTTTATCTCGCGCTTACGTTAACCTATGATCTTGCAATGTTAATCACTTACATATGTTACCTATACAAATGTATTCCCGAAATTTCATTACTTTATATTTGTTATTTTTTGGTGTTGAGAGTTTTTTCCGTCAGTGAAGATACTTTCACGAGACCTGTTTCACCTATGCGTCATTTTACACCACAGCAAGCAATCGGTACAGCATAATACGTGTCCCATACCGATGCTCTGGTCCTGAAGACGTGTTCATGACAAAAAGACGTTTGAGTAAGTGTGATATGTGGAAATAACTCATCATGGATGAAGCTGATTAATTCAACAGCTGAAGGCGTTAGACACAATGCAATTATTACCTTTATTATCACTTCTACGTCATTTACCCACCATTACTGAACAGACACTGTCCAGTTTGCAATATATGAGTGCAATATTGCAGTTTGAACTGTCATACATCGCAGCTGTGGAACTCCACTTATCAATATCTTCTATAATAGTCTGGAGTGTGCTTACTTTATTTTCTCCGCTTACCGGTGGTGGAACCATGGGTTTAAAAGCACACTAGTCATTTGATCAGTTTCAAGTGTAGGCCTATACATAGCCTCCGTACGTACCAATACAAAAATTTTGTTTCACTTTTGTAATGGAGAGATCGAATTAAGATGAAATTGTGTTAGTTAATTTTAGTGTCTTGACTAATGCTCATTGCATTGCTCGGATAAATACTAAAAAGCCTTGGTACATAACATCTGTATGTGTTTGAACTACTGAATTAAAACTTGTAGACGCTACCTCGACATGTTATATGGACCGTATATAATACATTTGGAAACTATGGATATAAATTGCTGAATAGAGGCCCCACAATTCATCAGTGCTACAGAGCCCGCAACAGAACGCAAAAATATAAAAAGTGCAAGGCCCGTGTTATACTCGTATTGGAAAAACGAAACGACACCAGCGTTCCTAGTGGCCTGGCAGTGCACTTCGAATAGGGGAAAGTATAGCGCGAAAATCCGTAACCTTGCTTTGCGAAATAAGAATTTTTGGTGCTAATATTTTTCACTTACACTTTATGGGTGAACCTGGTAGTCTAGTGATAAAGTGTTTTCTGGAAACGTTTTTCCTACCTTGCAATCAAAAACTGAGATTAATTTCTCATAGCTGGTTTCACGGTCATGTCATCGTCGTCGCTCTTTGACTGTAAAATTATTTATTTGTAAAACCCAATATTGCAATTTTGAGCAGGTGGCCATTATCACGTGGAAGTAATAGTGCTTTAGCACGCGTCAAAACTTAAAAATCATCTGACATGACATAACACACCAGCTGGTTTCCTATCATTGTGTTCCTACTGACAGCCATATTGTGTGTATTGCACTCTGTGAATTGCATTCTAAACATGTTGCTCGTATTCTGCTAAATTTTTGTTCATATCTGTAATGCGATTTAAATGCATTGCAAGTGTATTGCTCAATTCTATGTTATTTTTGTTATGTTTTTCATACTCTCTCGCATTTAATGGTGGCCTCCGAAATTTCCATTGGAGAGGATTATTCCAGTACATTTATTTCTGCTAAAATTAGCCTGTTAATAATGTATCTACGGTGGCACTTTTAGCATTCCAACGTCATTAAGACTAGAAAGTGTACACATCTACAGCGCTCATACTCCGCAAACCACTGTGATTTGAATGGCACTCAGTGCAAGAAGCGACACCATTCAAATCAGAATTATATACTGATTCTGTGACAAGATGTAATAAAGCGAATACCAATTCTAGCATAAGCTGCTAACATGGAGTTCTCCATTAAATGCGAGGTAGCACGAAAAACGGACGCGAACAAAAATAACGGAGAATAAAAGTAATATACATAACTGTATTTAAATCAAGCAATTCACACATGGATTCATAAGCAGTAACAAATGTACACAAGTCCACAGAACACCACACGACAAAACTAGCTTCTGTTTTATATGAAACAGAAACAAATATAGAATCATTTATTAAACTGAAGTGACAGAAGTCATGGTATAGCGATGTGCACATATACAGGTGGCAGTAGTATCACGTAGCAAGGTATAAAAGGGCAATACATTGGCAGAGCTGCATCCTCTATACCTCCCGTAAACTAGATCCCCCTCATCCGCTTGTCTCTCCCATCCTCTCCCACCCCCGTCCACTGCCGCACCTGTATTCCCACGTCCCACCTGCTCTGCATCTCTCCACTCTCCTTACCCTCTCCCAAGGTGGCTTCCATCAGCTCCCCCTCCATGATAATGCCCTCCTCCCCTCCATCTGCCCCTCCTATCAACTTTGATCCTCCCCTCCCACTTCCTGTGTTTTTTCCACAGAGCACCCTCTCTCCCTTCTCTCTCCCTTCCCTCCCTCCTCCCTTCCTCCCCCCGGGCTTCTCCTACCCCCCATACCTTCATTCCACCACCCATCTCCTCTGCCATTGGCATCTCTGCTCTCCCCTCTCCATCCCCCACCACCTTTTTCCCCTCTTGGCAGGTCTCCGGACTCGCACACGTTAAGTGAACATTAGCGCGCCAGAGATCATCGCCATCAGTTTTTCGTGTGTGTGCCGTCGTGTTTGTGATTCAGTGTTTTTCGCCACCCATGCTCCTTCATTCACGTGTGTCGTCTAAATCATCAGTGTTTGCGCACAGTGCCAACAGTTTACCTGTTTTTCGTCGAGTGTGAACGGCTTCATGTTTTTTAATTACTGTATCCACTATTTTTTACCCGCCATTATGTTACTTTTATGCCTTTACTGGTTTTTTCTCTTATTGTACTGCTTGTGGCTGAAGAGAGGAGTAAAATTTCCCACTGCCAGCCCACCTTGTATGAGGTGTGAGGTGCACAAAAAAGAAGAAAAAAAAAGAGAGAGAGCAGAAACACATCCGCACACCCTATATTGTCCGCTGCCTTGATCCCCCTCACCCCTTGGTGTCTCCCTTCCTCTCTACCCCCAACCAGTTGCCACGCCTTTACCATTGTGTCCCACCCTCTCTCCATCTCTACACCCTCCATCTCCTTTCCCAACGCAACTTCCACCATCTACCCCTCCCGGATGATGAGCTTCACCCTGACATCTACCCTTCCTACCAACTCTAACCCCATCTTCCTGCCTCCTCCTCAGGGCTCCCTCTCCTCCCCCTCCCTTCTCCTGAGCGGCTTCCCCCTCCTACTCCCCCTCCCTCTCTTGTGCTCCCTTTCAGTGTCTCTGCACTCCCTCCTGCCTTGTCTTCTCTCTTCATCTCCTGCCCCACGTGTCTCCTGCCTCTTAGTGTACCCACTGACGCCCCTATTCTCTTCATCGCGCCGCCTTCCCTGCTGCCCCTTGCTCTCCCCTCCTTTCCCATCCTCTCAGGCCTCTCCCTCGGCAGGAGAGTGGGTTTTAAGTGTGATGTGTGGCCGACTTCTAACCTGTGAATGTGCCTTCAGTGTCTTCTTTGTGTTTTAAGAATCGCCAACTGTGTTTTTTAACTTTATGGCGACTTTTTTAATTGTCCCCCAATGAACGTCTCCATGTCAGTGTATTTTTACCTCAATTATCTCCTCTTACTGTGTTTTATGTTCCCTTTTGTTATCGCCTTAGATATGTAACTTATTATTCTTGTCTTAGTTGTCATGTCATTTGGCTGAAGAGCGGCGGATTGTGCAGCTGACAGCCCTCCCCTGCTCATACGGGGCAGGGGAGTGAAATCACAATTAAGGAAAAAAAAGCAGAGCTGTCATTTGTACTCAGGTGATTTATGTGAAAATGTTTCCATGATCGTTACTGCATGACGGGAGTTAATAAACTTTGAACGGTGATTGATAGATGATGCTCGACGCATGTGATATTGATTCGAAAATCGTTAGGGAATTTAATATTCAGAGATCCACAGTGTCAAGAGTGTGCCGAGAATACCAAATCTCAGGCATTACCTATCATCACAGGCAACGCAGCGGCCGACGGCCTTCGCTTTACTACAGAAAGCAGCTGTGTTTGCTTAGTGTTGTCAGTGCTAACAGATAAGAAACATTGCGTGAAAAACCGCAGAAATCAATGTAGGACGTACGACTAATGTATCAGCTAGGACAGTGCTGCAAAATTTGGCTTTAAAACGTTATGGCAGCAGCTAAACGAACAGAGATCATGTACAGCCATTCATGTACTTCATGTTCCCAGACAATTTTTATGAATGACAATGCACCATGGCAGCCACAGTTGTTCGCGATTGGTTTGAAAAACATTCTGGACAGTTCAAGTGAATAACATGGCAAACATGTCACCCGACATGAATCCCATCGAATATTTATGGGACTTAATCGAAAGGTCAGTTCGTGCACGAAGTCCTGCACCGGCAACACTTTCTCAGTTACGATTGGCTACAGACATGGCATGGCTCAGTGTTTCTGCAGCGACATGCTGAGTCTACGCCACATCGAATTTCTACACTATGCGCATCGAAGCCAGCTTCCGTACACTTTGAAATGAAAACAAATGTTGGGGACTTTAAATCAACCAATAGGGAAAGGAGATGATGAACGACTGACAAACTTGCAGCACTCCGAGTAGCTTAGCAGCGAACCGAGGTCATGTTAGCAGAAGTCTCTATATTCTCTATATGAGTTTCTCTCCCATGTAGTCCGCTTTACGCAGGTCCTGATCAGTGTTGATGCTCTGCAGACTCACGTATAAACGCATGGAAGAAGATACTTCAGAGCGTCTTCATGCCATCTATGGTTTCCTGCTATGATATTCAGTGGCTCTGAATGCAGTGCACAGGGATTTCACACCATACTGAATTCTGTGAGACAAAGAGAATATACAGTTCTGTAGTCTTAATGGTAATTTGCGTTTTGTTATATAGAGGAATGGGGGACAAGATGATAATACAGTCGCAGCAGGGTAGATGACGAAAACTGTGCAAAATTTTTAACATATCCGTAGTTCGGAAATACACCGTAGTGGTGCTAAGGCCATAAAAAGACAGCCAGTCAGCGACGAGTGTGCAGAAATGTATGAATTTAAACTAATTTATACGAGTTAATACCTGCTATGTTAAAGAGCGCAGCTGCTAATTAAGTTAGCTGAAGGTAATACTTTCAGATAAACAGTCAAAACTAGGCACACTTTAAATTCTTGTCCATGGCTGTTATATCAGACCTGAATTTTCTGGTTAGTTTGTTTCATGTCCAATGGATCATTTTGCATGATAGATCGTAATCATGTGGAAAGAGTCATGTTACATTCACATAGCAAATTAATTTGTACATATGGTTACATTCTGAACTTTTCTAAGGATTTCTTTTTTCCAAAAAGAAAAAAGATATACAGATGTTGTGAGTTAGCAGGCCTTACCCCACTCCCTTTTACATATTACAGTAAGAGAAGTTCTGCTACGGAATAGAAGTTGTCAAAGAGAGGCTGTCTTAGTTTGTGTTCAAATTTTACTTTGCTGACATTTTATATCACGGGGTAAGTAATCAAAACTTCTTGTTGCAGCATTGTGCACCCATTTTTGTGCTAAAAACAACGTTAATGTGGAGTAATGAATGTCATTTTTCCTTCTGGTATTGCAATTTTGTACATCGTTGTTCCTTTTGAACTGGAATGAATTATTTACAACTAACTTCACGAGGGAATAAATATACTGTGAAGCAGTTGTTAGAGCGCCCAACTTGTTCCTAAACAGATGTCTACGAAATGATCGTGGGCGAGCAGAACATATTATTCTTACAACACATTTTTGCACATTAAAGGCTTTCTTTCTTAAAGATGAATTACCCCAGCACATTATTCTATATGAAGTTATTGAATGAAAAATATGCAAAATATGTCAGCTTACTGATTTGTCTCTTCCCAAGGTTTCCTATGATTCTAAGTGCAAATGCAGCTGAACTAAGTTGTTTTAAGTGTTCCAAAATATGAAAATATGCTTTTTTTCAGTTTAAATCCTCATCAATGTGGGCACCTAAGAATTTTGAAGTTTACACTCTATTTATTATTTCCTCACTACGTGTTACACTTATCATTGGTGTAGTACCCCTGATTTAACTTTCCGTGATTCCCCCAAATCACTTCAGGCAAATGCCGGGATGATTTCTTGGAAGGGCACGGCCGACTTCCTTCTCCATCCTTCTCTAATCCGATGGGACCGATGACCTCGCAGTTTGATCCTTTCCCCGAAATCAAGCAACCAATACTAGTGTCATCTCCAAAAAGATCTGCTTGTTGTACATTAGACAGAAGATCGCTCACATCTATGAGGAACAATAGCAGACCTATATTGATTAAATTACTAACTACAACTTCTTACATTCTTTTGGTTAGATATGATATTAATCACTGGTTGGCTATACTATCACTCGCAAAAAACTTTGATTTATCTAGGAGAACACCGATTCACACAGTCACATGCCTTAGATAATGTTTACTGTGTAAAGCTTGACTGTTGCATCACCTACACTAAGTAATACCATGAACGAATGCTGCAGTAAGATAGTCGATACGGTGCAATGTTATTAATAATGAAAATAATTAATAAAGGTCACATATTTTAATTTTTGATAATGTATAGAGACCATGTATTAACCTTTATCACAATAGACAGCCTGCTGTAGATAAGTAATTGAAAACTAAGCAGCTTAGTCGGACAAAACCGCGTACAAAGCCACGCATGCAAACAAAAGGAAACACTAAAAAATGGTACATTACCGTGTCTAATAAGGTGCAGGAAATCTGTTAGCATTCAAAACAGTTATCAGTCGTCTCGAAATGGATAAATACAGGTCCCATATTATTTTCAAGGGTATCTTATACCATTTTTCCTGCAAAATAATGGCTACTTCAAATAGCGATGATGTTGCTGGAGAGCAATCCACTCTCTTTTCTCTAAAGAAGACCACGAAGGTTCAGTAACAGTGAGATCCGGAGACAGTGCTGGCCAGGGAAGATACGACATAGTAACATCGGATGGGCCTGATCAGCCAAAATGGTCACAGAATACTTGGCAGTAATGCAACATTGCAGAGTAAAAACAAAGTCCATGGAATGAATACAAGGAGGTGGCTGTCGAAATCAATGCGGAACCTCCGCCATGTTTCACTCTACGGACATAAGCTCGGCCAGAAGTGAGCAACAAGAATCATCAGACCAATGACTTTCTTCCATTGTTTCGTAGTTCAAGTTTTATAGTTTCAGCATCAAGTTTTCCTGTTATGGACATTTGCATCACTGATGAATGGTTTTGGAATTCCAGCTCGCCCTGCAATTCTCTGCTTATGGAGCTCCCATCGCATTGTTTTGCTGCCGCACAGTTCATGGCTGTGACATTCCGTTCTGCAATGACTTTTGCAGCTTTCGTCCTCTTTCTTTCGTCACAACCCTTTTCAATAGCCGGTCGGTGTGGCCGAGCGGTTCTAGGCGCTTCAGTCTGGAACCGCGCGACCGCTAAGGTCGCAGGTTCGAATCCTGCCTCGGGCATGGTTGTGTGTTATGTCCTCAGGTTAGTTAGGTTTAAGTAGTTCCAAGTTCTAGGGGACTGATGACCTCAGATGTTGAGTCCTATAGTGGTCAGAGCCATTTGAACCATTTGAACCTTTACGACCGTCTGTCACGACCATTCAACACACAATTTTTTCCGTGTTGTGACTCAGCGGAAGATGTTTTTCCGCTTTGTCACTATGCGGCATAAGTCATCGATACAGTGCCTCTAGAAACAGTGCCTCTTCGGCTATCTATGTTGCGGAAGTGCCCACTGTGGTGTCACCGCAAGACACCACACTTGCTAGGCTGTAGGCTTCAAATCGGCCGCAGTCAGTCAGTACACATCGGACTCGCGAGTCGCCACTGTCGACGCTAGCAGACCGAGCGCCGCCACTCGGCTTGTCTTACGAGACAAGCTAGCGCACTGCCCAATTCTACAGTCGACTTTAATAAGAATGGTTCACTTGTTATACTTTCAGAGATCTCATTTGCAGAGACGCTAGTTAGCATAGCCTTCAGCCAAGTCAGTAGCTACGAGCTAGCCAGGCGCCATATACAATTTATGCATTGACAACTGATCTATATGTGTGAAGCAATCAGTACTGTAAAGCAGTATTCGCAGTTCAGTCTATAACTGCACTTATAAATATTATTATACAAAGTCAAGATCGACGTTCATCGCTGATGCTGAATTAAAGCTAAGTATTTAATTGTATTCCTGTCTACTAACTTCTAATCACCTAAGATGTTCCAGATACATCCCGTCAAGTATAGTTCATTGATCCTCACGTCAGCCTACGTGATCAACGCATGCAATAATGGCCACCCCTTGTCATCAGATTAAGAGTCAAATTGCGTGACTCAGCCGGTCACCCTTTTTCCATGAGGCCCATACTTCCATCTCATACACAACACCCACCCTACGAGCACCAACATTTGCCCACATTCGAATTCACTTAGCTCCGACATAATACACTCACAACTTCGCCGAATGCTATTCTGACCACGACTAACACTTGCAACGTGTTGACGACGCTACACAGGTGCCTTCAGGATCACACTTGACTAGCATCTGCATTTATGTTCAAGCATGCATTTCTCGCGCTGGTTCCAAACGCTTATCCAACCCGTGAAACTGTGGTATGAATTTCGTTTCGACCAAAAGTATCTTTCTAGGTTTTTATAAATTTCGCAAATTTGAGAGTGGTTAACAGTAAAATTTATTGCCAGATAGTACGACAAGGAAACCATCTACTGGATAACTTCGCCGGTCCTGCTTACATCCCTTCAATTATGTAAAACACAAACAATATACATGAGACCCTAAGTTCACAAACGAAAGAACATTACAGAAAACGCGAATGCTTATCTGTGGAAGATATTGGAAATATGATGAATGGTTCAAAAACGGCTCTAAGCAGTATTGGACTTAACATCTGAAGTCATCAGTCCCGTAGACTTAGAAGTACTTAACCCGAACTAACCTAAGGACTTCACACACATCCATGCCCGAGGCAGGATTCGAAACTGCGACCGTAGCAGCAGCGCGGTTCCGGACTGAAGCGCCTAGAACCGCTCGGCCACATCGGCCGGCCTATGACGGCAAGCCTCCTTTCAAAATACTATAACAAATAGCAATATTTACAGTTGTCTTTTCTAGTTACGACTAATTGTAGTCCTCCTTCTGTCCATAGGCATCTGCACGTAATAGATCACAACTCTTGAGTGACTTTGAAAGTAACAGTCATTACGTTCATTGTTACTTACACCTCGACAGCAAATCTTGACTTCTATCTACTTTTATGAAGCTAATAAACTAACCTCAATCATTAAAGTCGGTATTTTTCAGAATTAAGTATCGTCATCTCCTTGCTTATCATTTATAATAAATCTTCACCTAAAGCACAACTGTTCATTGCTGAAAAATAATTGAAGGGCTGTCTTCATCGTGTTGTAATGTCACTTCCTATATTTTAATGCACGTAGACTCTTCAAATATTTGATAAAATGTAATACTTTCTATTAAGGTGACAACAAATTTTGCCTAGTGTATGATTATACTTACTGCGTACGTTCTTGTGCTCACTGGAGATTCACCATTTTGAATTTTCCCACGCAGCGCAACTGTGTAGTGTTTCATAATTCTGCAGTGGCTCTGCTTGGATAATCGTTAACATAAACATAGATAACATTATTTGTTGTACTCTTCGCGCTACAGTTTAATCTTCTATATGATATTAACCGTTTTATAAGCGCAAAACTTCATTATCCGGGCAACAAATATTTGTACATCAGCTGCCTCCACGTAAGCGCAAAACTTCATTATCCGGGCAAGAGATACCTGAACGTCAGCTGTCTCCACAGAGTCTCTACTATAGCTTCAGTTGCAGATATTCCGTGGCCCATAGGCGTCTAGTTATAATTTTTCCACGACTTCTTCAATATAAACCGAAGCGCCAAAGAAACTGGTACAGACATGCGTATTCAAATACAGAGATGTGTAAACAGGCAGAATACGCCACTGCGGTCGGCTACGCCTATATAAGAAAAGTGTTTTGCGCAATTGCTAGATCGGTTATTGCTCCTACCATGACAGGTTAGCCGGCCGCGGTGGCCGTGCGGTTCTGGCGCTGCAGTCCGGAACCGCGAGGCTGCTACGGTCGCAGGTTCGAATCCTGCCTCGGGCATGGGTGTGTGTGATGTTCTTAGGTTAGTTAGGTTTAAGTAGTTCTACGTTCTAGGGGACTTATGACCTAAGATGTTGAGTCCCATAGTGCTCAGAGCCATTTGAGCCATGACAGGTTATCAAGATTTAAACGAGTTTGAACGTGGTGTTATAGTCGGCGCACGAGCGATGGGGCACAACATCTCCGAGGTAGCGATGAAGTGGGGATTTTCCCATACGATCATTTCACGACTGTACCGTGACTATCAGGAATCCGGTAAAAAATCAAATCTCAGAGTGGTATATCCGAATGAAGATCCTGCAATAATGGGATCAACGATGACTGTAGAGAATCGTTCAACGTGGCAGAAGTGCAACCCTTCCGTAAATTGCTGCAGATTTTAATGCTGGGCCATCAACAAGTGTCAGTGTGCGAACCATTCAACGAAACATCATCGATATGGGCTTTCGGAACCGAAGGCCCACTCGTGTACCCTTGATGTTTGCAAGCAAAGCTTTACGCCTCGCCTGGGCCCGTCAACACCGCCATTGGACTGTTGACGACTGGAAACATGTTGCCTGGTCGGACAAGTCTCGTTTAAAATTGTATCGAGTGCATAGACGTGTACGGGTATGGAGACAACCTCATGAATCTACGTATTCTCCATGTCAGCAGGGGACAGTTCAAGCTGGTGGAGGCTCCGTAATGGTGTGAGACGTGTGCAGTTGGAGTGATATGGGACCCCTGATACGTCTAGATACCGCTATGACAGGTGACACATACCTAAGCATCCTGTCTGATCACCTGCATCCATTCATATCCATTGTGCATTCCGACGGCCTTGGGCAATTCCAGCAGGACACTGCGACACCCCACACTTCCAGAATTGCTACAGAGTGGCTCCACGATCACTCTTCTGAGTTTAAACACTTTCGCTGGCCACCAAACTCCTCAGACATGAACATTATTGAGCATATTATGCCTCGCAACGTGCTGCTCGCGAGACATCTCCATCCCCTCGCAGTCTTACGGATTTATGGACAGCCCTGCAGGATTCATGTTGTCAGTTCCCTTCAGCACTCTTTCAGACATTAGTCGAGTCCATGCCACGTCGTGTTGCAGCACTTCAGCGTGCTCGCAGGGGCCCTACACAATATTAGGCAGGTGTACCAGTTTCTTTGGCTCTTCAGTGTAAATTTTGGCAGAATTATTTACTCACCAATTATCATTAACAATCCACACTCCATCTATTTTACGTACCTCACTTAAGACCTTTGCAATAAGAGATATATTAAATTCAGACAGAGGAAGCAAAGTGGTTAAATGTTCGTCCTGTTGTTCTTAACACAGGCTTCGCACGCAGAAATTCGAGATAGGCACGGACAAAGGATACGACACGCACGAAGAGCAGTATTTGGTGTTATGCACTCCAAACTATAGGACTCCAATGTTATTTCAACGTTGATCTGTCTCGTTAAGTCACCAGAAGAAAGACATTATAGTTATTGCGTATAGAATACTTCAGGCAGCTGTATTTGTGTTAGGAAACTAGATACATATGTACTGCTTACCGCTCTTCACAACATGAACATTGGGCTACTGGTAAATGGTGTACCTTATTCTTACAGACTAGCCCCGGTTTAGCATCTCGTCCAAGACACATCTGTCAAATGAATAGCTTTGGTTCGAGCAATGTTTTTATAACGGGTGATAGTAAAGACCTACGACTATTTATGCTAGACCTGATAATGCAGATCTGCAGGAATGAAATTCTTGGCCGGCCGGAGTGGCCGAGCGGTTCTAGGCGCTGCAGTCTTGAGCTGTACTCCACATACACTGTTGCAACAACAAATCTTGAGTGAACTGGAAAACTCTATGAGGGTGCTCTAATTTCCATAGATACAATTATTAATGACATATTTTATCGTAAGAGCTGTATCGCTAATTAGGTAAGCATTGTCCATAATTATATTTTTACGTGTACGAAACTGAGCATCATTTTTGGACCCCAACATTCGTGGAAACTGCTGCACTTAGAACAATGTATCTGCATGAAATTACGTTCATACCACAGATTACGTCTAAATCAACACAAAAATTATTATGATTACAGGACTTTAGATGAGCTGCCAGTACGCTCTGCGTTGTGCAATCAGATAGTCTAAACATCATGACATGGATTGAAAGACACAAGATATTACTAGGGGATCACATTCCATGCGATGTATGCGAATCAAAAAACATCAGTAGTAGTTGCTGGAGAGCAGTGACAGACAGGTTTACTGATCCAACCATATTCCACACGTTCAGTGAGCGACAAGTCAGCAACGAGAAGACCAGTGAAACCATGACACTAGTTGTTCTTCGAAGAAGGCTTGCAAATTCCTCGTCACACGTGGACAGGTACTGCCGTCATAAAAAAATATGGCATTTGGAATCGCTTGAAGTAGGGGACAGTTCCTCGTACTCGGAAACCTCCCTTGTGTAGTGGATCCTACTCAGATTGCTCCCAGTGCTATAGACGTTGAGATTGTGCTTTGAAGTGAATGGCAACCCATATCTATTACGGCACTCAACATATGGCTTGCTAGACATAGGTTTCCAGGGTGGCGTCTTAACACGTGTGTGGACGGTTGAAAGATGACAGTTTCGAGGCGAGTGGACGAAGCGAACAAATGTGATGTCATAAATTAATTACACTGTCGAAAAGAAAGCAACATACACAAGATCTGTGTTCAATGGCGCCAGGGTTATAATACGTCATAGGGAAGAGTAGTAGAGTGAGTGACTCGTTTGTCACGGTCATCAGCCATCAGATGGCTCTCAGGAGGCCTGTCTGTTCGCCCTATGCTTTGACTGTGCTAACAGTAACTGTACTGAGCTTATAGTGAACAGTGTTTGCAACACTCATTCTAGGGTGCAACCATACCATACCTACGAGTATGTACGCCTCTTGAGCCGCTTCAGCCATTTGAACAGGGTCGCATTGGGGCTACTGGATGGACGTATCGAAGGATTGCTGCACATGCTGGGCACAGTATATCGGAGATATGTCACTGCTTTTAACAGTTGTCTGTGGGAAATTCCCACACCTGTAGCCGAGGTTCTGGACGTCCACGTAGTACAGGCGCACAAGATCGACACAGTGCGAGCAGCTGCGACCAACTGGACGTCATCCAGGGACGAAATATGGGCACGTGCTTTGTCATCAAGGATTACTAGAAAGGATTAAGATCACTTGTGTCTCTGTCCAGGCTACTACTGACACCACGACACTGTCAAGCATGAATACTCTGGTCTGGTGTCATGAAAGAAGAGTTGAATGTAAAGTGGAATACCGCTTCGTTGTTTCCAGTGATGCGAGTAGGTTCTCTGTCTGTATGCTAGTGACAGATGTCCACACGTATGGCGTAGACCTAGTGACCTGCCTATTTTAGAGTGCATTCGCGCATAACACACAGGTTACATGCCAGGCTTTACGGTGTGGGGGCCCATCAGTTACAACTCGCGGTCACATTTGATGTTTTTGCAGGGTAAAGTAACCAATGCCCGTTGCATTGTGCTAATGCCATTTCTTAGTCAGTAAGGTAATGTGTGTTTTCAGCAGGACAATGCACGTCCACATACGGTTGCTGCGATGCAATAAGCTCTTCGTGGTGTACAGTAACTGTCATAGCCAGCAATATAACCAGATTTCTCGTCAGTTTACCGCGTATGGGTCATGATGAAGCACGAACTTACTCTCCAGAGTCTGCAAGAACTATTGGCGAACTGCAAAAAAAGGCGCAAGATGCCTGGGACAATCTATCGCTGGATGGCATTAGAATCTATAGGGTACTCGGAAATTCCCGTTACGAACTTGTAGGACTGGTAGAAGGGAGTGAATACATAACATTTAGAATACGAACCCATGTATGAAAAGATACCGTTTCCGTGCTACAGCCGTTTGAAGACATGTTTGCTAAGTAGGTATGCAACAGGGTAGTCATGGTGGGGAGTGGTTACGTCGGATCGACTGATGTCATTTGCCGTGTATCCTAATCTTTCTCACCTGGTTCGAGCCTCATTCACTTGTCTTTGAGTGTTAGAGCAACATGGTTGAGTACGCGTTTGCAGAATATACCGATATGACCCGTCTGAATGGCGAAACTCAAGGTAATGAAAGAGCTGCCCGTCACCATGTCAAGATCGTTCTCCACAAGGTCAGACTCCATCGCATAACCTTTTCGCCACAATTATGCAGCGGCTTCGATAACTGGTATCTTCAACGTGAGCAAGCGTGACTGTGGTGATCCAGGGAGACGCCGCACGTAAGTATACATACCGACAATTGGAAGAAGCTGTTCTGCATCACGTTGAAGAGAACCCGTTAACAAGTACACCAAACATTTTTTTGGCTATTAGTGACTGGAACTGTTAAACAAGTGATGTACTGGGTCATGCCTAATGAACAGTGGTCGCGTAACCAAGATCTTTTCAAATGGTTGTCGCACGGAAACGGTACGTTTCTGGATATAGGTTTCAATTTAAAATATTACCAACTCGCTCCCCTCAACAAGTCCTACGCGTTTGTAGTGGTTATTTTTGAATGCCCTGCATATGATCGTTTACACGCGTTGCGTCCAGAGCGGAGGATACACTGTATATTGTTGCAACTGTTTGGGCACCCTTTCCTACCACATAATAATTTTGATACCGTCATGTGTTAAAGCAGATGGTATGAGCAGATTCAATCTTTGCCTTTTATTTCATCAAGGCATACTGCCATTTGCTCCCACGTTTCCACGTAGTTTCATGGAATTCTTGGCGTAACACTGTCTTTTCTATTCACACAACAAAGAAAAAAGTGAATGAAGATGAGGAAGTAATACACCATCGACAGGGAGGTTATTAGAGATGGTGCAGAAAATCGGTTTGGGAAAGGAATTCCGCGTGTCCTTTTAGAAGCAGTCATTTCGTTAATTGATTTAGGGAAACCAAGGAAAATTTTAAACTGAGTTATCATCCTGACGAATAGGAGACCAGTGTCTTACTTCTGCACCACATCTCTATAGTTACACGAGAGAGAGTTATTGTATTTGTTTGTACGTCAACTCGCTGTAATTTTAGTCGTTACCACACTTTTATAGATATTTTCCTGGTTTGGATTCATTCAGGTTACTCTTTCTTCGCGTGGGAATTTGCATAAATATTAGTGCATATCTGAACTATGTTCTTAATTCGAACGTACGTGTTTTTCATGATAGAAATTTTTCTTGTTTTATTCGGGCCCTCTCGTGTGCCACATCAGGGTTGTACACACTTGCTAGTACCGCGGACTCAACACCCCTCGCTGAGACACCGAAAGAACGAAATACACAAAAGTCCCATGACAAAAGTCATGAGACACCTCTTACCATCGTGTCGGATCTCCTTTTGCCCGGTGTAGTGCAGCAACTCGACGTAGCATGGACTCCACAAGTCGTTGAAAGTTCTCTGCAGAAATACTGAGTCCTGCTGCCTCTATTTTCTGGGAAAATGTTGCCGGTGCAGGATTTTGTGCGCGAACTGGTCTCTCCATTATGTCCAGTGTCGGGTGATCTGGGTAGTCAGATCATTCGCTCGAATTGTCCAGAGTGCTCTTCAAACCAGTCGTGAACACTTGTGGACCGGCGACATGGCGCCTTGTCATCCATAAAAATTGCATCGTTGTTTGGAAACATGAAGTATATGAATGGCTGCAAATGGTCTCCAAGTACCAGAACATAACCATTTCCATTCAATTATCGGTTCAATTGGACCAGAGGCCACAGTACATTCCATGTTAACACAGCCCAAACCATTATGGAGCCACTATCAGCTTGCACAATGTCTTGTTGACAACTTGGGTTACGGCTTTGTAGGGTCTGCTCCACACTCGAACTCTACTCTTCTACCAGGTGGAGGGGGGGGGGGGGGAGGGGCTCATACCAATCATACCAATTGAAAACGGGTCTCATTTGCTGACATCACGGTTTTCCAGTCATCTAGGGTCCAACCGATGTGGTCACGAGCCCAGGAGGGGCGTTGCAGGCGCTGTCGTGCTGTTAACAAAAGCTCTCTCGTCGGGCGTGTGCTGCCATAGCCCATTAACACCAAATTTCGCCACACTGTCTTAACGGATACGTTCGCCGTACGTCCTCCATAGATTTCTGCGATTATTTCACGCAATGTTGCTTATGTTTTAGTACTGACAACTCTATGAAAACTCCGCTACTCTCGGTCATTAAGTAAAGACCGTCGACCATTTCGTTGTCCGTTATGAGAAGTAATGCCTAAAAGTAGGTATTCTCAGCACACACTTGACACTGTGTAACTCTGAATAGCGAATTGCCTCACGATTTTTGAAATGGAATGTCCCATGCGGCTACACTATGTGATCAAAAGTATCCGGACGCCCACAAAAACATACATTTTTCATATTAGGTGCATTGCGCTGCCACCTATTGCCGGGTGCCTTATATCAGCGACCTCAGTAGTCATTAGAAATTAAGAGAGAGCAGAAGCGGTTCGCGGAACTCACGGACTTCGAACGTGGTCAGGTGATTGGGTGTCATTTATGTCATACGTCTGTATGCGAGATATCCACACTACTGAACATCCTTAAGTCCACTGTTTCCGATGTGGTAGTGAAGTGGGAACGTCAAGGGACACGTACAGCACACAAGCGTACAAGTCAACCTCGTCTGCTGACTGACAGATATCGCCGAAAGTTGTTGTTGTTGTGGTCTTCAGTCCTGAGACTGGTTTGATGCAGCTCTCCATGCTACTCTATCCTGTGCAAGCTTCTTCATCTACCTACTGCAACCTACATCCTTTTGAATCTGTTTAGTGTATTCATCTCTTGGTCTCCCTCTTGGTCAAGTTGTGCCACAAACTACTCTTCTCCCCAATCCTATTCAATACCTCCTCATTAGTTATATGATCTACCCATCTAATATTCAGCATTCTTCTGTAGCACCACATTTCGAAAGCTTCTATTCTCTTCTTGTCCAAACTAGTTCTCGTCCATGTTTCACTTCCATACATGGCTACGCTCCATACAAATACTTTCAGAAATGACTTCCTGACATTTAAATCTATACTAGATGTCAACAAATTTCTCTTCTTCAGAAACGCTTTCCTTGCCATTGCCAGTCTACATTTGATATCCTCTCTACTTCGACCATCATCAGTTATTTTGCTCCCCAAATAGCAAAACTCCTTTACTACTTTAAGTGTCTCATTTCCTAATCTAATTCCCTCAGCATCACCCGACTTAATTCGACTACATTCAATTATCCTCGTTTTGCTTTTGTTTATGTTCATCTTATACCCTCCTTTCATGACATTGTCCATCCGTTCAACTGCTCTTCCAAGTCCTTTGCTGTCTCTGACAGAATTACAATGTCATCGGCGAACCTCAAAATTTTTATTTCTTCTCCACGGATTTTAATACGTATTCCGAATTTTTCTTTTGTTTCCTTCACTGATTGAATAACATCGGGGATAGGCTGCAAACCTGTCTCACTCCATTCCCAACCACTGCTTCCCTTTCATGTCCCTCAACTCTTATAACTGCCATCTGGTTTTTGTACAAATTGTAAATAGCCTTTAGCTCCCTGTATTTTACCCCTGCCACCTTCAGAATTTGAAAGAGAGTATTCCAGTCAACATTGTCAAAAGCTTTCTCTAAGTCTACAAAAGCTTTCCTTAATCTAGCTTCTAAGATAAGTCGTAGGGTCAGTATTGCCTCACGTGTTCCAAATTTCTACGGAATCCAAACTGATCTTCCCTGAGGTCGACTTCTACCAGTTTCCCATTCGTCTGTAAAGAATTCGTGTTAGTATTTTGCAGCTGTGGCTTATTAAACTGATAGTTCGGTAATTTTCACATCTGTCAACACCTGCTTTCTTTGGGATTAGAATTATTATGTTCTTCGGGTCATTCCATGTCAAATCAACCAATTGTACTACATGATTTGAACCATGACCTCTCAGATTTGGATGAATTTTTTTTCAGATAATGTACCCGCTAACACTAGTTTAAATCTGAGATTTCAAATTTTTCTGATCTTTGGTTTTTGAGTTTCAAGGGTTTAAAAATAAAAAAAACCTCTGTTTTTGATCAATCGATGATTGTTTTAAAATGCTGTAGCTCAAAAACTATACAACCTAGAGAGCTCAAACTTGCACCATTGTTTTCCTCTAAAAATTACCTTCAATTTGATATGTAACATGACTATGCTACGTAAATCTGAAAATTTTAAGGTATTCCAAAAAAACATTTTTTGAAATTTCCAAAATACGTACCCTCGGATCTTTTTATAAAAATTGTATGTGTTGTCCAGTCTAACTGACTACATGCATGCAAAATTTCTAGATGGGATCTCAATGATTTCTTGTATAAAATAATATTTTACTACCGCAATTCACACCAATGAGGTGAAAAGTAGATTATTTCTACGCTATGAATACTAAGCTAGGCCTATGTAATTCTAACAAACTTACATTATTATGTTAGCCTTTTTATGCAACATTACCCTATTATTGTTTGTTAATTCATTAAATGATATAGTGTTGTTTTAATTTAATGTTCATGATTCTTTTAACTATGCATCAGATGGAAGTGAACACATTTTAATTGGTAATATACGTGCTACAAGTCAAAATTTTGAATAAAGCCACTCACCTTCATCCTTAGTTGTAAATGGCAGAGATTATCTTTTTATTGGTTTTCCAGTGTTATTTGTAATCATTTACAACAAGTTCCTTATATTAGAAATTGGCAAGTAAGTAACTTCACTTGGGAGAAAGATTAACTTGTTGATATCTGCATGGATAGAACTGTATTTCTAATACCAATTGGTATTTACAAAGTTAATACACATGGTATTTATACAACTTAATGTTTAGTGAGAGTAGGTGTACATAATTTAAACATGCTTCTTTTATGATCTTTTAAGATATTTTTCCAAAGCAAGAGAAGGCCCATTCATTTCTTTAGCTTTTAAAGTGTAGGTTCTTCCCGTAGCTATTGATGGATTCACTGTTTGTAAAAGAGTATTTCCTGGGACATCTAATATATCTCTTGGTTGTGGGTAGTAAAAAGACTGGTCTGGACCCTTTGGGTGTAAAAAATTTATTTGGTACATGTCATAGTATTTTTCTTCACTGCATCCTAGCCACCAAGAGTCGTCATATGCTAATGTCACAAAACCAGCAGTAATATTTTCCATATGTGACGGTGTGATTTTGTTCAGTGTTGTCACATATTCAAGAGATTCATCCAGGCTAAAATGATAAGGCCTGACAGTAATTTGACTCTCTGTGCAGGGTTTATATGAGTGAAACTTCTGTGTTCCCACAATCGCTTTTGAGTCACTAAACCGAGGAAGTAAGTATTCTTTGGACAGTTCGTAGTCTTCTGTTGTGCAATATTCAAAGTCAATGTTTTTTATGTTTTCCATGGCAAATACATAAAGTTATTTGGATGTTAAGATTTGTTGGTCATATGGCATTTGTAAGCTGGCTTTAGCAGCTAGCTGCTTAACACTTCCCCCAAGGCCATCGCATGCACTCTTGCCATGGGATGTTGCAAAGAACTCCCACTCTGACTCAATTTCAAAATCAGTTTTATGCTAACACAAATTAAGAAAGTTTTTCTTGTTTTTATATTGTGCAGCGCTGCCGTCAGAAAAATAAGTAATCTTTTTAAGTGCAAAAGGCAAGTTTTGCTTTATGATTTCTAGCAGTTTTTTCTGGAATACATAGAAAGCGACTGCATTATGTTTCAGGCAATCTGATATGAAGACATACTGCAGATGTTTTAGTTTTCCTTCCCATTTATAATATATGATGAAAGGATGCAGTGTAGCTTCCCCGCTGCATCAAGGTGGCGATAAGTGGGCTAGTGGCCAAAACTAGAGCCTTGACCCTTTATGAAAATCTCACATTTTTTTTATAATAAAAAGTGAATGTCGTACAAAATCGTAAGATTCTTAAGTTATTATTTTTTTATATATTTCATTCTCGCATTAAAATATCATTTAATGAATTAAGAAACAATAAGAGGATAATGTTGCATAAAAAGGCTAACATAATAAAGTAAGTTTGTTAGAATTACATAGGCCTAGCTTAGTATTCATAGCGTAGAAATAATCTACTTTTCACCTCATTGGTGTGAATTGCGGTAGTAAAATATTATTTTATACAAGAAATCATTGAGATCCCATCTTGAAATTTTGCATGCATGTAGTCAGTTAGACTGGACAATACATACAATTTTTATAAAAAATTCCGAGGGTACGTATTTTGGAAATTTCAAAAAATGTTTTTTTGGAATACTTTAAAATTTTCAGATTTACGTAGCATAGTCATGTTACATATCAAATTGAAGGGAACTTTTAGAGGAAAACAATGGTGCAAGTTTGAGCTCTCTAGGTTGTATAGTTTTTGAGCTACAACATTTTAAAACAATCATCGATTGATCAAAATGGAGGTTTTTTTGATTTTTAAACCCTCGAAACTCAAAAACCAAAGGTCAGAAAGATTTGAAATTTCAAATTTAAACTTGTGTTAGTGGGTACATTACCTGAAAAAAAATTCATCCAAATCTGAGATATCAAGGTTCAAACTGTTAGTTGATTTGAGATGGAATGACCCCTTCTTAAAGTCTGAGGGATTTCGCCTGTCTCATACATCTTACTCACCAGATGGTAGAGTTTTGTCAGGACCGGCTCTCCCAAGGCTGTTAGTAGTTCTAATGGAATGTTGTCTACTCCCGGGGCCCTGTTTCGACTTAGGTCTTTCAGTGCTCTGTCAGACTCTTCACGCAGTATCGTATCTCCCATTTCATCTTCATCTACATCCTCTTCCATTTCCATAACATTGTCCTCAAGAACATCGCCCCTGTATAGACCCTCTATATACTTCTTCCACCTTTCTGCTTTCCCTTCTTTGCTTAGAACTGGGTTTCCATCTGAGCTCTTGATATTCATGCAAGTGGTTCTCTTTTCTCCAAATGCTTCCCTTTCATGTCCCTCAACTCTTATAACTGCCATCTGGTTTTTGTACAAATTGTAAATAGCCTTTCGCTCCCTGTATTTTACCCCTGCCACCTTCAGAATTGGAAAGAGAGTATTCCAGTCAACATTGTCAAAAGCTTTCTCTAAGTCTACAAATGCTAGAATCGTAGGTTTGCCTTTCCTTAATCTAGCTTCTAAGATAAGTCGTAGGGTCAGTATTGCCTCACGTGTTCCAACATTTCTACGGAATCCAAACTGATCTTCCCCGAGGTCGACTTCTACCATTTTTTCCATTCGTCTGTAAAGAATTCGCGTTAGCATTTTGCAGCTGTGGCTTATTAAACTGATAGTTCGGTAATTTTCATACCTGTCAACACCTGCTTTCTTTGGGAATGGAATTATTATATTCTTCTTGAAGTCTGAGGGTATTTCGCCTGTCTCATACATCTTACTCACCAGACGGTAGAATATTGTCAGGACTGGCTCTCCCAAGGCTGTCAGTAGTTCTAATGGAATGTTGTCTGCACCCGGGGCATTATTTCGACTCAGGTCTTTCAGTGCTCTGTCAAACTCTTCACGTAGTATCATACCTCCCATTTCATCTTCATCTACATCCTCTTCCATTTCTATAACATTGCCCTCAAGTACATCGCCCTTGTATAGACCCTCTATATACTCCTTCCACCTTTCTGCTTTCCCTTCTTTGCTTAGAACTGGGTTTCCATCTGAGCTCTTGATATTCATGCAAGTGGTTCTCTTTTCTCCAAAGGGTAGTTGAAGAGGGTCGTAATGTATAATAGGCAGACATCTATTCAGACCATCACACAGGAATTCCAAACTGCATCAAAATCCACTGCAAGTACTATGACAGTTAGGTGGGAGGTGAGAAAACTTGAATTTCATAGTCGAGTGGCTACTCATAAGCCATACATCACGCCGGTAAATGGCAAACGACGCGTCGCTTGGTGTAAGGAGCGTAAACATTGGACGACTGAAAAGTGGAAAAACGATGTTTTAAGCACCTTCTTGCATCCCACTGTTGAAGAGCAGTTCGGGGTTGGTGAGTGCATCTTTCAACACGATCGAGCACCTGTTCATAATGCACGGCCCGTGGTGCAGTGATTACGCGACAATAACATCCCTGTAATGGAGTGGTCTGCACAGAGTTCTGACCTGAATCCTATAGAACATCTTTGCAATGCTTTGGAACGCCGACTTCGTGCAAGGCCTCAGCGACCGACATCGATACCTCTCCTCAGTGCAGTACTGCATGAATAATGGGCTGCCATTCCCCAAGAAAACTTCCATCACCTAATTGAACGTGGGCTTGCAAGAGTGGAAGCTGTCATCAAGGCTAAGGGTGAGCCAACACTATACTGAATTCTAGCATTACCGATGGAAGGCGCCACGAACTTGTAAGCCATTTTGAACTAGGTGTCCGGATACTTTTGATCACATAGTGTAGCTTCAATCACCATTCCGAGTTCAAAGCCTGTTAATTCCCGTCGTGAGACCATAATCCAGCCGGAAACCTTTTTACATGACTCACCTGAGTACAAATAACAGCTCTGCCAATGTACTGCCCTTTTATACCCTGTGTACGCGAAACTGCCACCATCTGTATATGCGCATATACATATCTCATGACTTTTGTCACCTCAGTGTATACAGAATGTAGATGACGTCATTCGTATCGAATTAGCGGCTGTGCTGAAAAGTTAAATATTTACACATACAAGTATACATACCGACGAGCCACGACATTATGACCAACGCCCGCAGCGAGACTGAACGCCGTCTGGGAGCGTCGCGGGCACATGACGCAATAAGAAGGGCATGTAAGGGGAACTGAGACGAACAGGGATTCATTATAACGACGATACGGGCCGCAAATGGGAAATCCACTGACATGAGAAACTTTGACAAGGATTCTTTTTAGAATTTTAGATTCTTTTTTTATAAAATTTTAGTAGAAGAGAAGCTGTTATTCCCTGGCTTCTGGAAACGGAGCATCTGAATCTGTGAAGCTTGTCGGCTGTTGATGTGTTAAGACTGTGAGCATCTACGGGAAGTGGTTCAAGGACGGTGAAGCCATGAGTAGTTGTTAACGTATTGGATGTCCACGACACATCACGCAATGTGTAGGTTGAAGACTAGCGCGCTCTGTAAAGCGGGATAAGCAGTGATCTGTAGCAGATCTAACTACACAGCACAACGCTGGTGAAGGCACAAGCGTTCCGGGAGACTCCGTTCAACGCACATCGTTGAACACGGGAGCTCTGCAGCAGACGATCCCCTATTTTCTCATGTCGACCCAACGACATGGCCAATTACGGTTGCAGTGGGCACGGGATCACTGAGATTGGACCGCGGATCAATGGAAACGTGTCACCAGGCGAGACGACTCAAGTTTCATGTTACACCAGGTCCTGGGTCGTGTCCGAATACGCCATCATTGAGTTGAAAGTCTGTTCAAAACACAAAACATGCTCCATGGCACAGAAGCTGACCGGTGGGGACAGCGTTGTGATAGGGAGGGGGGGGGGGGGGGGACCTACACCTGGTCTTCCATGGGACCTGGGGTAGTAATCGAAGGCGTGATAACAGCTGTGGACTCCTTTTCTATCTCTTGGTCTTCATCCTATATCTTAACAGGGTCTTTATGTTAATTTTTGTATATGGCAATGTTAGTGTCGTCACATCTTCACCTCCCTTCCCCTCCCCCGAAAAGTAATTTTTGTACCCAGTTGTTTGCGTTTAGTGTTATCTAATGTGGAAGTGAGCGAGTGTTTCTAAATGTTTGCGAATTGTCCAACTGAGGCGGGACGTGGGTACAAGTCCTGTAGAAAACCGCCTAAAAACCACATCTACACTGGCCAGCACACCGGCCCTCGTCGTTAATCCTCCGGCGTGCCTCCACAAACCCCGAAAATGACGTACTAACGCTCGCGGCTATCCGGGCAGTTACGTGACGGCTGTACACAATCGCAGACCACTTAAATACTCCCCCAAATGCGATGGCAGCTTCCAGCAGGATAACTGTCCACATCACACGGTCAGAAGCATGCTACAGTGGTTTTAGGGGCACAACAGTTAACTCATATTCATGTCGTGACCACCAAATTTGCCCAATATCAAAACGATGCAACCCGTCTGGGGCCCCAGCAGGCCCAAGTTCTGCACCCACAAATCACGGGCCCGTAGTTTACGGGAACTGCGTAGCTTTGCGTAAATATCTGATGCTACAGACCTCCGGAGCCATAAGAAGGACTTGTCGAATCCTATGCTACTTAGAGTAGCTGCTATGTTGCCTGCCAAAGGTGGCCCAACACGCTGCTAAGCAGATGGTTATAAAACGAGGGGCGTTCAATGTGTAAAGCACAACTTTTTTCTGAAAACATGTTGGTTTTATCCACGATTTCAATGCACCATATTATTCCGTTCTCTTTTTTTTCTGCTACTAAACTCTATTTTTCAACTTAATCTCCGTTCAATGAGGCGGGCTTACGCCACCTTACTGAGAGACCATGTATACCTGCATGGTACCAACATACTGGTCGAAGTTGGAGACAAGGTTTTTCAGCGTCCCCATCATCCACGTACGCATCCTGCGAAGTGCTTTCTTCATTTCACAGATGGTCCTTCGTTGCTCATTGTGGTCTTCCGTTAGGTGGCGAGGAACGCAGCTGGCATACACCTTCGACTACCGCAACTGGTAGACGAGTGTGTCAGAAATACCAACAGAGACCTCTAGTTGAGCAGCAAGATGTTTGACTGTGACCTGTCGGTCGCCGTATGTTGCGGGAGTCACACTTGTGTGCGGCCGGCGGGCACGCGGGAGATCGGACTGGTTTGCGCGACCTTGTTGCGATGATGACAGACGCTTCTCCCAACGACTCACCGTGCCTTTGTTTACCGCCAGGTCTCCGTAGACATTCTGAGAGCGCTGAGAATATCTGCGATGCTCTGGTTTTCCGCCAAAAGATACTCAATGACAGCTCTCTGATTGGAATGCAGTTCCTTTACAGACGCCATTTTGAATCTACATATACTGCTGCCATCTACCGGTACTTCATGAAACTATAGGGGCTAAAGTGGGAATATTTCATAATGTACCACAACAAATTCTGCATTTTATCAACCAAAATTGGCCGAGAAAAATGTGTTGCATTTCTTAATTGAACGCCCCTCGTATTTCGGCTCATCAGTATAGTATAATTCACGCCAATTTGACGTTTTGTTGCAGACCGCTTTCGTGCTGTCGCGGCTTTAATGGCCAGCAGTGTATTTTTCTGCTGTGAAAGAGTAGAACGACTTGTGGAGGTGAGGAGAGGTGTTCGGAGCAGCAGCCGTCAGAAGGACGCGTCGGTGGTGCCTACGGCAGACCGGGTGACCGACTTGGCCCTCAGAGCGCAACTCCTGCGCGACCGCCCCCGGCGCCGCGACCACGGAGAACGCCTGCAGTCTGCGCGAGACCCCACTGTGTGCTGACGGCCTGCTGTCGGCCTGCACTCTGCTCGAAACTCGCTGTTTCGCTCAAATCGGTACTGCTTTTAACTTTAGGCTTTACGTTTCAGCGTACCGCCGAGGGCAGTTTTACGTATTCAAACGCCACCGCATAGCAGAGCTGGATCGACTGACGTGAAACATTGAAGTACTTGAATCGGGCGTCGTCTAACAAAACAGTATTTCACGGTGGTGTTCTACGCGTTCCGGCAGCACTAACGGAGCTCTTGCTTTTGGATGACATCTGGAAGGTAAGCACTAACACATTCTGCGTGTTTTAAATGACAATTTATGTAAAACTATCTGCAGTTCCCGTCATGTTTAATACATGCAACGCAAAGTGATCGGCCCTGTGCCTTGTTGATACTCATAGTGAATGCAAGCCGCATTGGAAGTAGCAGTCACTTTAAATCGAAGGGCGTATTTACGTCGCTGGGTATCAGCGGAATGAATGTCTTCGCCTCTGTTACGTTTGGTAAAAGAGTCTTCATAGCCAGCCTTGTTTCGTTGCATATGTAACGAAGGCAGCAAATCAATAAAATAAGAGTTTATATCCTGTTTCTGTCAAATTCCGCTCGTTCAAAAAATGGTTCAAATGGCTCTGAGCACTATGCGACTTGACTTCTGAGGTCATCAGTCCCCTAGAACTTGTAACTAATTAAACCTAACTAACCTAAGGACATCACACACATCCATGCCCGAGACAGAATTCGAACCTGCGACCGTAGCGGTCGCTCGGCTCCAAACTGTAGCGCCTAGAACCGCACGGCCTTCCCCTCGTACCGTGATCTAGTAATGTCTGATGTCTGATGGTACTACACCAAGACCGGTATTGCCACTGCAATTTATTCTTGCGACAGGACTTTTCATTAATTTTTTTCGTTGTTTCACCTGGTGTGTGTACAGTATATCCTGTGTCCGCCCAAATGTTTATTAGGGGATCGTCTAGAAATCTGAAGTGAATCGGACAAAAATTTTTAGAGATTTTTGGTAACAACCTATCCCCTTTATATATCACATACATATGTTTCAAGTCAGACCACGAAATCTTATGTAGAGAGTGATCTTCCTCTTTTGAAGTGTACAAAATTTCATTACACCACTCACGCACACACACACATACACACACACACACACACACACACACACACAAACAAACAAATATATAAACAGTGTGAGTCAGGAGGAAAGGTACATGCTTTGACGAGTGATAGTATTAGTGATTCTGAACAAAAAACTTCATGTGGACGTATGCCCTATTCCGAATGGTTTCCGAGACTGAATAGTTTGATATCACTTTTGCTCGTTTTTCTAGAATAACGCCGGCCGCTGTCGCCGAGCGGTCCTAGGCGCTTCAGTACGGAACCGCGCTGCTGCTACGGTCGCAGGTTCGAATTCTGACTTGGGCATGGATGTGTGTGATGTCCTTAGGATAGTTAGCTTTAAGTTGTTCTAAGTCTAGGGGACTGATGACCTCAGATGTTAAGTCCCACAATGCTTAAAACCATTTGAACCATCTTGAATAGCTCGAAAACCGCACCCCCTGTGAAAACGTGTCCCATTACATCTACATCTACATCCATACTCCGAAAGCCACCTGACGGTGTGTGGTGGAGGGTACTCTGAGTACCTCTATCGGTTCTCCCTTCTATTCCAGTCTCGTATTGTTCGTGGAAAGAAGGATTGTCGGTATGCTTCTGTGTGGGCTCTAATCTCTCTGATTTTATCCTCATGGTCTCTTCGCGAGATATACGTAGGAGGGAGCAATATACTGCTTGACTCTTCAAAAATGGCTCTGAGCACTATGGGACTTAACAGCTATGGCCATCAGTCCCCTAGAACTACTTAAACCTAACTAATCTAAGGACATCACACAACACCCAGTCATCACGAGGCAGAGAAAATCCCTGACCCCGCCGGGAATCGAACCCGGGAACCCGGGCGTGGGAAGCGAGAACGCTACCGCACGACCATGAGTGCGGACGCTTGACTCTTCGGTGAAGGTATGTTCTCGAAACTTTAACAAAAGCCCGTACCGAGCTACTGAGCGTCTCTCCTGCAGAGTCTTCCACTGAAGTTTATCTATCATCTCCGTAACGCTTTCGCGATTACTAAATGATCCTGTAACGAAGCGCGCTGCTCTCCGTTGGATCTTCTCTATCTCTTCTATCAACCCCATCTGGTACGGATCCCACACTGCTGAGCAGTATTCAAGCAGTGGGCGAACAAGCGTACTGTAACCTACTTCCTTTGTTTTCGAATTGCATTTCCTTAGGATTCTTCAAATGAATCTCAGTCTGGCATCTGCTTTACCGACGATCGACTTTATATGATCATTCCATTTTAAATCACTCCTAATGCGTACTCCCAGATAATTTATGGAATTAACTGCTTCCAGTTGCTGACCTGCTATTTTGTAGCTAAGTGATAAGGGATCTATCTTTCTATGTATTCGCAGCACATTACACTTGTCTACATTGAGATTCAATTGCCATTCCCTGCACCATGCGTCAATTCGCTGCAGATCCTCCTGCATTTCAATACAATTTTCCATTGTTACAACCTCTCGATACACCACAGCATCATCTGAAAAAAGCCTCAGTGAACTTCCGATGTCATCCACAAGGTAATTTATGTATATTGTGAATAGCAACGGTCCTATGACACTCCCCTGCGGCACGCCTGAAATCACTCTCACTTCGGAAGACTTCTCTCCATTGAGAATAACATGCAGCGTTCTGTTATCTAGGAACTCTTCAATCCAATCACACAATTGGTCTGATAGTCCATATGTTCTTACTTTGTTCATTAAACGACTGTGGGGAACTGTATCGAACGCCTTGCGGAAGTCAAGAAACACGGCATCTACCTGTGAACCCGTGTCTATAGCCCTCTGAGTCTCGTGGACGAATAGCGCGAGCTGGGTTTCACACGACCGTCTTTTTCGAAACCCATGCTGATTCCTACAGAGTAGATTTCTAGTCTCCAGAAAAGTCATTATACTCGAACATAATACGTGTTCCAAAATTCTACAACTGATCGACGTTAGAGATATAGGTATATAGTTCTGCACATCTGTTCGACGTCCCTTCTTGAAAACGGGGATGACCTGTGCCCTTTTCCAATCCTTTGGAACGCTACGCTCTTCTAGAGACCTACGGTACACCGCTGCAAGAAGGGGGGCAAGTTCCTTCGCGTACTCTGTGGAAAATCGAACTGGTATCCCATCAGGTCCAGCGGCCTTTCCTCTTTTGAGCGATTTTAATTGTTTCTCTATCCCTCTGTCGTCTATTTCGATGCCTACCATGTTGTCATCTGTACGCCAATCTAGAGAAGGAACTACAGTGCAGTCTTCCTCTGTGAAACAGCTTTGGAAAAAGACATTTAGTATTTCGGCCTTTAGTCTGTCATCCTCTGTTTCAGTACCATTTTGGTCACAGAGTGTCTGGACACTTTGTTTTGATCCACCTACCGCTTTGACATAAGACCAAAATTTCTTAGGATTTTCTGCCAAGTCAGTACATAGAACTTTACTTTCGAATTCATTGCACGCCTCTCGCATAGCCCTCCTCACACTACATTTCGCTTCGCGTAATTTTTGTTTGTCTGCAAGGCTTTGGCTATGTTTATGTTTGCTGTGAAGTTCCCTTTGCTTCCGCAGCAGTTTTCTAACTCGGTTGTTGTACCACGGTGGCTCTTTTCCATCTCTTACGATCTTGCTTGGCACATACTCATCTAACGCATATTGTACGATGGTTTTGAACTTTGTCCACTGATCCTCAACACTATCTGTACTTGAGACAAAACTTTTGTGTTGAGCCGTCAGGTAGTCTGTAATCTGCTTTTTGTCACTTTTGCTAAACAGAAAAATCTTCCTACCTTTTTTAATATTTCTATTTACAGTTGAAATCATCGATGCCGTAACCGCTTTATGATCGCTGATTCCCTGTTCTGCGTTAACTGTTTCAAATAGTTCGGGTCTGTTTGTCACCAGAAGGTCTAATATGTTATCGCCACGAGTCGGTTCTCTGTTTAACTGCTCAAGATAGTTTTCAGATAAAGCACTTAAAAAGATTTTACTGGATTCCTTGTCCCTGCCACCCGTTATGAACGTTTGAGTCTCCCAGTCTATATCCGGCAAATTAAAATCTCCACCCAGAACTATAACATGGTGGGGAAATCTACTCGAAATATTTTCCATATTATCCTTCAGGTGCTCAGCCACAACAGCTGCTGAGCCAGGGGGCCTATAGAGACATCCAATTACCATGTCTGGGCCTGCTTTAACCATGACCTTCACCCAAATCATTTCACATTTCGGATCTCCGTCAATTTCTTTCGATACTATTGCACTTCTTATCGCTATAAACACGCCTCCCCCTTCACTGTCCAGCCTGTCTCTGCGGTATACATTCCAATCTGAGTTTAGGATTTCATTACTGTTTACGTCTGGTTTCAGCCAACTTTCCGTCCCTAGTACTATATGGGCGTTGTGACCGTTTATTAATGAGAGCAGTTCTGGGACCTTTCTATAGACGCTCCTGCAGTTTACTATTAGCACATTAATATTGTTATTCCCTGTTGCATTTTGCCTACTCCTACCTTGCCGCGTCTCAGGAGGCGTCTTGTCGGGCCTAGGGAGGGAATTACAAATTTAAATCATATTAAATTTCCTACAAAGAAGGTCATTTTTTTTTTTTCTCTGGAACTAATGGTTTGTGCGAAGAGAGGGCGAGAATGTTGAAAACTCGCTCGGCGCGCTTGCGCTGTAGCTTACGTAGTTTTTGTAGGCCAATTTGAGGTAGTTTGTCGACTTGATAGACCACAAGTGCCCCGCATCAAACTGTTCGTCTCAACTTGCTACCTCAAATTGGCCTACAAAAACTACGTAAGCTACAACGCATGCGCGTCGAGTGAGGTTTTCGACATTCTCGCGCTCTTTTTGCACAAACCACTAGTTCTAGAGAAAAAAATGAATAGGACCTTCTTTGTAGGAAATTTAATATGGTTTAATTTTGTAATACGACACGTTTTCGCTGGAGGGAGCGGTTTTAGAGATATTCAACAAAAACGTGCAAAAGTGATATTAATGTATTCTATCTCGGAAACCATTCGGAATAGGGCATACGTCCATATGAAGTTTTTTGTTCTGAATCACTAATAGTATCACCCCTCAAAGCATGTACCTTTCCTCCTGCTTCACCATGTATATATACCGTATACACGACGCATCAGTGGCCAACATCTACAACTGGTTTACGCGGATTACCTGTAACCGCGACGTTGATGGTTGTTGGAGAGACAACATCGCGGTTACAGGTAATCTGCGTAAACCAGTTGTAGATGTTGACCACTGATGCGTCGTGTATACGGATGATGGTAGCCCCTTTAGCATCAGCTAAGGCCTGAAGAAGGACACTGAAGCACCGAAACTGGTAGCCATACAATAAATTGCATCATAAGAACGACTGTCGGTGTTTCATTTTCTTACATAAGTGGACGGCCGAAGTCCTCCAGACATCCAGTCAGAAGGATGGACATACAAGGAATTGCTTCCATGTGAACTCGAATCTCTCTAACTTTACTTTCATCGTCTTGGTTGAGTCTTCCTCCGGAACTGGATGACGCTTCAGCGCCTACTGAATGAACCTGTCAAAAACGCGTTGCTCTTCTTTGAATCCTCACTACTTCACCTGTCATTGCTATCTGGTAAGATTTGCGGACTGACCAGCAGTATTCAAGTATTGGTCGAATTTTTTTTTGTGAGCTGTCTCTTCCGTGGGTGGGCTACACTTCCTGAAAATTCTTCCAATGACTGCCGGCCTAGCATCCGCCCTAGCTGCGATTACTTTTATGTGGTCTTTCCACTTTAAATCGCTCGTTACGCATGCTTCCAGATGTTGAATGGATGTTAACTCCTTCCAGTGGTTGTTCGGAAGTGGTGTAATCTATACTAATATAACAAGACAAGTCGTTATAACAAGTATTACCAAAAATCCCAAAAATCTCGAAAGCACTTGACCGATTTACTTCAGATTTTTCCACAATACTCTAATGAACATAGACTATATATATGTTTTAATATATATAATAGATGTAACATATAAAGGGGAAACGTTGTTACAAAAATCTCTAAAAGTTTTTGAGCGATTTACTTAAAATTTTTTACGCGATACTCTAATGAGCATTCCGACGGACCGAGGCCTCACATTTTTTAATATACGTAGTACAAAAATATATATGTAATTTACAGGATGTCGGACCTAACAGTCATCAGGTGCTTTTTCTGGGGTTTCAATAGATTTCTGCAATTTGATTATTGCATTTTGTAGCTTACTACTAGTTACATGTTCCATGCCACGCACATTGCCAACAGAAAGCGTCGGTTTCCTACAAATAACAATTTTTATAATCGTAATTTCACTTGCCCCTTCGTTAGAGCGCTCTTAGATTAATCTAGTCCGATATTAGTTTTATTGACGCGTATTAACAGGGACTGTGAAACACGAAGAATACACAGCAATCCAGCAGCAACTCAGTAGCCCTGCATGCTTGGCGGTAGCAATCAGCATGGGCCAATCAGTGTCACTGCTGGTTATTCTTCAAATTTTACTGTCCATGTTAATACATATCGATAAAACAATATCACTCTAGACTAATCTGGGAACGCTCTATCAAATGGGCACATAAAATACCGCTTTAAAAAACATTTTGTTTGTAACGGAAAACAAACCTACGCTTTCCGTCGACGCTGGACGTCGCATGAAAGACGTGATGAGCACTACGTGTTTGGACTGGCTCCAGCTACACGACGCACAAACGAAATTGCAAGCATCTGTTGAAACACCAGAGAAAATGCGTCTGATCATTCTTAAGAGAGACCTTGCATAAAGGGGAAAAAATGTTACCGATAATCTCCTAAAGTTCTTGGCCGATTTACTTCATATTTTACCTAATACTCTAATGAACATTCCGACAGACATAGGCTATAAATTTTTCGGTTTATAGCATATATAAATAAATATTTAATATGGAGAGGTTGGTAGCAAAGGTCCAGAAAATTCTTGACCAACTTATTTCAAATTTTTTACACTATACACTAACACACGTTCAGAGAAACCTAGCCTATATATTTCTCTAAGTTAACTGGTTTTCTGCTAATCGATCGTGAGAAATAAAACGAAATGCACATTTTCACAGCGCAACATTTTCTTTCTCGCACTCAATTCCAACTACGACAACAAGGCAATTTAACAAATTGTCTCTGCCATGTATATTCTTTATCTTTAATACAACTTCATACAACATTTGTATACACAACAATGTGATGTTTTGTTTTGTTCCCCGCCGTCGGTTTCACAGCAAACAGGAAAGATGTATTTATAGCTTACCGGCTTGTGATTGGAATACTACAAAGGAATCTGAATCGCCCGAAACTTTGCAATCCTACTCAAACGCAGATTAAGAGTATTCGAAATATTATCATTGAAGCTAGTATCCTCACAGATCCATCAGCTGGAAGGTCTCTCTCGTTCCCTGTATACCAATGATACCAGCCGATTTCCATAATCATTTTGGCGAGTTCACTTCCCCATCGCCGGCCGGTGTGGCCGAGCGGTTCTAGGCGCTTCAGTCTGGAACCGCGCGACTGCTACGGTCGCACGTTCGAATCCCGCCTCGGGCATGGATGTGTGTGATGTCCTCAGGTTAGTTAGGTTTAAGTAGTTCTAAGTTCTAGAGGACTGATGACCTCAGATGTTAAGTCCCATTGTGCTCAGAGCCATTTGAACCAGCCAGTTCCCCATCAAAGTTCCGTTGCAGTAACAATAAATACGGCTCAAGGTTAGAGAGAGGGGTGTCAGTTTCTGAAATCTGCTTAAAGCTTCGATTTTCTGCATGTCTTCCTCCATTACGCTACAGTTTTCTAGTCTTGCAACCTCTTTGTATAATAATAGCATCACCCGCGAACAGCGTCATGGAACTTCTTATCAACTGAGCTTTCCAGCAGCGATTCCCAATTTTCTCTCACAGCTTCACTTTTGCCTTTATGTCTCTCTACTCCACAAAGTTTACAGAAGCTCTCCGGCACGTCTTGAGGAAGCAGCAGCGGGTAAGACCGTTGCAGGTGTAAAGCAATGTTACTGTGTTCAAGGTCCGGTCCGGTACACAGTTTTCAGGAATTTTCAAAACAAACAAGCCGAACGCCAGGACAACTACAACGTTTACTCACAAGGGAACCTCCCCATCGCACCCCCCTCAGATTTAGTTATAAGTTGGCACAGTGGATAGGCCTTGAAAAACGGAACACAGATCAATCGAGAAAACAGGAAGGAGTTGTGTGGAACTATGAAAAAATAAGCAAAATATACAAACTGAGTAGTCCATGTGTAACATAAGCAACATTATGGAAGATATGAGCTTAGGAGCGCCGTGGTCACGTGGTTACGTAAGCAGCTGCGGATCGAGAGGTCCTTGGTTCAAGTCTTCCCTCGTGTGAAAAGATTAACTTTTTATTTTCAGATTATGTGACAAACTCTTATGTTCTCATCACTTTTTTGGAAGTGATTATCACGTCCACAAGAAAACCTAAATCGGGCAAGGTAGAAGAATCTTTTTACCCATTCGCCGAGTGTACAAGTTAGGTGGGTCGACAACATACTCCTGTCATATGACGCATAAGCCATCACCAGTGTCGTATAGAATATATCAGACGTGTTTTCCTGTGGAGGAATCGGTTGACCTATGACCTTCCGATCAAATGTTTTCGGTTCCCATTGGAGACGCACGTCCTTTCGTCTACTAATCGCACGGTTCTGCGGTGCGGTCGCAAAACACAGCCACTAAACTCATTACAGTGAACACAGACGTCGATGAACGAACGGACAGATCATAACTTTGCGAAAATAAAGAAGGAAAACTTTTCACTCGTTCCGCAGCTGCTCACGCTAACGACAGGACCACTGCGCTCTCGAGCTCACACTACCCTTGATATTGCCTATCTCGCACATGGACCACTCAGTTTGTATATTTTGCTTATTTTTTCATAGTTCCACACAACTTCTTCCTGTTTTCTCGGTTGATCTGTGTTCAGTTTTTCAAGGCCTATCCAATGTGCCAACTTATAACTAAATCTGAGGGGGGTGCGATGGGGAGGTTCCCTTGTCAGATATTACCGGAAAACTATCTCACTCAAACTGATTTCTATGTAATAACCAATAATTCCCCCGAGTCACGTTACCAATGGAGACTAACAGTACTTCCCTAACTCGAAATAAAAAGTCAATAAATCCTTTTCTTGTGCTGATGTCATCATTTTAGCAGAGCCAGCGTTATGTATGGCGTAGTAAGTAGTCCGTACCTAAGCGTTCTGGCCCGTTTTACATGCTTTTTCGAGGAGCATACTGAAACATTTAGGTAGGAACCGTATTGGTTCCACAGGGTCAAGTTCAAAGTATGCATGTGAGTCGTGTGAATGACCGTGGTGAGTGCTGGTGTGATGGGGTGCTGGGATGGTTCGTTAAATGAAAGGGGGAAGGGGAGGATGAAATGCAGTGCCACCATACAGCCTTTTAAATAACAACAAAGAGACCGCCTAATTTGGTGTCCCCATCTGACGCAGAATCACGATCGACAGTGTCACATGAAATCAAATGCAACAGTACAGAGCAATCTCTTATTTAATCTAGAACATCGGCGAAAAGTGTGGTGATCAGGAACTGGGCTTACCACTTATTCTCTCCATGCCATCTTAATTCTAGAGGTGAAATTCACTCCCACCTCCAAAAATAGAAGAGGCAGCTTCTAGGTCGAGCATTGCGACAATGGAGCGGGGGGAGATCCAGATTTATAATGATTTAATCACGTATCGTACAAGGTTTGGTACGCAGCAACAACAGAAACCGAGAGGTATGATAATTACTTTAGAGAGATCCACTTCAGTTGTAATAATTATTTATCAAATCACGATCTCGGGATTTTCAAATCCCATCTTCATGTGTATGAAATTATTGTATTTGGTAACAAAGAACATACGATGTGGCCCGTATAATGCAAGATTGGTTGGTTGGTTGGTTGATTTGGGGGGAGGGGACCAAATAGCGGAGTCATAGGTCCCATCGGATTAGGGAAGGATAGGGAAGAAAGTCCGCCATGCCCTTTCAAACGGAACCGTCCCGGCGTTTGCCTGAAGCGATTTAGGGTAATCACGGAAAACCTAAATCAGGATGGCCGGACGCGGGTTTGAAGCGTCCTCCTCCCGAATGCGAGTTCAGTGTGCTAACCACTGCGCTATATATATATATATATATATATATATATATATATATATATATATATATATATATATAGGGTGTTACAAAAAGGTACGGCCAAACTTCTCACACACAAATAAAGAAAAGATGTTATGTGGACATGTGTCCGCAAACGCTTAATTTCCATGTTAGAGCTCATTTTAGTTTCGTCAGTATGTACTGTACTTCCTCGATTCGCCCCCTTGATTTCATACGGGATACTCTACCTGCGCTGCTAGAACATGTGCCTTTACAAGTACGACACAACATGTGGTTCATGCACGATGGAGCTCCTGCACATTTCAGTCGAAGTGTTCGTACGCTTCTCAACAACAGATTCGGTGACCGATGGATTGGTAGAGGCGGACCAATTGTGTGTGTGTGAAACCTTATGGGATTTAACTGCTAAGGTCATCAGTGCCTAAGCTTACACACTACTTAACATAGATTATCCTAAGGACAAACACACACACCCATGCCCGAGGGAGGACTCGAGCCTCCGCCGGGACCAGCCGCAGCGGACCAGTTCCATGGCCTTCACGCTCTCCTGACCTCAACCCTCTTGACTTTCATTTATGGGGGCATTTGAAAGCTCTTGTCTACGCAACCGCGGTACCAAATGTAGAGACTCTTCGTGCTCTTATTGTGGACGGCTGTGATACAATACGCCATTCTCCAGGGCTGCATCAGCGCATCAGGGATTCCATGCGACGGAGGGTGGATGCATATATCCTCGCTAACGGAGGACGTTTTGAACATTTCCTGTAACCAAGTGTTTGAAGTCACGCTGGTACGTTCTGTTGCTGTGTGTTTCCATTCCATGATTAATGTGATTTGAAGAGAAGTAATAAAATGAGCTCTAACATGGAAAGTAAGCGATTCTGAACACATGTCCACATAACATACTTTATTTCTTTGTGTGTGAGGAATGTTTCCTGAAAGTTTGGCCGTACCTTTTTGTAACACCCTGTATATCATACAATTTTTGCCGGCCGGAGTGGCCGTGCGGTTCTAGGCGCTACAGTCTGGAGCCGAGCGACCGCTACGGTCGCAGGTTCGAATCCTACCTCGGGCATGGATGTATATGATGTCCTTAGGTTAGTTAGGTTTAATTAGTTCTAAGTTCTAGGCGACTGATTACCTCAGAAGTTAAGTCGCATAGTGCTCAGAGCCATTTGAACCATACAGTTTTGCGATGGCTTCATATTAGCGAAGTTGCTAAATTTCAGGCAAAATCTTTTATTAGCCATAACTCCGTAACTAAACATTTGTTTAGTTGTTTATACTAACTTTTTTCTTTAGTTTTACTTCTAGAATAACATATTAAAATATTTGCATATCTTCGTTCAAAATGGTTCATATGGCTCTGAGCACTATGCGACTTAACTTCTGAGGTCATCAGTCGCCTAGAACTTAGAACTAATTAAACCTAACTAACCTAAGGACATCACACACATCCATGTCCGAGGCAGGATTCGAACCTGTGACCGTAACGGTCGCTCGGCTCCAGACTGTTGCGCCTAGAACCACACGGCCACTCCGGCCAGCCGTATCTTCGTGAATCACCCTGTATATACCTAGCCTATTACCAAAAATCTTGAAAAGTTCTTGACTGGTATCCTTCAGATACTCTATTAAACATTCAGACGGAAGTAGACTACAAATTGTTAATACTACAATGTACAGGTTTTCGGTTAAAACTCAGAGAGAAAGAAAATGCTCTGCTGTAGCGTTGCCAAAATAGAAAAAATATTCCCTTAAACTGAAGTTAAATTTCCGCTAAATTACGCTAAATGCTTGTTAATGTTATTTACCCTCCTAAAAATGAAATTACAATGCACTGATAACTTACAAGGAATTTTTTTTGTCATCGGCATTGCATATTATTATTATTATTATTATTAATTACTATTACTGCTACTTTTGAATGGAAGTTTCCTAAGTTTAAATTCCACTCACCACATTAATGTGGTTCAAGTCACAGTATTTAATTTTCTTCCTCATCCTGCAATAGGGTGTCTTGCGCGACCACTGCTGAAGTACAGGGGCCAGATAAAGAAAAATGAAATGTGTGTGAAATCTTATGGGACTTAACTACTAAGGTCATCAGTCCCTAAGCTTACACACTACTTAACCTAAATTATCCTAAGGACAAATACACACACCCATGCCCGAGGGAGGATTCGAACCTCCGCCGGGACCAGCTGCACAGTCCGTGACTGCAGCGCCTCAGACCGCTCGGCTAATCCCGCGCGGCCCAGATGAAGAAATATCTGTGGCGAATGCTCTCATGGTGCCGATTTCTCGAAAACTGTCCAGCAGCTCGTAGTCGTGATAGCACTTATCGACACGATTAATTGCAATTGTAATTGCGAATTGCAAATAATTGTAAGAATGGCGGGTCGGCCGTTGTGGCCGAGCGGTTCTAGGCGCTACAGTCTGGACCCACGCGACCGCTACGGTCGCGTGTTCGAATCCTGCCTCGGGCATGGATGTGTGTGATATCCTTAGGTTAGTTAGGTTTAAGTAGTTCTAAGTGCTAGCGGACTGATGACCTCAGAAGTTAAGTCCCATAGTGCTCAGAGCCATTTAAGAATGGCGGTCACCATAATAGCAGTCTGTTCCGAAGAGACATTTTTATCCAGTTTAGTTGGCTAAAGGCCCTTTCCACCTCTGCATTGGACCGTGGTAAAATCAAAAGGAAAATAACCAGATCTGAAAGTTCTTGGATAAGGTTTAAGCTGCTGGCATCTCTCTATTAAGTATTTTCATTCTGCAACGTCACAGTATTGTTTGTTTCTTTTCAATGGACGGTTGTGATCTTCAACCACTTAAAATCAATTCTGGTTGCTGTTCTGTCCGACAAGTCCATTTCCTTAGCCAGTTATACTATTGGTTCTTTTAATACTTATAAGCATTCTCTTATAGGAACCAACGATACGTTTTGCAACATTTTTACTTTTTGGAGCAAGCGGAGTTGGAGACTCAAAAGCAAGGGAAACAAGAAAATGTTCACATTTCTTCTTGTGGATTTCTGAACCTCAGAAGAAACTTTGTTGGAAGTATTCATATCTTGCAATAAGACTTCGATTTCATGACCTAAGTATCACCTCGGCGACTTATATTTGCGAACATCTGCTGTTAAAGGATCACCTCTTTGCTCTGGTACAACAATTCACCATACAAGTCCAGTGATTAGCAAAATAACGTCGTTTACCAGTCGTGATTGTCTGCAGAATTTGACTGAAGTGCCTTGTTTGCCCTCTAACTTTCTTCCAAATAATGTTTGAAACAATAAGATAAATTTGTTTAAGTCATCACTGTACATATTATGAAGGAGTTGGGCAGTATAGCTTTTATCATCAAACCTTGCTATCTCTAAATGGGTTTTTAATTCAAGCTACTTAGACAAAACAAGGGAAACAGCTTCTGAAATAGACAGCCAACGTTTACTGCACTTCTGAACTGTTTTCAAAGGATTAGCTCTGTTATTCACTGCAATGAATAAATTTCTATAAGCAATTTGACGAGACTGGGACTTGGAAAATCAAGAATACATTTCTGACAAAAAAACTCCAAATTCCTGCACAAAGTTTCAGCTACGACAGATGATACCGCCAGCTGCACGCAATGACATACAGAGGGAATTAAGATAAGGAATTGTTTTTTTTCAAATTCTGATACGCACCTCTACTGAACGATAACTGCTGCATTGTCAGTACCCAAACCGCGCATTAAATGACTGTTCAAGCCGTACTCATTAAGCAAAGACATCAGACCACTGGTTATTGCCACAATGTTGCCTTCTAACTCTTGTATCATTTCCAAGAATGTGGAAACAATGCGACCTTGGGCCTCCGTAAACTCATCTTAGAGTACACTGAAATATCCGTCTTCTTTGTCCTTTTTCGGACTGTCCATGAACTGTGGGTAAAGAATGTTTTTAAACACACCACTACAGTTGCTTCTATATAAACACATCCGAGAGATATGGTCAGCACGCCCTTGTGAAGAAACGGGTGCTTAAGCTTTTGCATGCATTTTGCTTTTTGAATGATTAAAAAAAACCGATAGACACGAAATTAAACTGCACTGACGACGACATCGCGCAGTAGAATGATCGACAGGGATCTCAACAAGCCAGTCTTCCAATTGTTTATTGCTAGGTAATTCTTTTCTAGCCTTTTGGGTGTATTTTTCGTCCTTTTGTTTCGATATTTTGATGACACAGCTGATAAAAAGTAAAAAAAAACATACTAATTACACCGCTATAAAATGCATCATAAAGATTAAATATTTAACAGTATGCGCTATACCAACGCAATGCTAAAAGCAAAACACTACAACTGGCAAGGATTGTTCCGTTTTCCTGAGGCGAGGGAAATGCTGTATTGAAATCTGATTATACAGGGTGAGTCACATAGCGTTACCACTGGATATATTTCGTAAACCACATGAAATACTGACGAACCGATTCCACAGACCGAACGTGAGGAGAGGGGCTAGTGTAATTGTTTAATACAAACCATACAAAAATGCACGGAAGTATGTTTTTTAACACAAACCTACGTTTTTTTAAATGGAACCCCGTTAGTTTTGTTAGCACATCTGAACATATAAACAAATACGTAATCAGTGCCGTTTGTTGCATTGTAAAATGTTAATTACATCCTGAGATATTGTAACCTAAAGATGACGCTTGAGTACCACTCCTATGCTGTTCGATCGTGTGTATCGGAGAGCACTGCAACATACATCGCGTTTCTACATAATGATCTGCCAACGTTGCTCGAAAATGTCCCAATGGAAACGCGTCGACGTATGTGGTATCAGCATGATGGTGCACCTGCACATTCCGCAATTAAAACTAGGCTGACCCTTGACACGATGTTCGACGGGCGTTTCATAGGATGTGGAGGACGCATAAATTGGCCAGCTCGTTCTCCTGATCTTACACCTCTGGACTTCTTTCTGTGAGGTACGTTAAAGGAGAATGTGTACCGTGATGTGCCTACAACCCCAGAGGATATGAAACAACGTATTGTGGCAGCCTGCGGCGACATTACACCAGATGTACTGCGGCGTGTACGACATTCATTACGCCAGAGATTGCAATTGTGTGCAGCAAATGATGGCCACCACATTGAACATCTATTGGCCTGACACACTCTATTCCACTCCGTAATTGAAAACGGAAACCACGTGTGTACGTGTACCTCACCCCTCATGGTAATGTACATGTGCCTCAGTGAAAAAGACCAATAAAAAGGTGTTAGCATGTGGACGTAATGTGCTGTTCCAGTCTCTTCTGTACCTAAGGTCCATCACCGATCCCTTTGGATCCCTACGTAATTCGGTGCTCTCCGACACACACGATCGAACAGCGGAGGAGTGGTACTCAAGCGTCAACTTTAGGTTACAATATCTCAGGATGTAATTAACATTTTACAATGCAACAAACGGCACTGATTACGTATTTGTTCAGATGTGCTAACAAAACTAACGGGGTTCCATTTAAAAAAACGTAGGTTTGTGTTAAAAAACATACTTCCGTGCATTTTTTGTATGGTTTGTATTAAACAATTACACTAGCCCCTCCCCTCACGTTCGGTCTGTGGAATCGGTTCGTGAGTATTTCATGTGGTTTACGAAATATATCCAGCGGTAACGTTAGGTGACTCACCCTGTATAAGCACATGACTCATAGGAAGCAGGTGAATGATGAATTGAATTCTCGTAACTTCGTCGTATGAGCTTATCGGAGAATGAAATCAAACCACTAAAAGGATTTCTGATTCCTTAGTTATTTTCTGTTTTCTGACCTTGTAGGCTCTCGTGGTTTCTACATCACAGGAAAGCTTAAGCATGCTATTTTCATTAGCATTATAACTTTCTCCGAATCGTAATCAAATGGTTCAAATGGCTCTGAGCACTATGGGACTTAACATCTATGGTCATCAGTCCCCTAGAATTTAGAACTACTTAAACCTAACTAACCTAAGGACATCACATAACACCCAGTCATCACGAGGCAGAGAAAATCCCTGACCCCGCCGGGAATCGAACCCGGGAACCCGGGCGTGGGAAGCGAGAACGCTACCGCACGACCACGAGCTGCGGACAATCGTAATCCGATACTCAGGTGTATAAACACATTCCAGAGCAAGTTTCATAGGTATTGTGTAACGTGCATGTTTCATAGAAATGGTTGTATGGAAATAAGGAAGGTTAAACTGCAGCCTCATCATAATTTAATCGTAAGAGTTAGCTAGAGCCCTATCCAGAATTAGAGGAAGTTTCTTAGAGCCCTATCGTTGCCACTTTAGTATTTTTCACAGTAAATATTGTTTCTAATTTTATGATATAAACATTGAATTAAACAGAAAAATGTTGTTGTAGATGACAAGCCACTAACCAGTTAAAAAATCCGTTGACTATTAAATTCAAAATTTCATCCTTAGACAGTGTGTAAAATTCGTCAATTAGCGTGTGCTGAATTCAACTGTAAAAATGTGCCGTTTAGTTTCCTTTGTCAGAGCCAATTTTAACTACGGTAGCGGGGCATTAAAACCATTAGACAAACTTATTCTCCCGTATTATTATATTTTTTCTCATTATATATATTTTAAACATAAATTGTATACACAACAAACTGCTGCTTTGTCGTCTTCTTCGCAGAAGAAGAAATCAGTAACTTTGTATTTCTGGATTATCGGCCTACGTTTAGAATACTAATACAGAATTTGAATTTGGATTATCAATTTAAAAAATAATTCTCAAGGACAGAAAGGAGGGTAGGAAGAGTAGATTGACAGAGAGAGAGGCAGGAGGAAATGGAGAGAGATGAATGAGGACAAGATGGACAAAGAGAGAGAGAGAGAGGGTCGGGGTGAGAGAGGGGGAAGGAGGAGGAAATGGACAAAGGAAGGGGCAGGATGAGATGTAGAGAGACACGAGGGAGAAAGAGATTAGGACATATATCCAATTCCAATACATATTAGAAACGTGTACTTTCTCTTTTCTTTCTTTTCAGACCGAGTCACAGCCAAGTCCGTTATTCAGTGCGTTGCCTTTTCACTTAGTTGACTTTAAATGTAACGCAACCAGCAGATTATCAGCGCAAATTTAGTTATTGCTAGTATAACGGCGGAGTTAACCTACCCACAACAAGACGATATTGAACGAACCACGTCCCCCTATTCATCAACAGTTCTCTCCTTTTAATTTCCAATTTACTTGCCGGATAAAAGCAGTTCTAAATGTATATACCAAATCAAGTGATACACTAACATTTCTGAAAATTGCACCGTGAAGTATACATAAGCTCACCAGAGAAAATATTAATCATCCCCTTAACACTTTGACTAACGGCCACGTTTCTTAGAATGTCAGCCATTTTTATGGTTGTTTTAGAAATTATATGTCCGTGCGACACACTGCAGAGCAACGGAGCCCGTTAATGTACGTGATTTTATATTTAAAAGCGGGAGCAAACTTACCCCGACAAATGACGGGATCGGGAGTCGCGGTAATTTTCGCGTTCCATCAATTTTCAAGACTATCAGTCAGAGTGTTAAAAGAGCACTTTGGTCACTTTGAAGCCTTGTAGATCGTGTAGAACTGGTACCAGGCGGTCATGTGACCCTCTAGCACTAAAATTGATCATGGCAGTCATGTGGCGTGTGACCGAGCGAGGTGGCGCAGTGGTTAGCACACTGGACTCACATTCGGGAGGACGACGGTTCAATCCCGCGTCCGGCCATGCTTTCGGGAGGACGACGGTTCAATCCCGCGTCCGGCCATCCTGATTCAGGTTTTCCGTGATTTCCCTAAATCGCTCCAGGCAAATGCCGGGGTGGTTCCTTTGAAAGGACACGGCTGACTTCCTTCCCCGTCATTCCCTAAGCCGATGAGACCGATGACATCGCTGTCTGGTCTCCTCCTCCAAAACAACCCCCCCCCCCCCCCCCATGTGGCGCGTGTGTGCCAGTCGATTTGATGGAATTAGCGTACTAAGGTGGGCGGACATGGAGACGTGACACAATGACAGAAGGGAGTCATCGTATTTGGACGTGCCTATGACCCCACCGTGAGTGAACTGCCCTATTTGTTGGAGGATCAGCGCGGACGGTCCAACGTGTCTACAATAAATGGTGTATCAGTCGTATCCGCGTACACGGCGCAAGTGCAACGGTCGTAAGAAGTACCTGACCGACAGGGGCCAGAGACTAGTGTCACTGACACTAGTGTCAATGAATCTCATTTTAAAACACGGCACTAACTGCAGCTGTTAGTGAATGCAGTTCCACCTCACTTGTTCCCTAGCGAACATAAACTGCACACAATGGACATTTGAACTCGGGTACCTCTCAAAAAGACATTGCTCAAAGCAGCAGATGACGCTACACCTCTCCAATGGGCCAGGCATCACTGATACTGGACAGTAGCTAATTGAGGGCAAATATTGTGGGCCAAAAGACGCAATTTTTTCTCTTTTCAAATTTTCCAAAGCTTAGAGTGCATCGATGACCCAGTGAGGCGTTTAATCCGTAGTGTAGGACGTAGCTCAGAATGGAATTCGTTCTATGGTGTTTTGAAGGGGTATTTCTAATAAACTGGGTTCGATCGTTCAGATTACCATGAGCAAGAACCAGGATGTGTACTTCAGCACTTTCGGAGACCAAGTTTTGCCCTTTCTTCACATCTTCATGAAGTGTATGCGGTCAGCATTTCGTAATTTCGAGAAACCAACAACAGTGTTTACAGGGCTGCACACACATTTTTTATGAGTTTATAATATGTATGGATATCTTTTTTCCGTAATCCGATTTTGATGAAATAAAGCCTATACGGTGGCCCAAGCTATGCTCAAGTTACTTATGAAAACTCGTCTGGTAGTTTTGGAGATTAGCGTGTGCAAATAGTCAGACACGACGGTTTTACAGCTTTATTAGTGTAGGTTCAGATAACATTTTCACTCTTTTAAGGTTCAAATTATAAAACGGGAGTTTTCGATAAACTGCGCTCGATGAGCAAACGTATCCAGAAAAATGTAAAGAAAACGATTTTGTGTTAACTTTATACTATGCATACGTATTTGTTGTTTATATGTGTCCGAATGTACAAATGTGTCGAAGTATACAAATAAATCATATTATATGTACAGCACATTCTTCCGTAGGAGGGAAAAAAAAGAGAACCAACAGAAAAATGCTCCCGTCGGAGCCTCTGGCAGAAAAGTAGGGAACCAACTGCCTCATCTACATCAACTTGATTACTCTGCAATTCACAATTAAGTGCTTGGTAGAAGGTTCATCGAACCACGTTCAAGTTGTTTCTCTACCGTTCCGCTCTCGAACAGCGCGGGGGAACAACAAACACTTAAAATCTTTCCGTGCGAACTCTTACTTCTCGTATTTTATTAAGATTATCATTTTTCTCTGTGACGGTGGCTGTCAAAGAAATATTTTCGCACTCCTTCCTTGTTTGACGTACACTCAAGCATCCTATCGCACTTCGACTGGTATGCAAATGACCTGATATCAATCTCACAGAAAACGTCTGGGCGCATTTGGAATACAGGCGAAACATAGTAATTAACATTTCCGCAATTTAGTAGTTCTACGGGGTCTCACTATCAACGAGTGGCCTCACATGCGTATACCGTATCTGAAGGAACTTGTGGACTCTCCTATTTACCAACCTGAGGCAATTAGAAAGGCCAGAGGGGAACTAACACTGCATTAGTGTGGTTTCTCCTGGGAATGAGTTGGGATTGGGTTGTGTGGGGGAAGAGACCAAACAGCAAAGTCATCGGTCTCAACTCCTGGGGATGACAAATATTTTGTCACGTTCCTTTGAGTAAAGTACTACATTGGTATACATTACGTAGATGACAATAGATAAATGATTGAGAGTACAAGTTTGTATGGGATGTCTGGAGATGAGAATTAAGTATGGTGTGAAGATTCTAGGTGCTGCAGTCGGGGCCTGTAAATGCTCTCGTATGGAAACAAAGAGGTCATATGCATGTTCTTGGGAAACCTTCCTCCACGCGGTGCGCATGCGTGTCCACAAATCACCAACAGTGACTGCTGAAGAGTGGTACGAACAAGTTATCAACAAACCATATCCAACAAATGTTCCAAAAGAGCGTATCAGGCGGACATGCAGGAGAGGGAAGCAGGATACTGCTCGTTCTTCGAAGATGTTTTGCACATTCCTCGTTGTTTGTGAACGAAATTATTCTGCTGACAGACAGCACATCATTCTTGAAACCTAACAGGCTGTCCTGAGAATGGAGAATTCAAGATCGCAAGTTGTATCCAAGGCTGATCCAGCCAGTTTGGATGGCGTTTGTCCGGTATACCTCTCAACACTTAGGACAGTTACGCTGCGCTCACTGTGGTAGGACCTGACTAGTGTGTGCTCATCACTGTAGGACAGGTTGAAGCGCACAGATCCGAAATCACAATTTGACTCTCGGATTGTCAGCGATCGCATTAAAGTGGTCATAAACTTTTGCAGTTTCTCATCAACAGAAGCTGAAACAGTGGCATGCTTTTCGCATATTCTTGTTAGAGATGACGTTTATCGCCGAAACAACCGGTTTTCGGTTATATATATTTTTTTCAACTCTCATTTAACCCGACTGTTAAAACCACTCAAAATAACTGGTTTCTGAAATAACCTATTTTCAGTTTTTTATTCTTATTATTTCCAATAATAAGTAAAAATCGAACAAATATTGAAAAATTTTGACACCCTCACTCTCAAGATACATAGAATCAAAATACTAAATTAAATAGGCAGATAAAAGAAAATGTAGTGTTTCCACCGTTCGCTGCTTTCCTGAAAAGTGATAAGTGGTTGAAGACTACAAAAAACCACTGATGTTCTGCTATTGATTCTAACTTTTTGAATATCTTCAAAAAAATCATGTTGTGATCGAGGATCGTGCCACTATTTGTGCATTACGAATAGTCCATGCTAAAAGGTGAAAAGTGAGGTCGAGGAACTCTTTTTTTTTTCATGTTAATTCGTCCGTTTTCAAGGGCTACGAACAGATAAAGGCACATCATGTAGTGACGGGCAGCAGATCAGCTATTTTCTATTTTTATCATGAAGTATGAATGGATTGTTAAGTTTTAAGTTTTGTCCTCATATGATGTCGCAAGATTGTTGTGGCTCTTCCCGTTTTTAATCTTTTTAAAGCAAATGGAGCATTATACTTTATTGGTAGCGCACTTTGTAAAATACTTCTAGACTTACTTATAGGCTAGAGATGGTGCAACTCTGTAATACAACCGATGTCCGACGACGACAGCGAGAAACTACGGTACAGACCAGATGGGGCAAGCCACGCACACAACATGTACGTGCGTACCATCGAGTAGACCATACCACAAAGTAACTGGTACATTAATATCACCAATATTCTTATGTCATGTGTTTGTTGCTCGATTGTGTCGGCATTGTTATTAAAAGAGCACTGATCGCTTTTCCCGTATTCTATTACAATTCGATGTTTCAAAGGAATGTAAATGTTACGAACAAAAATTATTAATTTTTTAAAAAAGATTTATTTAAGAACTAAAATTTTTAGCACTGCTGCTGTGGCTAATTGATATTTCGGCTTTTTACCTGGAGCAATAATGAGAAGTAAAAAGCACCTGTTATAACCGAGGCCAACTAAATGCGGCAAAACACTGGTTATTCTGAAGTAAAATACCGGTATCGGTTGTAACAGCTCGTTTTTTCCCATCCCTATTTCTTACGTACGGAATTTGAAAAATGCCTCACTTGGCGCAGATATGGCGTTGACATCAAAGAAATTTTGTTCCTATTACGTGGAGCATGTTGTGTATTAATTAATTTCAGCATTATTTTTCTATGAAATGTTTAGTATATACCGTCCAAACGCATAAAATCGAATACTTTGTCGTCTTAAAAGCGTCGATGGTTTATTGCCAACAGAAAGCTGGACCGTTTATTACCAACAGAAATTTATCCACACGTTGTGGAGATTTGTAAAGCGTCCTTCATTTGTAACGGTTAAGAAATGAGCGGTGGAATTCGTATGTGCCTTCACTTGTTGCTCGTGTGAGGGGCAACCCAAAATAGTAACTTCAGATGAAATGACCGACAAAGTGCACAGTTTAATATTGGTCGATTGGCAGTTTATGTTGTGTGGAATAGCTGACGTCAAATGCATATCATAAGGAAAAGATTTTTACATTAAGAATCAACTAGAAGTAAAATTTATGCAACGTGGCTGCCACACTTGTTGAATTCTTACCAAAAGCAAATAGTAAGCGAATTCATCAACAACTGCAAACTATCATTTTTTTCAATTCCCAAAGCTCCATTGTGGAGCGTTCCACATTGTCGTCACTTTTGCAGTGTGGACTCTGTTTATGAACTGCTTCTAACATCACTTCATCCACCTGTCCTCATACCTTTTTGGGTATGGCCAGATTCCAGTACTCGTCTTCTACCCTAAAGTATTTAGATTTGGGCAAAGTGAAGAATGGCAGCTGAATTCATTTGTACTAAAGTTTTTGATGTTGCTGATGTTCTGGACGATGTTTCCCAGGTTGCACTTGCTTCTTCTAGTGCAAGTTTATAAAAATAGAATCTGGTAAGAGGTTTAATGTTTGTCTTTAAATAAAAGGTCTTGGCCATAATGTCATTTTGCACCACATGGTTTACTTCCAAATTCTGAAACACTTCCACTACTGGTTACAATATTGGCGTCTATTAGTGATGACAAACGCTTTTAGAGCGACCCTCTAAACACGACCAATTCCTACCGCCCCTGACAAACAAGTGCGTCGTTGGCCTCGAGATGTCAAAGACCTCGTAAAACCTCCACATTCAGGTTAGAGTTGTTACACTGGATTTTTTGGAAGCTTTTTGACAAAGGTTAATACTATCACAAAGTCCGCAGCTCGTGATCTTGCGGTAGCGTTCTCGCTTCCCGCGCACGGGGTCCCGGGTTCGATTCCCGGCGGGGTCAGGGATTTCGTCTGCCTCGTGATGAATGGGTGTTGTGTGTTCTTCATCATCATTTCATCATCATTGACTCGCAAGTCGCCGAAGTGGCGTCATCTAAAAAGGACTTGCAATACGGCGGCCGAACTTCCCCGCATGGGGCCTCCCGGCCAACAATGCCATACGATCATTTCATTTGATTTCACTATTACAAAAACTAACAAAATGTGAAACTTACAGGTTGAGAATCATGCCTACAGTAACTATTGATTATTATTTACGAGAATATGATGGTTATATTGATTTGACAATGGTATGCTTAATTTGACTTTGGTGTGTTTGATACTCGGATTGTGAAACAGGCGTTTAGCAGTTTGTGTTTTGTTAAAATATGTTGCATCTATTTGATGTTCCGTAACAGGATTTACAAATAAAAAAAGTAATTTTGGTGTGAACAGTTTTGTGAATCAACGATGCTTTTTAATTCAAAATAACGGCGCAATCTTCATGATTCAAATGCAGTTATTTTTACCATTTTGGACAGAAGTGACAAAAACTGGGAAGCATTTCAGCGTCTCTATCTCCTAAGATTTCGGATGAGACATAAAGTTCCAAAAGATGACTTAATTAATAACTTAACAATATTGCACAGTTTGTAATTTTCGTCTTTTGGTTCGTTACTGAAATTAACGTTGCTATTTCTATGATGTCAGTGCTCTGAGGTTTGTTTACCTGTAATATCCATTTTGTCTGTTCCAAAAATTAAGTTTTCTTGATAACTGTGTGTTAGCAAATTTGGTTGTAAGTCTACATTGCAGATAATTCTCGATAAGCTGTAAAATCGAGCCTGTATTTCTTGTCTGTAGAACTTATAGGGTGTCCGTCGAAATATTGTGAGGACAGTTTGAACAGATTATAAAGACGAAGTAGAAAGCTTTACTGAATCTACCAGTACCATCCCCATAATGCTACATGCTTCACCAAGTTTCAAAAAGGATCTGTAATGTATACTGTGCTACGATTAGTTGCTGTAGACGAGACATACGTCTACCACGTCGATCCAGAATCGAAACCGCAATCGAAGCAGTGGGCGTCGATAGCCGGTGATCCTGTACCAAAAGAGCCGAAGTCGATTTCATTTGTTCTCTGGGATACAAAAAGTATTCTTCTTATTGATTAGCTTATAGTGCGTAAAACAATAATTGACGAAGACTGCACAAGTCTTGTCGAACAGCTAAATGAAGCAATACGTAAGAAGAGACCTAGTCTGGAATCTCTTATTCGTCTTAGTTAACACCCTCTGACTGCGCTATTAACGTATCTTAATAAATTTGAGACCGGAAAACGATTTGAGTCTGCTGAAGAGAGTATAGCAACAGCAAAAGTGCAATTTTATTGATTTCTAGAATCGTTATTCCAGGATGAGATATACTCGCTGGGAGAACGTTGGACGAAGTGAATTTGCCTAAAAGGGGACTATGTCGAAAATAAATGTACTTTTATCCTAAATATATTTATTCACTGTCAGACCGAGAACGCACATCGCCCTTGTACAATCTTTTGGATCTTGTGAATACAAAGGGCGAGTTAGATTTCGCACGATCATCGTTTTCGTGATCCGTTGCAGTGGCAAATGGTGGAGTCAAAACAAGTTTTTCTTTTAGAAGTGGAGTTACGCTTTTAAAGGACGTTGTATATAGTCTGTAAAATAAACTTTATAGTGACTCAGAACGAACTGGTATTATTAATTCGTTGTAAATATCAACAAGTAACAGACCCAAAATCTGTTTTCTCCCATAAGACAGTTCAGGTGTAAATTCACATATGAAGAAACGCTTCGTTCCCTCTTGTGTGTATTCGTTCGAAGAACTCGTTGTGAGAGCTGTAGGAATCTGACATGTCCAGCTGTGTTGAAGACTGGTTCAAGTGCCAATTTGTGAGCTGTTTACTTTGCACGCTGGCTGCAGTTTCCTGGAATAATGCATCCTGAAATGAAACCTATTTTCTGTTTAACTTGCAATTAAAATAGCGTGATAATTCGATTTCATGTCCATCCGTGTAATCAGCAAGTCCACCAAATGTACGTTACAGACGTTGTTAGTCATTGTGTCCCTATTATTACCTGCTTCCCCGTTCCATTCCGGGAGAGAGCGTGGGAAATTTCGTCACATACACGCCATCTGCACGTTCTACTACGAACTGTATTTCGTAGTGATTATCTTTTTCAGAGATGTGGTCGCTGGGTTATTACTGTTTTATGACTATCTGTATAATACCACGCGAGTCCTATCGTATCCTGCGTTTCGACTGCTAGTTAAGGTGACAGTGTTGCGGAGAGATGTTGATACTGGTGTCTTGGTATGCCCAGTAACTACACTTATGGTCAAGCACTGTGATGGTTGTCTTGTGACTCTCATTGTTGCTATGAAGCTGGAAATCTTTTGGGAAAGACTGGATATTTCTTTCCATAAGCCGCATAAGTCGGAAGAACTGATGGTATCCAGTGACTTTGGAAGCTACACGAGATAACAAAAATATCTGATTTTGTTCTGTTCATCGTTATCGGATAGGATGTGTATTATTCCAGATGTGTTTCTACCGTGAAGAATGTCATCATAGTTTTGGGTTTGAGGGGAACAATTTCGAGCGACCGCAGCAGTAAAGGATATCGTATTATACCAGAAAGGAGTCGTTAGTTCCTCTGTAGGCCAAAAGAAGAAATTCGTATCTTTTGAGGGTGTCTCAAAATTGAAACTACTACCATAGCCCTGCATTGTCCACTCAACTAATGACGGCTCTATTAGCACACATACTGTTTAAGCTAAACACTCACACACCTAGAGGGTTTATCATATAATTAATCATCCTAGTACCACTGGGGATCCATATGACCCCATAAGCACACTGGAAATGCAAACCTCCCTTGTTTTCAAAAATATTATTGTCAGAATATATAACTCGCCCCCCCCCCCCCCCCCCCGAACCAACTGTTTTCATTTATGTTTGGTTCATTTTTATGTTTACAACACGTTAAGATGTATTCATGATTATTGCATTGAATAGCACTGGGGTGTATATGACTCCAAATGAAACTCTTTGTTTTCTGAATTTGATATTTATGAAAATAGAATAATGATTATTGCATTGAACAGCTATTATACGATACACCTACAACAATGAAAATGTGATTTACCACTTATTTTTGTACCCATTGTTACGATTTCTTGTCTCAACTGTTGTGCCCTGCCTAATACCACAGGGATCAATATGACTCCATAAGCACATTGGAAATACATGTCTACTTTCTTTTCGAAGGTTTTGTTTCAAAATATGTAGATTTATCCCTATGAATCAATTGTTTCCAATGATGTGTTGTTTGGCTTTATGCAGGGTGATTTTTCCACCATGTAAAAACTCTATGAATTGGTCAATGAAAGGATCTAATTAACCAATGTCGGGGAATGCATAATTTCCGTGCTAGAGATCATTTATTTAATCATACTTTGTGAAAGAGACTGCGGTCTAATACGCACTGTATCATACAGCCACAGTTACAGAATGCACGGTTTCCTCCTAGGGGGTGATATTGCTACTCATATGTCATGACCTGGTGCCCTCTCCTCCCCTAGTCATTTGTAATGTTGTGTCCGATTCATTTCTCTTGCTGACTCATTTATAGTGGATGTGATACAGCGTTGTACACAACGGTTCCGCATTCGAATCGAAAGCTGTGTACTTACAGATTAGCTGGATGTTTCTCAAGGAGTTCGTTGCGGAGTGGTCATTTACGTTAAAAACAGTATTTCGTTTGAGTCCATAGACGTATCACGACACTGCACTGAACAGATATTTGAGTGTTGTGCAGGGGCAGTTGAATTTAGTGAAACTAAACTTCCAGTTGTTGTTTATAGATACCCTAATTCTGACTTCATAGCATTTCTGCTCTAGCTAGGGAGGATACTTTGTTCACTTTATAGGAAGTACTTCAGCATTCAATTTTGTATATGATTGTGCAAGAAAAAAGATGTTGGTGGATCTCCTAAACTCATATGATCTGATGCAGACTGTGATTTTTCCAACTAGAGTGCTGGGGAACAGTAGCACAGCCATAGACAATATTTTTATTCATTCTTCATTACCAGATGGGCATTCTGTTAGCAAAACGCTGAATGACCTTTCAGACCATGATACACAAATTTTAGCACCAAAAGCCTTTTGTACTCAAACAAATGTCATATACAAATGTAATTACAATGTAATTACAAACTATGTAGGAAAGCTGATCCAGCGGTAATAGAGAGTTTCTTAAACCTCGTTAAGGAACAAGAGTGGCAAGACATTTATAGTGCCGATAACATAGATGACAAATGTAATGCTTTCCTTAACACATTTCTCATGCTTTTAGAGAGCTGCTTTCCGTTAGAACGTTCTAAGCGGGGTACCAGCACTAAAAGGCAGCCTGAGTGACTGACTAGTTGGAAAAGGATATCATGTAGAGCAAAGCGGGAATTACATAAAAATGGTAGAAGTAGTCACAATCAAGTTACGGTATCACATCACAGACACTATTATAAGGTGCGTAAAAATGTTATTAGGAAATGAGTATGTGGCACGCAAATAGAATAGCTAATTCACGGAATAAAATTAAAACCATGTGGTCAGTTGTGATGGAAGTGTCTGGTCAGCGTCACAAGGTCGACGATATAAAGTCAGTTCGGAGTAAAAATATTTCTGTTACTTATAAGTCAGATATATGTACAGTATTTAACAATCATTTTCTGAGCATTGCTGGTGGATTAAATAAAACTTAAGTTTCTTCAGGGAATCATATAACTCTCTTGGGAAATGCCTTTCCGAGATTGATGTCTGTACTACTCCTCTGTGGTACTGACGAGTGGGAGATTGAGTTGAAAATTAAATCACTGAAGACTAAGCAGTCTCATAGTTACGATGGAGTTCCGAGCAGAATATTAAAGCACTGTGCTGCACGTTTTAGCCCTATACTTAGCCATATTTGTAATTTTTCCTTTAAGAATAGTCAGTTTAATGAACGATTTAAGTACTCAGTAAAAGCAGCTTTATACAAAGGGAAAAAGGGATAATGTAGGCAATTTTAGACGTATTCCTATGCCATCAGTGTTTGCTAAAGTTATAGAAAAGGCTGTGTATGTAAAGATAATTGATCATTTTATATCACACAATTTGCTATCAAATGTAGAGTTCGACTTTAGAAGTCGTTTAACGACTGAAAATGCTATATTCTCTTTCCTCTGTGAGGTACTGGATGGATTAAACAAAAGTTTTCGTACAGTAGGTGTCTTATTTGATTTAACCAAGACATTTGATTGTGTTGATCACAAAATATTGCTCCATAAGTTGGACCATTACAGAATACGGGGTGAAGCTCACAATTGGTTCACCTGTTACTTTAACAACAGACAGCAAAAGGTCATTATTTACAATGATGAGAACGGCTGTGATGTGGGGTCTGAGTGGGGTACAGTCAAATGGGGAGAGCCCCAGGGATCAGTGTTGGGGTCACTACTGTTCCTTATTTATGTAAATGATGTGCCCTCTAGTATTACGGATAATTCTATGATATTTCTGTTCGCTGATGACATTAGCTTAACAATAAAGGGCGTTGTGTGCAACACTGGCTGTGTTTCAAATAGTGCAGTTCATGGCATAAGTTCATGGATTGTAGAAAACAAACTAACGCTGAATCACAGTAAGACTCAGTTTTTTCATTTTCTGACACACAATTCAACAATACCCGACATTTTAATTTCACAGACTGGGCATATAATTAGTGAGACTGAACAGTTCAAATTTCTAGATTTTCAGATAGATAGTAAACTGTCGTGAAAAGCCCACGTTCAGGATCTTGTTCAAAGACTTAATGTTGCCATTTTTAATATTCGAACTGTATCTGAAGTAAGTTATCGTTCGACACGAAAATTAGTCTACTTTGCTTATTTTCATTCGCTCATGTCGTATGGTATTATATTTTGGGGTAACTCTTCCCATTCTAAAAGGATATTTTTGGCTCAGAAACGGGTAGTTTGGGCAATAAGTGGTTCGCGAATCTCTTTTCGATCCCTGTTCACTAGTCTGGGTATTTTGACATTACCCTCTCAATATATAAAGTCTTTACTGTCGTCTCTTGTTAACGATATCAGCTTATTCCCAAGAATTAGCAGCTTTCACTCAATTAATACTCGGCAGAAACCCAATCTGCATTTGGATCGCACTTCCTTAACTCTTGTGCAGAAAAGTGTGCAGTATACTGCTGCATCCTTTTTCAATAAGCTACCACAAGAATTCAAAAGTCTTAGTAGTCATCCACGCGCTTTCAAATCGAAACTGAAGAGTTTCCTCACCGGTCATTCATTCTACTCTGTTCAGGAGTTCCTTGAAAAACTGTTGATTGTGTTTACTTGAACTTATGGCTCGATTTTTATGCGTTTATAAACATTTTATTTTATCTGTTATTATTTTTATGTTGCAATTTCATGTACTGACACATTCCATGACCTTTGATATTTGCTCCTCACTTTGGTCCTACGAATATAAAGACCTTTAAATCAATAATTTAAAAAAAAGAAATAAATACGGAAAGGCAAATGACAGCGATAGGCGGACAGTAAGTTTGTATCAGGAGAGCTATCCACGCCGACAACAGCCGCTATTTGGAACAGTGTTTCGCTGTTTGCCTGAGACAGGGTCGTTTCAGGAAGCAGAAAATCGTGAAGGACGTACCCGGTATGTTCGGACACCAGACTCGGAAGAAAATGTGATTAACACGTGGAAGGCGACCGCCATGTCAATACCAGGCAGTTGTCCCGCCAGTACAGGGTAAGCCAAACGACCGCATGGAAAATTCTCCATTACAATTTTTACTACCCATCATTTACAGCGTGTGCAGTGTTTGGTAGCGACCGGGAGCACTTTTGCCGTTCGTTTCTTCACCAGGCAGCCACCATTCCGGGACTTGTGTCATCCATTTTATTCACAGTTGAGGCCCCCTTTGCGCGGAGTGATATCTTCAACTTTCATAACAGTCATCCGTGGAATAAGATGCAGAACCCCCCATGGTATGGTGACTGCGATCGTCAGCATCGGTGCAGCCTGAATGTATGGGCCGGGATAATTGGCGGCCTTATTTTGGGACCAGTCTTCCTTTCACGTCACCTAACAGGCCAGAACTATCGACATTTCTTGCGGGTGGCTTTGCCTCCCCTGCTGGAAGAAGTGCCATTGATGATTCGAAGGGTTATGTGGTCGCTAGGTGATGGTGTTCCAACCCACTTCGTCATTAGCGTCTGGACGCTTCTCAATCGTGTCCTCCCTGGTCGATGGATCGGACGAGGGGGTCCAGCTGCACGGCCTGCTCGTTCACCGAATCCCAGTGCGTGCGATTTATTTCTGGTTACGAGAGCCATCTCAGAAGTATCGTGTATGCAGAGCCCATTCCAGATATGGAGACACTGGAGCAGCATATTCATGCTGTTTTTGACACTTCGGATGCATCCTGGCCGATATGAACGTGTGAGACAGAAACTCCTACGGCGCATACACGCATGCGTTGTGGCAGATGGAAACCATTTTCAACATATACTATAACTGTGGCTGGATGGTACAGCGCGTATTACACCGCAGCCTCTGTTGCAATGTACGATTGAATAAATGGTCTCTAGCACGGAAACCATGTATTTCCGGACGTAAGTTCATTGAATCTCTTTTGTTTCGTATCTTCTCATCGAGCAATCCCTAGAGTTTGTACAAGGTGTAAAAAATCACCCTGTATTTACAACACATTAAAATTTGTTCATGAGTTCTTGCACTGTGAGTGCCACTGGCGTCAATATGACCTCAATGTAAATTTCTTTTTGTTTCTTGAATGTAACATTTACAAAAAAATAGAATCATGACTTATGTTGAACAGCTGTTACGTAAGTTTTTATGTTACTTCGTTAAAATACGGCCACTATATCCCGTGTAGATTACTTTGGATCTTTATGATCCCAGTGGTATTCAGCAAAACAAACAAACAAACAAAAAAAAATACTGATAGTATTAGGGTGAATAGTGAGAACTGTCAGGGGTGATATGATAATAGAAGTATGAAAATGAAATGATCGTATGACAGTGTTGGCAGGGATTTCCCAGTCGAGTTCGGCCACCAAGTGCAAGTCTTACTGCATTCGGCGCCACATTGGGCGACTTGCGGCCGGCCGGAGTGGCCGAGCGGTTCTAGGCGCTACAGTCTGGAGCCGCGCGAACGTAACGGTCGCAGGTTCGAATCCTGCCTCTGGCATGTATGTGTGTGATGTCCTTAGGTTAGTTAGGTTTAAGTAGTTCTAAGTTCTAGGGGACTGATGACCACAGACGTTAAGTCCCGTAGTGCTCAGAGCCATTTTTGGGCGACTTGCGGCCAGTGATGAGGATGAAATGATGTTGAGGACAACACAACACCCAGTCCCCGAATGGTTAAAATGGCTCTAAGCACTATGGGACTTAACATCTGAGGTCATCAGTCCCCTAGACTTAGAATTACTTAAACCTAACTAACCTAAGGACATCACACACATCCATGCCCGAGGAAGGATTCGAACCTGCAACTGCAGCAGCAGCGCGGTTCTGGACAGAAGCACCCAGAACCGCTCGGCCACAGCGCCCGGCTCCAGTCCCCGAGCGGAGAAAATCTCCATCCCGGCCGGGAATGGAAACCGGGCCCAGTGCACGGGGGGCAAGCACGTTACCACCCAGCTTAGCAGGCGAACATAATATAAGTAAAAGTCTGGTAGAAAGCATGCGTCAGCAAAGAAACCATTTGCTATTGTATGGTTGAGACCCGACGCTGGCTTCAGTATCAAATGAAGGACGGAAATGGCATACGTTCTGAGTGCCAAATCAGATATTTGTCAGGGGAATGAAAAAACGATGTATCTCTGTTTCCACATAATTAATTTGTATCCTAAATTTGAGAATGATTCTGGTACCACAAAATTATGCTGCTCAGCGCATCACCGCTAAACAAAATGAGACAAATTAGAAAATAAATACTTTAATAATGTTCTGAGTACTATACCAAAAAACTGACTAGTTCTAAGCACCAATATATAAGTTTTTACAAGTTGGTTCTTAGGAAATAATAATTCAGCAACTAGTCACTGAAAAACGTGCTGTTTATAAATACAAATAGCGCCGTCACCGCTGTCGAACCGACAGGTTCATCTGCAGATGGCTATTCGCGTTTGTACTACGTTTATTGTTCTTTGCATCAGTTGTTGGCTGTTTCGTTAACAGTTAAAGTCCGCAACAACGAATATATACTAATATACATGGAAGGAAAAGAACGCAAAACCAAGAAAGAGTTGTGTGACATAAACCAAATGTTGGTAGGTGTGTTCCTACAGCTGAAGGATGATGTCTATTAAAATTTCGCGCCAATCGCATAAGATGAGAATGCAAATGAGATTCGCCTTAAACATACGCTGTCGCGGTCGTGAGTGTTGGTCACCACTGAACGTGCTGAGTTAATGTTAGTCAAGAATGCCTTTAAGGCGACAGAGACGCCATATCAACACCTCACTGAGTTTGAACGAGGTCGTGTAACAGACTTACGAGAAGCTGGAGGCTCGTACTGTGATAGTGCAGAAAGACTTCGGACGAATGTAGCCACTGTACATGTACATGTGTCTACGCTGATAACGGAAATGCACAGTTGCAAGAAGACGGCCACGTGGCACTACCGAGAGGGAAGACCATCGTGTTCAGCGTGTGACTCTGGCGCATCATACTGCATCTGCAGCAGCAATCTGAGCAGCAGTTAGCACCACCATGACACAACGAGCTGTTACAGAGCGGTTACTTCAAGGACAGTTCCAAGGCAGACGCCCTGTAGCGTGCATTCCACTGAATCCAAACTACCGCCATTTGCGGCTTCAGCAAGTCAAGCGAGAGCTCATTGGAGGGCAGTGTGGGTGCCTGTTGTGTTTTCTGATGAAAGCTATTTCAGCTGTTTTCTGATGAAAGATAATTCATCCTCGGTGTCAGTGATGGCCATATGTTGTTAGGAAGGAGGCCAGTTTAGGGTCTGCTAGTAACCTGTCTGTGTGCTAAATACACTGGACCGGTTCCTGGAGTAAAGGTCTGAGGTGCTATTTCGTGTGACAGCAGGGGCACCCTAGTGGTTATCCCATGCACACTGACTGCAAATTTGTGCATCAGTCTGGTGATTCGACCTGTTGTGCTGCTATTCATGAATATCATTCCATGTGGTGTTTTCCAACAGTATATCGCTCGCCCACATACCGCTGTCGTAGCTCAACATGATCTACAGAGTGTCGACATGTTGCCTTGACCTCCTCGATCACCAGATCTGTCTTCAGTGGAGCATATATGGACATCGTCGGAGGACAACCCCAGCATTAAGCGTCCCTGTACTCGCAGACCAAGTGCAACCGACATAACTCCATCCCGCAAACAGACATCAGGCACTTATACAACTCAATGCATAGACATCTGCATTCAAAATTCTGGCGGTTACATAGATTATTAATGTAGCAGCTTTTGACATCTGCAATGGCTTAACTCTCGCTTACATTAACCTGTTTTCTTGCAGTGTTAGCAGCTTACGTACGTTACCTAGACCTACTATCCATTTCATAATGATTGACCCCTGACTTTGAGCTCATATTCTGGTCACATCGCATGTTCAAATGTGTGTGTGAAATCTTATGGGACTTAACTGCTAAGGTCATCAGTCCCTAAGCTTACACACTACTTAACCTAAATTATCCTAAGGACAAACACACACGCCTATGCCCAAGGGAGGACTCGAACCTCCGCCGGACCAGCCGCACAGTCCATGACTGCAGCGCCAAAGACCGCTCGGCTAATCCTGCGCGGCCACATCGCATGACGAGCATCGATTTGTTGTACCTTGCCGAAATCTAGGAAGAAAGGTCTACTTTCATTTGGTGTATGAATATTACATTTTAGTTGAAAAGGGGGCGGCATACGTGGTAATGTTTAACAGAAAGCTTGCTTTTTCGATCGTTTTTTGGCCAGTGCCAAATCCGAGAAGTCGTGGAAGTCAGACCGCAATTAGGAGAAAAATTCCCTTTGCACAGTTTAAAGGTACAGCCATACTCAACTTCCAGACGAGATGTCGTTGCTTAGCAATTAGTCGTTTTGTCCTAATAATGGTGGGTGTAGATAGCTGCAGTTCGCCTGATGGTAATATATTTTAACAAGACGAAAACTGTAAATGCGAGCTCTGTTGTTGCCTTTCACAGCAGTTATGTTTTTATGCACGTAGATACACATAAAGCGCTAAATCGCATCTTTCATTCATTTGCTTTTGCGTTTCTTTGCGCCGCGTGTGCAATGTTGCCGTACCTGTGAATAGTGTTTCCACTTCATTGTTTATTGTTGCAGTGTTTACATCGCGGCTTTGTGTTACAATCGTGGTCCCATTAGTTGTTGTGTGTTCATGTGAGACAGTGTGGCCGGCCGCGGTGGCCGTGCGGTTCTGGCGCTGCAGTCGGAACCGCGGGACTACTGCGGTCGCAGGTTCGAATCCTGCCTCGGGCATGGATGTGTGTGATGTCCTTAGGTTAGTTAGGTTTAAGTAGTTCTAAGTTCTAGGGGACTGATGACTTAAGATGTTAAGTCCCATAGTGCTCAGAGCCATTTGAACCATTTTTTTGAGACAGTTTTCCTAACACAATTAATTGCCTTGTACTTGTGTGAAACTGTGCGTCATTCATGGAGTTGTGAAAAGTCTGTGTTGATCAGTATGTGAGCTTACCTTGAGGTCTAAAGAGAACAGGACGCGAGCAGTTCCGTACCACAGCCTGTAAAGAGAACTTCTGAATGTCTCGGTGTAGATGAAAATACAGTGAAGCAAATTTTGAGAGAATATAGAGGAACTCCATGTCTTGTATCAGCAAAAAAGCGTTCAGGCAGGCGACAAAAGTTTCTATTGGACAAGTTTACACAGGGAGTTATAAGAAGGAAAATCCACAACTTCTATGTGGAAAAGCAATTTCCAACAGTGGCTGCCGTATTGCAAAAGTTGAAAACTGAAGTGGAAGATTTTCCTGATATGAGTGTAACAAACCTTTGACGTGCTATTCGAAAATTGGGCTTCAGATACAAAAAGTTCAACAGAAAACCTGTGCTGATGGAAAATAACCAACTAGCAGGAAAAAGAGACCAGTTTTAGTGGCAAATAAGACTCTTGTGCAACACTGGATAGACTATTTATTACGCTGATGAAAGTTGATGTGGCGCAAATCATTCCAGAAAGTTTGGTTGGTAGGAACAAAAAATGTCTTATTCATCAGAAATGTGTAAAATTAACACAGAGGGAGTGTTCAAGAGAGGATGGGATGGAAAGGAGGAATTCGAACACCGTCTAGTTCTGGAAAAAAAGATTATAATGTGCCGCATTGGGAACGAAGATGGGTTCGTGCAAAATGCTGTTTTATGTTTTATTGGGCAACAAATGATACTTTACAGTTTTGTCGTCCCGCTCTGAAAAGTGTCCCCGAAGTGTCTGAAGGAATTCAGTGAGTCATGTACACAAATTTGAAAACAGTTATACACAAAGAGCCCACTTTTTGACTTAGCAATAGAACCGTTGCTGATCCAGGCAGACGACTGCAATAACAGCAGCGAAACCTCAGCCAGCAGCAAAAGCAATTAGGCCTAAGGGGAGTTTACAGGGCCTATGCGGGCAATGTTCAATTAGCTACTTTATGTGCCTGATCTCTGGAACCAATGAAGATAACACTCTAAAAGTTTTACAGGTATCCTATCCATGTTATATATGTCTACTGAACCAGAATTAAGAAGTGTACAAAAGAAGGAGAGATGTATATGCTATTTTTTATTACAAATAATTGTATATATAATGCCCTAGATGTCTATCTATTCAAATCATTTCTACGGTTGTGCTTCAGTAGGTGCAGTATGTTACAATGAAATAGGTGCCAAAGTTAAATATCACTATCACGAGTCGTTTTACATATAAAGGAACATAAATCATAAAAATGTCATTTTGAGAAAATGACATTTAAAGTTTACAATGATAAACATTGACTTGTAATTTTAAACTAAGTCTCAAAAACACCCAGCAGCACAGTCAGCATCATCATCTTTACCAGCTTCCTTCTCTAAATGTTTCTTTCTGCTGACTGACCTTGCCACTTTTTTTGTGAACTCAGCTGCACGCTGAGTCTCAGCTTGTCCAATAACTTCAAGCCGTTTACAGTATGGTAGCATGGAGTGATGTTAAAGATGTTTTAGAACTCCTTCTTCCCTTGTTTCTCTCATTAAATGTTAATACAGTATCACTAACTCCCCATTTTAGTGTATTGAACTCTACAAAAACATTTTTGGGAGCTCGTGTCCAGACAATGTTATTGAATGACTAGTTAGGATTCTGTGACACTTTCAGAGGAGGTCTGGGTGAGGTTGGTCCTTATAAATTGGTTTGATTACCTCCATAACAGCTTCAGGAATACAGTTCTTGTGTTCAAAAGACACTCCTGAAATTTCAGCCTTCCGGAATTTACATGATTCAGGTCCAGGTGGGCAGAGTGAACGTGTCGGTTGAAAATTTGTGAAAGTATGAGGTCCAGACTGATTTCCTCATACTTTCTACATCATTTCCGTTATTTCTGATGGCCATCCCATAATATTGCTGAAGGTGATTTATTGTTTTATCAGCCAGCCGCTCTCTAAGTGGCTTGCCATCATAAGTGTAGTGGTGCGAAGAGTTTGTTGTATTTTCTGAGAAGTGTGCCCATCCTCTTTTGCACAGGCCCAAGCAGTGGCGGATTTAAAAATTTTGCGCCCCTAGACACACCACATTATAAGCGTTTCCCCCTAAAAAACATGTTTTAAATAATAATTATTACCCGATCACTTTACAATTGCCGTTTCGGGTGGGGGCGCTGTGAGCTGTTTCCGTACTCTGCTATTCGTTGTTTTGAAGGACGCGTCAGCGGTCTAGTCGCTCGCAATCAAAATGTAATGTGGTTCCTGAACTGAAGGGCAGCGGATAAAACAAACTTAAAACTGCATTGTGTTAACACATTCTTCTATCTAAAGACAACAGAAACGAACACAAGGAAAATAACTTTTCAAAATGGCCTAAAAATTCAGCAGAACTTGTAGGAGACAACAGATTTTTGTTATACAAGTCATTCACTTTAAATAAGTTCTTTACCACGAAACCATGGAAAACGGAAATAAAAATGTGTTACAGTCTAAAAATTGAAGCGAACGTGTCATACATTAGAAATTAATATGTACTTTTACAGAGATGCGTTCACAATTAAAATTAAACTGTCATTTTACGATCTAATAACTAGAATGTGTCGCAGATAAAAAAATACGTTCGGTATTAATACGTGAATCTGTAGGAAAGCGTAAGAAATGAAAATGAAATAGAGATTTCAGTGCACGAACTAATAATTAAATACAGACGAGCAAATACAGAACTGGATTTGCTGTTCCATAATTTTACAGACTAGTGTGGAAAAATAGAATTTGTTTTATAATCTAATAGTTAACGTGTAAAGAATTAGGGTCTGTGTAGCTAGATGCTGCATACTAAGTGTACACAATACCTTTAATCCATGTAAGGGCTGAACACTTTTGTGTTTCACACGTTATTACATATTCTGCATATGTTCTTTTCGTATAAACATGTGTCTAAAAATGAAAAACATTCACAGTATCAACATGTTTTGTTAAATGGGTGTCGTTAAATCAAAGCTCAGATATTGAAGACCACAGAGCTTTCACATTAATTGCAGTAATGGAGGGTTGAGTTGATACTTCCCCGTAATTTCTACAAGAAATATAAGTAGAGTCGGGTTTTACGTACTGAGGCCCACACATGTTACAGTATTCAAGAAACTTTTGATTAGCTTATCACAGTTTTTCAGGGTTTCCGGTATTTTCACGGGGAAGTTATGGTAGGGTTAAGTAGAAGCCGACAACAATCTCGGAATAATAAAGTTTCAAACATTGTATTGTAGATTACCGTTCTGACAGCTTACTTCAGAATGTTTTGAACAATCATGAAGATGATACCAGACGGAAACATAATGTTATATTTTCATTGAGTCACCAAGTAAACTATGTATATTTCCAAGCTTGTATTGTCGAATTTCGTTCTTAAGGCGTATTTAAGCTAGCAAGTTGTTTAACAATATTAAAAATTTTTGACGTTTGTAAGCGCAGTTATTTTAAAACGTAAAAGGTTAAAATGAGTACAGAGCAAAAATTCCGCCCCCCTTAAGGTGCCACCCCTAGGCCCGTGCCCAGTGGGCCTATATGTAAATCCGCCATTTTGCCCAACGCATTACGATTTCTTTGTCACAATATTTTCATGTGGATTTGCTTCAACAACACACTTATATACTTTAGAATCTCCATCCTCAAGGTACTGTGTGTATCGGACACCCCTTTCCTGCAGTGTTCGGCTGAACACCGTTTTTCTTAAATATTACCACGAATGTCATCCCCATTTCAACTAAAATGTAATATTCGTACACTAAGTAAAGGTAGATATTTCCACGATTCTGGCAAGGTATAAAACATCGATGTTCGTGATGCAATGTGACCAGAATATGAGCTGAAAGCCAGGGGTCAATCATTATGAAATAAATATTAGATGGTGTACGCATGACGTTACGGTTGAAGCACGTGGCTGTGGCAGCGCGGAAGCTACCGTTACTGTGTAAGCCGGTGGAAGCTTGGATTTCTTGCGTGCGCACACGGGAAAGTTTTGTTTCGTCTATTTATGTATATTACAACAAGAATGCCTGGCTGTGCTGTCGATGGTTGTTTGTCTTACAGGAAGACGAACGGAACTGGGATTACGTATTATCGGTTCCCTATCTTCAACGTGTGTGGACCGGGAAGTGTTGCCGTAAAGACTGCATTAATGTGGTAAATGCTACTGTTTGTTCACAACATTTTAAATCAGACGATTATGTTCGGGACTTCTATGCAGAACTATTGAATATATCTGCCAGAAAAGTTCTGAAACAAGATGCTGTACAGTGTGTGGATCTGTCGGTTGGTCCAAGTGTTTGTATAGATGCTGAAGGACAATTAGAAAAAAGCAGGGAAGACAGGTTTAGACGAGAGCAACTCTGAAAAGGGCACTGGAAACATCTGAAAACTTACCAGCCAAGAAACTAAAGGTCGATCAGTCCACGACAACTAATTCAACGAACTGAGAAAACGAAGAACTGCGTGAATGCAGGAAAAGTGTGAAAGGAATTGGAGTGTTGGAACAAAAAGCTCGAAACTATGGTGGTGCTTTAAGAGTGAGAGAGACACGTACGAGAGAGAAACTGAAGGCCTTTTGGCACAGCAAGAGGGTGAGTGAATTGGCTACTAATAATCTAGTGCCTAATAAAGTGAAGGATATTTTGAGAAAGATTTTTCAAAAAATTCAGATCAGCAGATTGCTTTCTGGAAAGAAGCAAGCCAACTGGAAAAGAGAGAACATATGCAAAGCAGTGACAATTCGTGCTATCTCTAGGAAGTGATGTACCTCCTTGTGGAATAAACTCGTTGTTTCACTACCTGGAATTTCAGCTTTAAAGAAATGTCGTCACGGTCGCCCGTAAGTGTTGAATGGCGTGTTATGTTTGATGAAACTAAGGGACCGTCATTTTCTGACATCGAGTGAGTGTGTATGCGTTTTCTTTTTACGAACTGAATGTCGATGGAAGTGTGACATTTGATGAAATGGAGAATCATCTTGTAGGGCCACACAGTAGCATTCTTGTTCTTATGGTTTGTGGACTTTGTTGAGGATGGAAACAGCCGATATTTTATGACGTTCAGGTGACAGCGGAGCAGCTAAACTCAATAATTTCCTCGCTTCATAACGTAGGTTATAATGTTGTCGCAGTCGTTTCTCATCTTGGGTCGAAAAATCGACGTGTCTGGAACGAACTACATGTTGATCACGTCAGTTCATGTTTTTCACAACCACAGCAGCTGGCGAAAAATGTGTGGGTATTTTCTATGTCCTTCACTTGTACAAATTGCTTCGCAAGCCCTTTCTTTAAGCTTTCCGATGGGAAAGTGACGTCGAAAGCGCCAGTCGAGAAACTCCTATCATTAGATAACACAAAAATTAAAATGTGCCCCAATCTGTCACAGTTACATCTCAGTGTCAACGGTAGAGAGCGGCAACGTGTATACCTAGCCATGCAACTGTGTTCAAATACAACTGCTCAAGCAAGTCGTTATCTGTTGTTAGAAGAAGAGGAAACGGCGGAGTTCCTTCAGCTTTTGACGTTCTGAATTCTTACACGCTTGTAACACAAAGAAATTACTACTGTTCCAGAAAGGACTGTTAACATCAACAAATTCTTTATTTGGCCTTCATTCTGATCTACTATCACTCAGATCTGAGTGTATTTTAACAGGATGGCTGAACCATGATCGCCTCGAAATTTTGTTTTCTCGGGTTAGAGGTATAGATCGTTCTCATCAACAACCTCCTCCGAAACATCACCTGCATTATTTGCTTCTGGAAAGAATGCGCATGACATTCCAGTGCCGAACATGTCATCTGTGGAACTGGAAGGCGATTAGCAACAATTCCTGTCAGTTTGTTTACTTTGTGGAATTCGGCCCGATGCGTCTGGAGCAATAGCCATGGTAGATGGGGAAGCAGAGATACAGGACGTAAGTTGTGGCTGTGAGGCTGCCGCACGGACTGCTGTGTCAGATGTTGAATGCTCAGCAGAAGATCAGATACCTGGCAGGTCATACTGCACATCGTGCTGCGAAATATGATAACACACTGGGGGCATTGTCGATTGAATTACATTGCCCTCCTCCAGTGTGCCTCTCAAAATACGGATGGACAGAATTTCAATCACGGGGAGGTTTGTTAGTGCTGTCTGACAACTGGATGCGATAGATATCAGAATTTGAGCTCCTGTTCAATGAGCGTAATGGACCTGACAGTCTGTCAAAAGAAAATATATATCTAAGGGATTAGCCGACATAATTTCGCTGAAATATCGTCACGTGGCGCCGTAGATAATTAAAACACTCTTACGGGCCCGAATTTTTGTTTGAGTACGCTATCTTAATATGACTTTGAGAGAGAGAAAGCAGCAGTATCACAAAGACGGAAATCTCCTCAGTGGTAGTCTTCAGCAGTCAGAGATATCAAACGAGATAAGTAACTATCAATAAACAATGCCTAAACAGCAAATTTGGTATGCTGAGTAGTCTAGTTTGTGACGGCGCAGTACAGCTTCGTGCCCCTCACTCGCAGCTCTGCTTCGACGCTTACGTTATTTCGATGGCCAATTTATACTAGATTATATTAGATTAGATTTACTTTCGTTCGAATTGATCCGTAGTGAGGAGGTCCTCCAGCATGTAGAACATGTCAGAAAGACAACAATACATGACAAATATTTACAACTCAAATAAATAAACTAATGTACCATTCCACAGGTCCCAAGTGGAATGATCGTCATTTTTTAATGAACACGATATTAAAGAATCATTTTACAAATACTAATGCACTGAATTTAAAATAAAAAAGTTTTTTATTTATTTATAAGGTAATAAACGTGTAATACAACTACTATAATGCTTATTTACAATGAACACATTACTGCACAGAAATGATGCAGAAATTAGATTGTACACGCACACACACACACACACACACACACACACACACACACACAGACACACACATTTATTTACAGTGAACACATTACTGCACTGAGATTGTGCAGAAGTTATATTGTACTTAAATACATATACACACAAATCAGTTGTTTCTACTGAGAAATTCATCAATGGAGTAGAAGGAGTTGGCCACCAATAAATCCTTTAGGCTTCCCTTAAACTGAGTTTCATTGGTTGTTAAGCTTTTTATGGCTGCTGGCAAGTTATTGAAAATGTGTGTTCCTGAATAATGCACACCTTTTTGTACAAGACTAAGTGACTTTAAATCCTTGTGAAGATTATTCTTATTTTTAGTACTGATTCCATGAATTGAGCTGTTGGTTTGAAAAAGTGATATATTTTTAATGACAAATTTCCTTAAAGAATAAATATATTGGGAACCAGTAGTTAGTATCCCTAGTTACCTAAACAGGCTTCTGCAGGATGTTATTGAGTTCACACCACATATAACTCTTACTGCACGTTTTTGTTCCTGGAAAACTTTAGCTTGGCTTGATGAATTACTCCAAAAAATAATCTCATACGACATTATGGAATGAAAGTAAGCGTAGTATGCCAGCTTTTTCATTTTTATATCCCCTAGGACTGACACAATTCGCATTGCAGATAGAGATTTGTTAAGACGCTTCAGCAGTTTTGTGGTGTGCTTTTCCCAGTTGAATTTATTATCAAGCTGTAATCCCAAAAATTTAACACTGTCCACTTCTTTTGTCTGCTTGTCATCGTATGTTAGCCATATACTCGTGCGACACCCCTTACAAGTTCTGAACTCCATGTAGTGTGTTTTTTCAAAGTTAAGTGACAAAGAATTGGCTAGGAACCAGTGATTAACCTCCAAAAATATTTTATTAGCTGATCTTTCTAAGACTACACTTGATTTGCTATATATTGCTATGTTTGTATCATCGTCAAACAAAACAAACTTGACATGTGGCAATGTTACTGATGAAAGGTCATTGATATACACAAGAAAAAGTAAGGGCCCCAAAATGGAACCTTGTGGTACCCCACATATAATTAGTTCGCATTTGGATGATGCTTGATAGATGTCTCTTTCCTAATAACACCTTTTGTTTCCTGCCAGAGATATAAGATTTGAACCATTTTACAGAATTTCCTGTTACACTATAATATTCTAATTTACTTAAAAGGATATTGTGATTTTCACATCAAATACCTTTGACAGATCACAAAATATACCAGTTGCCTGAAATTTTTTATCTAATGAATTAGGCACACATTCACTGTAAGTGTAGATAGCCTCTTCAATATCAGAACTCTTTAGAAATCCGAACTGTGACTTTGACAGTATGTTATTTGAGATAAGATGGTTATAAAGCCAACTGTACATTACTTTTTCTAAAATTTTTGAGAATGCTGCAAAAGTGAAATTAGATGGAAATTTGATGCTATTTCTTTATCTCCCTTCTTAAACAGTGGCTTAACTTCAGCATATTTTAACCATTCAGGAAATATTCCATTGATAAACGACTGGTCACACAGATAGCTTAATATGTTACTTAACTCAGAATCACATTCTTTAATTAGCTTTGTTGATATTTCATCATACCCACTAGATGTTTTTGATTTTAAAGATTTTATTATGGACATTATTTCTGCTGGGGTAGTGAGAGTCAAATTCATATTATGGAAGTTACTTGAAACGTCTGGTCTGAGGTATTCCATAGCAGCATCTATGGAACCTGACAACCCCATCTTTTTAGTAACAGTTATAAAATGTTTGTTCAAAAGTTCTACAACGCTATACACATCTGTCACCAATGTATCTTTTACTCTTAACGCTATTTGTCCCTCTTCATGTCTGGTTCTACCGGTCTCCTCCTTCACTATATCGCATATTGTCTTTATTTTGTTATCTGATATGACTATATTTTCCTTGTAATATACTTGCTTTGATGTCCGTATTGCAGTCTTTAATATTTTGCAGTATTTCTTGTAATGTACTATAGCATCAACATCGGAACTGTTTCAGATTGACAGATACAGTTTTCTTTTTGTTTTACAAGATACCCCTATTCCTTGAGTAATCCATGGCTTCTTTGTAGACTTTGCTCTAATATTGGTAAGTTTTTGGGGAAAACAGTGTTCGAATAAGGTAAGCACTTTATTAAACAGATTTTATATCCTGTTCAGTATTAATATTTAACAGAAGGAACTGCATGTCATGATCTGAGAGGCCATTGACTATCGGTTTTGTAATATAATTTTGTTCACTGGACTTTTCTATAAAGATATTATCAATGGCTGTTTGTGAGCAATTGGCTACCCTAGTGGGGAACTTTACAGTGGGAATTAAGTTGAATGATAGTGTTACTAACTCAAATAAGTTCTCTGGAGAGTCTTTAAGGAAATCTACATTGAAATCTCCAGCAACCACTATTTCTTTGTTTTTGGTTGTTAAATGGGCCAGTACAGCTTCGAGGTGGTTTAAGAACAGATTAAAGTTACCTGCAGGCGCTCGATGTACACTTAATATTATTAAGGATTTTTTATGAAATTCTACTCCTGTTGCACACGCTTCCATATGCTGTTCTAGGCAAAATTTATGAATGTCTATGTTCCTAAATTTATGACAGTTCCTGATGAATGTGGCAACTCCTCCTTTCTCCTACAAAAGTGAGATGCTAACCTAAACCCTGTAACACTTAAAAGTTCTATACCAGTGGTCACATGATGTTCAGAGAGGCAGATTATGTCACCTGGGTTTGAAGACTCTAATTCATCTATGCAGATAATTAATTCATTAATTTTATTTCTCAGTCCTAGAATACTTTTATGGAATAAAGGTAGCTGACATTTCACATTGACTGAGTTAAAATTGGGTAGAGTTCAATAACAAGTTGTTTCGTTTTTGGCCCAACATTTATAGAATAACCTTGGACAAATGTATTCCCAAAATTTCTTTACTCTAAATTAACTAATTTTTGGGGTTTCGCTTTTAATACCGTCAGTTTATAAATTGGACACGTTGCTTTCTAGAATCTCGAACGAAGTACTTCAAATTCTTACATGATATTCCAAAAAACATTCTGGAAGACGTAAGCTAGCGTATATATCTCTTTAAACGGTAATGTGCGGGTTTTCTGTTAAAACAGTTGAGAGAAAGAGAAGGCTGTGCTCTGCTGTGAAAATGTATGGTTTCATTTTCTTTCCTGCTGATGGTTTTAACTACGATAGCAGGTAAGTTAATGCATTAGACAAATTGTTTCTCCCATATATATTGTTACAACGTGTATATAATTTTATACAAAAACTGTATTCACAACCATGCGCTCGTTTGCTTCCTTCCTCGCACTCTGTTTCAACAAAAAAGTTAGGGAAGTTGTACTTGTAGGTTACCGGCTTATTTGGAAATTTGTGGTAAGGACTGTGGGACCAAACTGCCGAGGTCATCGGTCCCTAGGCTTACTCACTACTTAACCTAACTTAAACTAACTTACGCTAAGGACAACAAACACACATCCATGCCCGAGTGAGGACACGATCCTCCGACGGGGGGAGCCGCGCGGACCGTGACAAGACGCCTCAGACGGCATGGCTACCCTGCCCGGCTATTACCGGCTTATGATTAGGATACTACGGTACTACTAATCTGAATCGTCCGAAACTTTTAATGCTACTTGTACCCAGATTAAAAATATGCAAAATAATGTCATTGAAGCTGCTGTCCTCACAGAACCAGCAGGTGGAGACATCTCTCTCCTACCTTGTACACCGCTGATCCCAACCGAAACACTCATTCAGTTTAAGAGAATCAAGGTTTCGTTTAAGGTAACAATAGTAACAATAAATAGGGCTCAAGATCGGACATTCAGATACACTAGAACTGATTGACGATCAGAGTGTTTTTACCATGGTCAATTGTATGTGCACTTTAAAAAAAATGGTTCAAATGGCTCTGAGCACTATGGGACTTAACATCTTAGGTCATCAGTCCCCTAGAACTTAGAACTACTTAAACCTAACTAACCTAAGGACATCACACACATCCATGCCCGAGGCAGGATACGAACCTGCGGCCATAGCAGGCCCGCGGTTCCGGACTGCAGCGCCTAGAACCGCATGGCCACCGCGGCCGGCTGTGCACTTTTACTAATAGCTTAGAAAACCAGTTCATACTCTTACCACACAGTATCCATAAAACGAAAAATGTTGTATATCCTGAAGTTTTGTAATTGTCTCCTGTACAAAAATAAAAAAAACTAGTTAAAAAGAATAAATACCAACAACAAAAATTAGGCATTCTTTTCCATTCATGACGTATATGATTTATTATAATTTCGAGTTCCACAACTTCAAAATGGGCGAAGTTGCAATGAGGAGCAGAAATCTGCATCCTGACACAATTCCCAGTGACATCCTAAATTAGGAAACAAACAGAGAAGGAGGAGAGAGGGAGGAGAGGGGATGTTAGATGGAGAGAGGAAGGAGAAGAAGATGAAGAGAAAGAGGGGGCAGAGAAGATGAACAGAGAGATGGGGGAGGATATGGAGAGAGAGAGGGCTGGAGGTGATAGGCTGATAGATGGGACGAGGAGAGGGAGCTAGAGGGGAGGGGGATGTGGACAGAGAGGGAAGTACGGAGATGGACAGAGTCAGGGGAAAGTGGGGATGGAAGGAGAGGGGTAGGAAGAGATGGACAGAGAGAGGGGAGGTGTAGATGTGTGCGGTGTATGTTTTTTAACCCTAAAATATAATTATTTCAGTTGCTAAGGTAGAACAAACAGTTAAGAGCATTTGAAATGTAAACATTTGAATGTGAAAGTGGTAAGTGATGATGATGCGTTTATCACTGTGCTCTGTGAAGTGTCCTGTAGTGGGCTCCCAGGTATACAAAGAACAATATGTTTATTAATGAACACATAAAACACAATCATTGGTCCAGACTTATGAGCATGTACAAGAACAACAGTCATGATCTGTTTATACTGTTAGTTGAGACGGTGAGATTCAATGACTGTAACTGACAAAGCCCTGTGTCCAAAAGGACCACAATTCAGGAGGGTTGTTACGGAATACAACACAGTATTAAGCCATGCTATTGCACAATCCATAGTACCTGGGCCCTGTGAGGCGAAGTCACAGCACAGCGAAGACATTGATGGCTGACAGCACATGGTTGGTGTCATTGACAGTGTTCCCAGGCTGGTGTCAGGCTTACAAGTGCTCGACACTGACCACATGATGCCTTAGGCACCGTGCTGGTGGAAGGATTTGTTGTGGACTATTTTAGACCTTGTGATAGTGCGGAAGAAATTAGGCCAACATTTACTGGCCGGCCGAAGTGGCCGTGCGGTTAAAGGCACTGCAGTCTGGAACCGCAAGACCGCTACGGTCGCAGGTTCGAATCCTGCCTCGGGCATGGATGTTTGTGATGTCCTTAGGTTAGTTATGTTTAACTAGTTCTAAGTTCTAGGGGACTAATGACCTCAGCAGTTGAGTCCCATAGTGCTCAGAGCCATTTGAACCATTTTGAATCAACATTTACTGCAACTCCTAGGAGCGATGTGATTGCAACTTTTCAGCGAGGAGAGCGCTTTGGGCCACAGCGGTAACATCCTGAATAGCCCCTGACGACAGACTGTGGTTGATGTTGTCGTGGGGATCTCACTTTGTTATGGCTCTCGTTTCCTTGGCCCCTATGAACCCAAAAATCAGCTACCCATTGTACTCTCCTGCTATGTTGGTTGGCCACATGCCCAGATACATCAACCCTCTTCAGGGAAGAGATGGTGGACAACCTCGCTGTCCAGGACGTTGGTGTCACCATTGGTGGTATCCTGAGGAAAATATGAATGAGGGCCATTGCCGTCAGCTTCTATGGGATCTGTAGCATCGGTGCCAGCTGGGAATTGGTGTCGATTTGTTCAGTGGGTGACTGGAGCTAGGGCTGCTGAAAGAGGTCACTCTCGAACCACGGGTGGAGAAGATCTGGAACAGAAACTGAAGGGAAGTGTTCTGCCAAGGCATCCTGATCCCTGTGTGGCCTCATTTTACTGAGATACCTACAACACAAGGACCTGTCTGAAAGTTGGATATCAACAATGGCCCTGCTGAGAAGATGAGTTACACAAGCCAGAACCCAATGTCGCCTCCCTCAGGAGAACACCATGGCTCACATATCATCCTGCTGCGTTCAGCGATGTCAGAGAGGCCTCTGCCACCAAGTACCTTATGTTAAAGGTTTTACAATGGATAACAAGGAACGCTATGGTTGACCATACTGCTTTTATATTGGGATCACCCCCTTGTGAGACATAGAACAGAAGGAGGCGTGCGATAACGTGAAGGCACCACCAATTCTATTATGCTGATGTAACTTGAAGTAGAGAGGATATAAAATGTAGACTGGCAATGGCAAGGAAAGCGTTTCTGAAGAAGAGAAATTTGTTAATATCGAGTATAGATTTAAGTGTTAGGAAGTCGTTTCTGAAAGTATTTGTATGGAGTGTAGCCATGTAAGGTAGTGAAACATGGAAGATAAATAGTTTGGACAAGAAGAGAATAGAAGCTTTCGAAACGGGTGGTGCTACAGAAGAATGCTGAAGTTTAGATGGGTAGATCACATAACTAATGAGGAGGTATTGAATAGAACTGGGGAGAAGAGGAGTTTGTGGCACAACTTGACTAGAAGAAGGGATCGGTTGGTAGGACATGTTCTGAGGCATCAAGGGATCACCAATTTAGTATTAGAGGGCAGCGTGGAGGGTAAAAATCGTAGAGGGAGACCTAGAGATAAAGACACTAAGCAGATTCAGAAGTATGTGGGCTGCAGTAGGTACTGGGAGATGAAGAAGCTTGCACAGGATAGAGCAGCATGGAGAGCTGCATCAAACCAGTCTCAGGACTGAAGACCACAACAACAACAACAACTTTGGATGCCAGATGGAGCAGTGCTGTAAGAACCAAATGAATGCAGTCCCTCGTCTGTCATAATGTTTTCAGGCAAACGTTCAACAGAAAAAAATCCATGTAATAAGGCTTGTATGGCTTTTGCTGATCTTTTCGATTGCATATGTGAGACACAGGGGAATTTGCTCCCAGCATTCCAAATATATCAACCAAGAAGGACCTAGAAAATGACCTGTGAAACGCAGATGAACGTGTGAACAAGGAGACATTGCCGGAGGCCATGGGAGATACTTGTATGTGGGGCTGCTTGTTTATGCTTACATAACTAGCAAGTAGCGAGTACCTATTCTGTTTCTTTGTGAATGTCTTTCCAAAAAACATGTTCAGAAACCACTATTTTTGGGATGATAGTTCCCCAATGGAACTGATGGAACAGCATTAACATCGAGCTCTGTAAAGCTTTTGGAATGATGGCCCTTGTTTTACTACTGTCATTATGGAGAATGAGAATTCACTTGAGTGTTGATTAGTTCATGGCCATAGAGACAATATATCTGCACTTCAAGGTGATGTATGGGTTTTTTGACTGTTAGCCACATGCTTTTCACGAGTTTCATGACTTCTGTAAAGACAGGGTCCTCAGGCTCCAATCAGGCAATCGTCTTGGCATCTACAAGAAACTGTGGAACGATTGCGTCTGATTCCATATCCACGTGAAAGCAAACTTCTGGTGTGACCTCACATGCTGTGTTATAGAGTGGTAGTGGATGTCATAAGAGTATCCCACGAGGAACAGAGGCGAACATTGTAGGCTCTACGCCGTCTTCACTGATGTGTTTGTGTTAAACAATGGCGGAAGAAGCTTGTGATCTATGAATCCCGCAGGGCTGTCCATAATCTGTAAGAGTACGAGGGGGTGGGGATCTCCTCTGAACAACACCATTACAAGGCATCCCAGATATGCTCAACAATGTTCATGTCTGGGGAGTTTGGTGGCCAGCGGAAGCGTTTAAACTCAGAAGAGTGTTCCTGGAGCCACTCTGTAGCAATTCTGGACGAGTGGGGTGTCGCATTGTCCTGCTACAATTGCCAAAGTCCGTCGGAATGCACAATGCACATAAATAGATGTAGGTGATCAGACAGGATGCTTACATAAGTATCATCTATCAGAATCGTATCTAGACGTATCAGGGGATCATATCATTCCAACTGCACACTCCCCACACCATTACAGAGCCTCCATCAGCTTGAATGTATCTAGACATCAGGGGGCTCATATCGTTCGAACTGCACACTCCCCAACCTTTACAGAGCCTCCACCAGCTTCAACAGTCCCCTACTGACATGCAGGATCCATGGATTCATGATGTCTCCATACAAGTCCGTCCTCTCGATACAATTTGAAACGAGACTCTGCCGACCAGCCAACATGTTTCCAGTCATCAACAGTCCAATGTCGGTGTTGACAGGTTAAGGCGAGGCGTAAAGCTTTGTGTTGTGCAGTCATCAAGGGTACACTAGTGGGTCTTCGGCTCTGAAAGTCCATATCCATGATGTTTCGTTGAATGTTTCCCACGCTGACACTTGTTGATGGCCCAACATTGAAATCTGCTGCAATTTTAGGAAGAGTTGCACTTCTGTCGCGTTGAAATACTCTGCAGTCGTCCTTGGTCACGTTCTTGTAGGATCTTTTCCCGGCCGCAGCGATATCGGCGATTTGATGTTTCACCGGATTCCTGATATTCACGGTACACTCGTGAAATGGTCCCACGGGAAAATCTCCACTTCATCGCTATCTCGGAGATGCTGTATCCCATCGATCGTGCACCGACTGCAACACCACGTTCTTGATAACCAGCCATTGTAGCACTTATCGTGAAACTGGCTGTCCTTTAAGGAGTAGCTGCAGATAGTGCGATAATATGTTTCTTAGGCACGGAAGACACAAACGAGTCCTCCCTCGGGCATGGGTGTGTGTGTTTGTCCTTAGCATAATTTAGGTTAAGTAGTGTGTAAGCTTAGGGACTGATGACCTCAGCAGTTAAGTCCCATAAGATTTCACACACATTTGAACATTTTTGAATAGTTGGCTCTAAAGAAGTATGATTTCTATATACAGAGTAGGAACCGAGCAAAAGCAAATTATTTTGACAAGCTATTGGCCAAACGGTACTGATAATATATAGTTCTATTACGCCCGTTTCTCACTCTTGCAATGGCTTATCTCGCTTACATTGACCCATGATCTTGCTATGTTTATCACTTAAATATATTACCGAGACAAGTGTATTCTCAAAATTTCATCACTCTACATTAATTACTTTTTGGTGTTGCGATTTGTTTCCGTTAGAGTATTTGTAATATAGTCGCTGACCTTAGCCAATTACATAGAACACGGATAAATTTAAATCGTATTGTTGATTCTCAAAACATTTGCCTTTACCTTTACATGTGTAGTTCTGGAAATATTGCTTCCAGTCTGATGATGGTACCTCGCAGTCGTTTCTTTATAATTCAACAGCTACCTCAAGCGATGAAAGTCGCTGTCGACGCACTTTTTGTTTGACGAAAGTAATCAAAAATATGTTGTTAGGTTGGAAGTCAGATAAATACGGGCATTGAGACATCTTTTTCTCTGTCAAACATTCAACTGTTCGACCTTCTGTGTGTCAGCTGGCCATGCCACGTTAAAAAACAAAGCAGACGTATTCTGTTGCTTCTCCAGATTTCATTGATGACTTGGGGCAAACAAATTCTTGTATATCAATAAGCAATAACTATTTTCCGATCTTCTAAAGCACTGGTCACCAAAATTTGAAGCTTTTGAGCTACAGTGCCGTTTGAAGACCTTCAGTGATCTATTAAAAGAAACTTTGTCAGGGATAAAAAGCTTTTCTAAAAAGAGTTTTTCTTTATTTGATTACCTATACACTTACGTTTCTAGCAAATTAAAAATTAATTTTAATGGAACTGTAAATTAGTAAAAGAAATTGGATTGTATATAAGAAACTAGAGTGTACTTTCATGCTTTTTCACTGGTATGCTGCCGGCTATGATAGTCTTCATTACTTGATATTTCGGCGATCCAACTGATCATCATTTTCAGGTGTGATAGCTGAGTGCATAATCACATCGAAATTAAATGACCGTCAGAAACGGCGACCCTTTATGCACCGGGTCCAGGTCACTGCGCCTGCGCGAGAAGCGGAAGAGCTACCCTCTGCGAAGCGAAGAATTGCAGCACCGCCGGCGGTAGAAACTGGCGAAAGAGATAAATCACAAATTAAGATGTAGCGGGTCGTAAACCAGATAAGATCTTATCTTTTTTTGTCTGTTGGAGTATGTAACTACTGTACCTTTATTGTAATTATGATGTTTGAAGCTTGTAACTAATAAACTGAACTAAGTTCTTTGGCGATGACTGTGTCTAGAGTCGGTCACATACATGTAAGGATCCTCTGCAGTGCCAATATGTGTTGTTTCTTTGGGTGGCGGAAGGAGGGGCGTGGGGGGGGGGGGGACGAAGGCAGAAGGAGGGACAATACACTTGCTTAATGTAATCTGCCTCCGTAACTAAGGACTGAAATCGACACCAATGTTATCGTGATCGAATCAGGGCTATCGAGTTGAAATTCTGACGGCAGGAGAAACTTTAATCTCGAGTATTGGGTCGGAATGGCTCGAAGGCTCAACAGTAAAAGTGTGTAACCACGGATCCAGACGTCTCAAAATGGTTCAAATGGCTCTGAGCACTATGGGACTCAACTGCTGAGGTCATTAGTCCCCTAGAACTTAGAACTAGTTAAACCTAACTAACCTAAGGACATCACAAACATCCATGCCCGAGGCAGGATTCGAACCTGCGACCGTAGCGGTCTTGCGGTTCCAGACTGCAGCGCCTTTAACCGCACGGCCACTTCGGCCGGCCCAGACGTCTCAGTTTCCATTCATTGTCAGTCTTAGGATTTTTATCTGTCACTTACCACTTCTTTCACCTCTAACAAGGTTTGTTAATTAGAGAAATGCCGAGTTCCACTGTCGTTCGGGGTCCACAGTAAACTCTAGGTCCCCTTATAACTGATTGGATAAGTCAGCACAAAGGTTGGAGGAAAACAACCTTCAATAGGACCATGCCGTAAAACATTACGGTGCTCGAGCCAACCAACTGGATGTTGACAGCTTTACATTTATGCGATCGGAAAGGGGAGGAAAGGTGGTGACATAGTTTCTGACATGGGGGTTAAATCCCGACCTCTGCCAGAGTTTCATGGAGTGAGACCATGAGACATTCATGGTGACACATAAGCTGGCTGGGACCTTAAACTTGAAGCTATTCGGCAAGAGCAGGCTGTGCAAGTCCTAGGTTTCACCCTCTCCCTCCTTTCTTTCACTGTCATTAGCAAATCACTGCATGCACTGACCAACCGAGCGAGGTGACGCGGTAGTTAGCACACTGACTCGCATTCGGGAGGACTACACTTCAAACCCGCGTTCGGCCATCCTGATTTAGGTTGACCGTGATTTCCCTAAATCGCTTCAGGCAAATGCCCGGATGGTTCCTTTGAAAGGGCACGGCCGATTTCCTTCCCCATCCTTCCCTCATCCGATGGGACGGATGACGTCGCTACTGTTTAGCTCTCCCAAACCAAGCATGCACTGATCAGTCAACTACACTAAATGATTGCACCTAAGAGACAACACCTAAACTTTGCTGTGAAATAATACCCAATGAATAAGAATATAAAAAACCGTTCGGTCTTAAAAGACGCCCAACCAGAAAAGGCAGACACATGAAATTTGTAATTCGCGCCCATCTTCGCTAAATTTCGGTTATGTAAATTTTTCTAGAAGCAGGATTCTACCACCTAGTTCCGCGTTGATTTTTGTCTCATCATCTTCTTTTAGCATGTTTGGCTAAACAGCGCGATTGTTACTGGAGAACTTTGTGGAAATGCAGAATACTGTATGGTGGGTAATGATAAAGATTTAATTGTAACATCGAAAAATTCTAGATGCGACCATGAATGTTGCTGACGGTGATGGTCGTTCTCTGCGTGTCCACCCTTCAACGCGACACAGTCTTCCCAACGACGGATGACTTGGCGAAGACCTTGGTCTTCATTTTAATCGTTCAGGAAACGTTCCACCTCGCAGATCAGTCGTCGTCATTCTGCAAATGCCTGCCATTAAATGGATTTCTTGATCCGAGGGAAGAGAAAGAAGTCAACGTAAGGATAATGCGGGGAAGGCTAGGTGCTGAGGCAAATTTGGTGGCCCAAAGAAGCGGCATACGTGACTGTGTCCACTGCGGATGACTAAGACCGTTGTTATGATCGAAGCACTCCCTTGGTCAGCTTCACGAGACACTTCGTCTTGACAGCCTCATTAGGAGATTTCGGAAATATGCTTCTGTGACGGTTTGCCCCATACGAGTATAATCTGTTAGTAACAGACCGTGGCAGTCCAAAATAACACTCAACATCACCTTGCCCGATGATAGCTGGATCCTCGCCTAATCCAGCGGTTATTAATCCACACGTTTTCCACTTTTTGAATTGCTCCTTTGTGTCATGATCATAGTGATACACCTAGGGTGGCTCTCTGACTGGGTTTGAACAGCTGCGGAACCTAGCGGACGGTTGACTTTGTCACGTTAACAATATCGAGCAGGACGTTGAAAACTGATCTATGACTGATTTTCTTTTTTTAGAGTCGCCTCGATTGCGATACGCCGGTCTTCGAGCATCAGATCCTCCACTTGTCTTGCGCTTCCTGGTACTTCTCAGAAAGACGGTCTGCCATTTCGCTTTTCAACATTCAAATTCGTTTGAGTACATGCTAAGCGTCTGCACCACAAAACCACTGTGCCACATGATTGAGCATTGTTGCCGCACACTTTCGTCAACTCACCATGGATTTCTGCAGCGTTGTTTCCCTTTCAAATATAGATAACCAATACCGTAGAACACTCCACTTTACCAATGGGCTATGCCGTTTTGTTTGCGATCCTCGAGCGGCGTGCAACAGTACTATGGCGCCGGGGTTCCAATCTGTACCAGCAGTGCAGAAGTACACTACTGGTGATTAAAATTGCTACACCAAGAAGAAATGCAGATGATAAACGGGTATTCATTGGACAAATATATTATACTAGAACTGACATGTGATTACATTTTCACGCAGTTTGGGTGAATAGATCCTGAGAAATCAGTACCCAGAAAAACCACCTCTGGCCGTAATAACGGCCTTTATACGCCTGGGCATTGAGTCAAACAGAGCTTGGATGGTGTGTACAGGTACAGCTGTCCATGCAGCTTCAACACGATACCACAGTTCATAAAGAGTAGTGGCTGGCGTATTGTGACGAGCCAGTTGCTTGGCCACCATTGAGCAGACGTTTTCAATTGGTGAGAGATCTGAAGAATGTGCTAGCCAGGGCAGCAGTCGAACATTTTCTGTATCCAGAAAGGCCCGTACAGGACCTGCAACATGCGGTAGTGCGTTATCCTGGTGAAATGTAGGGTTTTGCAGGGATCGAATGAAGGATTGGAGCCACGGGTCGTAACACATCTGAAATGTAAAGTCCACTGTTCAAAGTGCCGTCAGGGCGAACAAGAGGTGACCGAGACTTGTAACCAATGGCACCCCATACCATCACGCCGGGTGATACGCCAGTATGGCGATGACGAATACACGCTTAGAATGTGCGTTCACCACGATGTCGGCAAACACGGATGCGACCATCATGATGCTGTAAACAGAACCTGGATTCATCCGAAAAAATGACGTTTTGCCATTCGTGCTACCAGGTTCGTCGTTGAGTACGCCATCGCAGGCGCTCCTGTCTGTGATGCAGCGTCAAGGGTAACCGCAGCCATGGTCTCCGAGGTGATAGTCCATGCTGTTGCAAACGTCATCGAACTGTTCGTGCAGATTGTTGTTGTCTTTCAAACGTCCCCATCTGTTGATTCAGGGATCGAGACGTGGCTGCACGATCCGTTACAGCCATGCGGATAAGATGCCTGTCATCTCGACTGCTAGTGATACGAGGCCGTTGGGATCCAGCACGGCGTTTCGTATTACCCTCCTGAAGCCACGGATTCCATATTCTGCTAACAGTCATTGGATCTCGACCAACGCGAGCAGCAATGTCGCGATACGATAAACCGCAATCGCGATAGGCTACAATCCGACCTTTATCAAAATCGGAAACGTGATGGTACGCATTTCCCCTCGTTACACGAGGCATGACAACAACGTTTCACCAGGCAACGCCGGTCAACTGCTGTTTGTGCATGAGAAATCGGTTGGAAACTTTCCTCATGTCAGCACGTTGTCGGTGTCGCCACCGGCGCCAACCTTGTGTGAATGCTCTGAAAAGCTAATCATTTGCATATAACAGCATCTTCTTCCTGTCGGTTAAATTTCGCGTCTGTAGCACGTCATCTTCGTGGTGTAGCAATTTTAATGGCCAGTAGTGTATATATCTGTATACAAACAAAAAATTAATTACGGAACTTTATTTTTTCGAGATAATAGTTAAAACTTTGTTACTGGCTCTCGTAAAAGAGTGCGTCCGTTTTAACAAAGGATGTTCAGCTCTTCTTTGTTAGCGTGGCATCACGCAGAGTTGGGACGATTCTAAGTCCATTAGCGTGGGTTAAGTAGGGGAGACGAGGAAAATTGCAGACCAGCAGCAGCGTCGCCGCTGGTAGTGGGTCATCCTCCACGGCACGGTGGCCGCCGAAGAAAGCCGGCGAACGCCGCTTCGGCCGGGTCACTGCTGGCGACAGAGCGTGCCAACACTCAAGGACGCGCCGCAGCGACACGCTCCGCGCCCAGGCGGCCCACGCCTTCTCCGCTCCTGGTAAATCCACAGTCGCTGTCGCGCTGGCCATCATTTTCCTACGTTTTGCGCTCTTGTCTTTTGAGCTCGCAAATGTGTGAGAACGGAACAGGGCTTGCGGAATGGACGTGACATATAATGGGGTGTCACAATTCAAAAGCTGTAAGAGGTTTTTTTCTTTCTTTCCCCACAAACCGTTATTAACAAATCTGTGACATTTATATGAATGCGTGGTGCGACCGGTAAACGTGCCGAGATAGCCCGTGCATTTGCGATGAACACTGTGCCCCGGTGGCGCAGTGGTTAACGCAAGTGCTTAGTAAGCAGGGGATCCCGGGTTCGGGTCCTGCTCCGCCACACATTTTCACTCCTCGCCGCTGATTCCGCACAATGTCCTGATGCAGGTGATTTCGTTATTTCCTTCTGTTTCCTTTCCTTTCTCCTCCTTTCCCCTTCAGTTTACATAAAATCTGTCACAGTTGCAATACACATGTTTGGCGACTAGTTTCCAACCAACTGATTCATTACCAAGTGTGGCCCACTGAGACTGCACTGAAAGTGCTTGGTTCAACAACAATCAAAATGGCAATACATGCTTTATAAAGTGATCGCAATGACTGTGACAGTCAACGTGTGCCTGCTTAGCAAGTCAGAAAGAACTGCTAAGTAGACACATGTTAATTGCCCCAGTCATCTGCGAATTTATTTTCAATGGTATAAAGCCCTTACTTAGAAAGGCCTAAAACTGACTCCTCTTTGTCTGATGCCACCTGCGGTGTCTGTTTCCTCTTGCAGCCCTCAAAAACTGGTTCAGATGGCTCTGAGCACTATGGGACTTAATTTCTGAGGTCATCAGTCCCCTATAACTTGGAACTACTTAAACCTAACTAACCTAAGGACATCACACACATCCATGCCCGAGGCAGGATTTGAACCTGCGACCGTAGCGGTCGCGCGGTTCCAGACTGTAGCGCCTAGAACCGCTCGGCCACCCCGGCCGGTTTGCAGCTCTCATCGGCGTACAGTGTGCTATGTCATGCAGCTATAATTTTTACTGACAAGTACCATTGTTAAATCATTTCCAATATGGTTTTAATTTTGATTTTAAGAAGTTATTTTATATGAAGAGAGCATTTTGCTCATAAATCTGTTCATCTCTCACTACATGTGAGTGTAGTCACCTCATAAATTTGTTCGGTACAATAACCAATATATTCTTGGTTCTCCTCTACGCTAGTAGTTTTCTAATCGTTTTAGGTAATTGTTTTGGATTTTCTGATGAAGACACCCATAGTCGATGTCGAAACCAGGTCTAGTTTTATACAAATCATAATATTAAAGACGTTGGTCCTGTATCAACAAAATGTTGAAACAAAAAAGTACTCTTTTTTACTAGTCTTCTGACTGGTCTGCTGCCTTCCACCACGACTTCCTCTCCTGTGCCAACCGCCTCGTCTCAGAATATCACTTCCACTCAACGTCCTCAATCGTTTCTTCGATACATTCCGATCTTTTGCAATCAGTGGCAACAGCGTGCATTTACAGTCACCAGGGTTGATTCTGAAACCGCATTTTTTTAAAAACTGGTCACATTTTGTACCCTCTCTGTGCCTGCACTCTTGTTAGGGGCCTATCTCGCCATGCCCTGGGTACAACCCTAATCATGACCATCTGCAGCTTTGGCAAGTAAAGACTTCCAATGCAAGCGTGTTGTCAGAAATGATTTAGAAATCCTGTGGAGACATGCGGTATCTACACTGAGGATCCAAAGAAACTGGTACACCAACCTAAAATCGTGTAGGGCCCCCGAGAGCACGCAGAAGTGCCGCAACACGACTATTGTCTGAAGTAATTCTGGAGGCAAGTGAATCTTGCAGGACTGTCCACAAATCCGTAAGAGTACGAGGGGGTGGAAATGTCTTCTGAACAGCACATTGCAAGGCATAATATGCTCACTAATGTTCATGTCTGGGGAGTTTGGTGGCCAGCCGACTGCGTAAACGCAGAAGAGTGTTCCTGGAGCCACTCTGTAGCAATTCTGCACTTTGGGATGTCGCATGGTACTGCTGGAATTGCCCAAGTCTTTCAGGATGCATAATGGACATGAATGGATGCAGGTGATCAGGCAGGATGCTTACGTACATGTCACCTGTCAGAGTCGTATCTCTAGACGTATCAGGGGTCCTATATCACTCCAACTGCACACGCCCCACACCATTACAGAGTCTCCACCAGCCTGAGTAGTCCGCTGCTGTCATGCAGGGTCCATGGATTCATGAGGTTGTCTCCATACCTGTCCACGTCCATACGCTCGATACAATTTGGAACAAGGCTCGTCTGACCAGGCACCATGTTTCATCAACAGTCCAATGTCGGTGTTGACGCGCCCAGGCGAGACGTAAAGCTTCACGTCGTGCAGTCAACGAAGGTACCCGAGTGGGCCCTCGGCTCAGAAAGCCCATAACTATGATGTTTCGTTCAATGGTTCGCACGCTGCCAGTTGTTGATGGCCCAGCATTGAAATCTGCAGCAATTTGCGGAAGGGTTGCACTTCTGTCAAGTTGAACGATTCTCTTCAGTCGCTGGTCCCGTTCTTGCAGGATCTTTTTCCGACCGCAACGATGTCTGAGATTTAAAGTTTTACCGGATTACTGATATTCATTGTACACTCGTGAAATGTTCGTACAGGAAAATCCCCACTTCATCGCTACCTCGGAGATGGTGTGTCCCATCGCTCATGATAAGCTGCCATTGTAGCAGCAGCGATCTAACAACTGCACCAGATACTTGTTGTCTCATACAGGCATTGCCGACTGCAGCGCCTTAATCTGCTGAATACGCATGCCTATACTTTGGCAGTACAACCCTTGATGGGCCTTGGTCTTCTCAGCAGCCTTCCTCCATACACCTCTGTTCTCTACTTTTCTCTTCCAACCCTGGATCTGTATCTTAGTTGAGTCCACCATTTTTAGCTCTTTTAGCTCTTCCTTTTGTTGAAACATTATCTGCCTTTCATTATTCGTTTACGCATCCCATCATCTGTCATAGGCTCCATACGTCCTATCCGGCGTATTCCTTGAGATTTAATAAATTTCACTCCATCTATCCCTTGTATGCCGGCCGCGGTGGCCGAGCGGTTCTAGGTGCTTCAGTCCGGAACCGCGCGACTGCTACGGTCGCAGGTTCGAAACCTGCCTCGGGCATGGATGTGTCATGTCCTTAGGAAGCTAGGTTTAAGTAGTTCTAAGTTCTAGGGGACTGATGACCTCACATGTTAAGTCCCATAGTGCTCTGAGACATATTGTTCCTTGTATAAGCTCTTGCATTTCGTGGATGTACCTTATTCTCCCACCCCCTGCATGTACCTTATTCTCACACCACCTTGCCTCTCTCACGTGCCCACAAATTTCCACAGGATTTTTCCTTTGAAAATCCCTTAGGTATTCATACCTGCATCTGTCATCATCCACATTTTTTACCCGTATGTAACAACTGGTCGTAGAAGCGTATAGTATACTCTTAATTTGGCTATTTTTGTAATTAGAGACTTCTTAAATAGCTGAAAGTTTGCATAACAGATTGTTTTCTGCATGTATACTTTCTCTAATATGTAGTCTCGTATCTCATATTATTACCGCTGGTTAAGACGGCATCTAGATATTGGAAGCAACTGACAGCTTTAAAACATTTTTTTAGGGGCCTCAAGTCTTGTGGTATTATTCTGGCCTTACTATTGGACATTATCATGTATTTTTTCTTTTTTTCGTTTACAGTTAAGTTCAGTTTTTACACTCTCTGTTTCCAATACTTTGTACCTTTCTTTAAGGATGTTTACATCTCTTGATACAATTGCAGTATCATCTGCATATGCACATATCTGATTGAATTTCATCATTATTGTTTCTCTCTCGTGTATTTTTTTTACCACACTACGCAGTGCTAAGTTAAACAGGACTACAGAGATATCATCAACCTGTTTCACTTCATCTGTGAAGTTAAAGCTCTTGGTCATTTTGCTGTTTACCTTCACTTTTGTCCTTCATTGTTAACTAACCCTCTTAAATTGTCATAGATGCCCAATTCTTTTAGTGCTATGTACAACTATCCAAAGTTTGTTTAAAATCAACAAACAGGAAGTGGAGATCTATGTCATAATCATAAAATTTCTCCATTAATTGTCTAATAACAAACAATTGGTCACAAGTACCTCTATTTGGCCAGAAATTAATTGGTATTCGCCTAGGATATTTTCAGCGCACTTTTTTATCATTTCATTCATCACCGCGGAAAATATCTTGTAGACTGTATTCAATAAAGTTACGTCTCTATACTTCTCACAGACTATTTTTTCTCTTTAGGACATATTTTTCCAGTTTTCCAGTCCTCAGGCATACTTTCATTTTCCCACATGTTATTTATTAATGCATGCATTTCACGTATTAGAGGTTGGATACCAAATTTTATTAGCTCTGGCAGGCACCACTCCATCTTCACTAGGTGCAAAATTATTTTCAGTTTATATGTTGTGCACTCCACCTCCTGTATTATTTGTCTCTTTGTTTCTTCCCTTTCCTCTTCTTTTGCGTCTATATGCACCTCCTGTTCAAGGATCTTTTGATACGTGATTTGATTTGGTACGAGCGTATCTTCGAGATATTCTGCCCAACTCTGCAATATGTTTTGTTCGTCTCTAATTATCTTACCATTTCTAGTTTTACAAGCATTTTGGGAGGTTAACAGTTTTTCCTCGTCTTTCCTATTGCATGATAGAATTTTCTTATTTCATTCTGTTCCTTTAGTACATGTATCGTTTGAAATTTTGCTTTCAGCCATTCCTTTTTTCCTTACGTATCCTGTGAGCATTAGACCTTAATTTTTTTATATACCTCCACACTTCCTCTTGTCTCTCCCTGCATCATTCTCTGTCTTGCTGCATTTTTATGTTCTATTGCTAGCCTATATTCGTCATCAAACCATTCATTTTTGTCCTTTCTTCTAATCCAAGTTGTTTCTTCTACTGACTCTTTCACCACTTTCTGGCTCCTGTTCCATCTATCTTGATTTCCAATTGTTTCCTCGCTGGTTGTCAGGACATGTTTAATTTTTATTTGGTATGTTTTTACAATTTCATTTAATTTTTACTTATTCCAATTTGCGTAATTTCGCACTTTAGTTTTATGTAATACAGCTGACTTCTCTCTCACTACAGCTTTTACTGCATAGTGGTCTGACTCACAGTTAGGACCCCTGTAGCTCCATATATCTATGACAGACGTATAATATCGTGCTTTTACTAAAACATAGTCTGTTTGGTTAACTACTCCGCTTGCAATTGATTTCCATGTTTCACGATATATTCTTTTTTGTGGAAAACAGTTGCTCTTAATGAATAAATTATTTATAGCAGTGTTTCTCCCTGAAAGGCTTTCATATTCATTTCGCCCAAACTATGTAGTAAAGCCTCTCTAAACTGTTGTTGATAGTTCTTCCGGGTTATATGGCCGTGGTCCATGGAATACTTCTATTCCTAACGCTTCGTCCAATACTACGTTGGACATCCTCGGAGGTATGGCTGGTCCTGTTGAGTCCTGCCGACTGACGAGTCGGGCGTTGGAGAGCGGCCTAAATACTGAGGAAAGTGGGCGTGGTCTAGCTTGCACATAGTATCAGAGAGAAAACTAGTCAAAGATAAAATGTAACTATCGATAATAGTCCGTCACAGATAAAAATCACTTATCGATTCTGTAACGCCACTGTCCATATCTCGCTTAATTTCAAGGCCTCTTCTTTTCTATTAAAATTATCTTCATGTTTATATTCATGTTTATAAATTTCAATAGCCTCCCTATACAGTCCTCAGTATTTAGGCCGCTCTCCGACGCCCGACTCGTCAGTCGGCAGGACTCAACAGGACCAGCCATACCTCTGAGGATGTCCAACGTAGTATTGGACGAAACGTTAGGAATAGAAGTATTCCATGGACCACGGCCATATAACCCGGAAGAATTATCAACAACAGTACCATCCAGTCGTGAAAGCCTTCATTGTATGATTAGAAGCCTCTCTAAACTACCAATACGTCATAGTTTCGTACCTTACGACAAGTACTTTCAAGTTATTCACAAAACTGTTCTCTTATTCTTTCTTCTGTTTCCTCTGTTGGCGTGTATGGCGTTATTACCGTTATGTTCCTGAATTTAACTTTTCTTTTGCTGGATACAATCATATCCTTCTCTGGGCGATAGCGGTGCAAATACTATCAATGACAGGGCTGCTAAAGCAGAGTTATTAACCACTGTAATCTTCCGAAATTCCTTCACCAAAGAAAACGAAGTAAATATCCCAGAATTCGAGAACAGCCGGCAACAGAAGTACGTTAAAAGTAGATATCCGCGGAGTAGTTTAGCAACTTAAATCACTTAATAAAACCAAGTCCACGGGTCCAGACTGTATACCAGTTAGGTTCCTTTCAGAGCATGCTGATGCAATAGCTCTGTACTTAACAATCATATGCAACCGCTCGCTCGACGAAAGATTCTTACCCAAAGACTGGAAACTTGCATAGGTCACACCAATATTCAGGAAGGGCCACAGGAATAACACACTAAATTGGAGGACCATATCATTAATCTCGATACGCAGCAGTATTTTGGAACATATATTGTGTTCGAATGTTACGAATTGTCTCGAAGAGGACGGTCTATTGACTCACAGTCAACACGTGTTGAGAAAACATCATTCTTGTAAAATACGACTAGCTTTTTACTCACACAAAGTGTTGAGTCCTATAGAAAGGATCAAACTGATTGTGCATTTTCTAGTCTTCGTGAAAGCTTCTGACACCGTACTCACAACCAGCTTGTAATAAAATTGTGTGCTTATGAAATATCGTCACGATTATGCGACTAATTTCCTGTCAGGGTGGTCACGGTTCATAGTAACTGACGGAAAGTCATCGAGTGAAACAGAAATGATTTCTGGCGTTTCCCAAGGTACTGTTATAGTCCCTCTGCTGTTCCTTCTCTACGTAAACGATTTAGGAGACATTCTGAGCAGCCGTATTAGGTTGTTTGTAGATCATGCCGTCGTTTATCGTCAAGTAAATTCATCAGTAGATCAAACAAATTGCAAAATGATTTAGAAAAGACATCTGTATGGTGGGAAATTGGCAATTGACCATAAACAACTAATGCACATGAGTGCTAAAAGAAATCCGTTAAACTTTAGTTATACGATAAATCAATCAAATCTAAAGGCCGTAGATTCAACTAAATACATAGAAATTACAATTTACGAACACACAGAAAATATTGTGGGCGAAGGCGAACCAAAGACTGCGGTTTACTGGCAGAACATTTAGAAGATGCAAAAGATCTGCTAGAGAGACGCTGCGCTTGTACGTCCTCTTTTGGCGTACTGCTGTGCGGTGTGACATCCTTACCAGATAGGATTAACGGAGTACATCGAGAAAGTTCAAAGAAGGGCAGCAAATTTTGTATTTTCGCGAAATAGGGGAGAAAGAGTCATGGACATGATACAGGATTAGAGGTGAACGTCATTAAAACAAAGCCTTTTCTCGTTCCGTCGGTATCTTCTCACGAAATTTTAATCACCAACTTTCTCCTTGGAATCCGAGAATATCTTTTCGACGCCGAACTACATAGGGAGAAACGATCGTCGTAGTAAAATAAGAGAAATCAGAGCTCACACGGAAAGATATAGGTGTTCGTTATTTTCGTGCGCTTTTCGAGAATGGCATAACAGAGAATTGTTGTGAAGATGGTTAGATGACTCCTCTGCCGGGCACTTAAGTGTGATTTGCAGAGTAGCCATGTAACTGTAGATGTAGATATTATCAGTCTGCTGAGTCTTCATTTGTTGTTGTTGTGGTCTTCAGTCTGAAGACTGGTTTCATAAGCTCTCCACGCTACTCTATCCTGTTCAAGCCTCTTCATCTCTGAATAACTACTGCAATCTACATTCTTCTTAATCTGCTTACTGTATTCATTTCTTGGTATCCATCTACGATTCCCTCCCCCCCCTCCCCCCTCTTTCCCCCGCCACACACACACATATCCACCCACCCACCCACCCACCCACACACACACACACACAAACATTTCCCTTAATGTCTCAAAAAGTGTCCTATTAACCGATCGTCCGCAGCTCTTGGTCGTGCGGTAGCGTTCTCGCTTCCCGCGCCCTGGTTCCCGGGTTCGATTCCCGTCGGGGTCAGGGATTTTCTCTGCCTCGTGATTACTGGGTGTTGTGTGATGTCCTTAGGTTAGTTAGGTATAAGTAGTTCTAAGTTCTAGGGGACTGATGACCATAGTGCTCAGAGCCATTTGAACCATTTGAACCATATTAACCGATCCCTTCTTTTGGCGAAGTAGTGCCACAAATTTCTTGTCTCCCCTCCTAATTAGTTACCTGATCTACCCATCTAATCTTTAGCATTCGTCTGTAGTACCGCATTTCAAAAGCTTCTATTCTTTTCTTGTTTAAAGTGGTTATCGTCCATGTTTCCCATCCATTCGTGGCTACACTCCATACAAATAAATTTCAGAAAAGACTACCTAATTTCTATTCGATTTTAACAAATTTCTCTTCTTTAGAAATGCTTTTCTTCCCTCTACTATTCTACACTATATGCCTCCTCTGCTTCTACTGTAATCAATTATTTTGCTGCCCAAAAAGCAAAACTCTTCTACTATTTTAAGTGTCTCGTTTCCTAATCTAATGCCCTCAGCATCAGTAGACTTAATTCTACTATATTCTTTTCTCCTTGTTTTGCTGTTGTTGATGTTCATCTTATGCGCTCCTTCCAATATGTTGTCCATTCCTTTCACATCTCTTCCAAGTCCTTTGCTGACTCTGACAGAATTACAGAGTTATCGGCAAACCTCCATATTTTTATTTCTTCTCCCTATATTTAATTACTACTCCAATTTTTATTTTTGGTTTCCTTTACTGCTTGCTCAGTGTACAGATTGAATAACATTGGTGGTAGACTACAACCCTATTATATTGGATACAGGCTCCCATGTAGATGCTATTTTTCTTGACTTCCGGAAGGCGTTCGATACAGTTCCGCACTGTCGCCTGATAAACAAAGTAAGAGCCTACGGAAAATCAGACCAGCTGTGTGGCTGGATTGAAGAGTTTTTAGCAAACAGAACACAGCATGTTGTTATCAATGGAGAGACATCTACAGACGTTAAAATAACCTCTGGCTTGCCACAGGGGAGTGTTATGGGACCATTGCTTTTCACAATATATATAAATGACCTAGTAGATAGTGTCGGAAGTTCCATGCGGCTTTTCGCGGATGATGCTGTAGTATACAGAGAAGTTGCAGCATTAGAAAATTGTAGCGAAATGCAGGAAGATCTGCAGCGGATAGGCACTTGGTGCAGGGAGTGGCAACTGTCCCTTAACATAGACAAATGTAATGTATTGCGAATACATAGAAAGAAGGATCCTTTATTGTATGATTATATGATAGCGGAACAAACACTGGTAGCAGTTACTTCTGTAAAATATCTGGGAGTATGCGTGCGGAACGATTTGAAGTGGAATGATCATATAAAATTAATTGTTGGTAAGGCGGGTGCCAGGTTGAGATTCATTGGGAGAGTGCTTAGAAAATGTAGTCCATCAACAAAGGAGGTGGCTTACAAAACACTCGTTCGACCTATACTTGAGTATTGCTCATCAGTGTGGGATCCGTACCAGATCGGGTTGACGGAGGAGATAGAGAAGATCCAAAGAAGAGCGGCGCGTTTCGTCACAGGGTTATTTGGTAACCGTGATAGCGTTACGGAGATGTTTAGCAAACTCAAGTGGCAGACTCTGGAAGAGAGGCGCTCTGCATCGCGGTGTAGCTTGCTCGCCAGGTTTCGAGAGGGTCCGTTTCTGGATGAGGTATCGAGTATATTGCTTCCCCCTACTTATACCTCCCGAGGAGATCACGAATGTAAAATTAGAGAGATTAGAGCGCGCACGGAGGCTTTCAGACAGTCGTTCTTCCCGCGAACCATACGCGACTGGAACAGGAAAGGGAGGTAATGACAGTGGCACGTAAAGTGCCCTCCGCCACACACCGTTGGGTGGCTTGCGGAGTATGAATGTAGATGTAGATGTAGATGTCTCACTCCATTCTCAACCAGTACTTTCCTTTCATTTCACTCGACTGCCGTCTGGTTTCTGTACAAATTGTAAACAGCCTTTCGCTCTCTGTATTTTAACCCAGCTTCCTTCAGAATTTCAAAGAATGTTTTCCAGTCAACATTTTCAAAGTTTGCCTTTCCTTAACCTATCTTCTAAGATACGTCGTAGTGTCAATACTGCCTCGCTTGTTCCTACATTTTTCCGGAATCCAGACTGATGTTCCCCGAGGTCGGTTTCTACCAGTTTTTCCATTCTTCTGTACAGAATTAGAGTTAGTATGTTGCAACTGTGACCTTTCAAACTGACAGTTCGGAAATTTTCACACCAGTCAGCAACTACATTGTTTGGAATTGGAATTATTACTTTCTTCCTGAAGTCTGATGTTGTTTCGCCTGTCTCATACATCTTGCACACCAGAGAGAAGAGTTTTGTCATGGCTGGCTCCCCCAAGGCTATTAGTAGTTCTGACGGAATGTCGTCTACTCCCGGGATTCAGTGATCTGTCAAATTCTTTACGCAGAATCATATCTCCCATTTCCTCTTCATCTACGTCCTCTTCCATTTCTACAATATTGTCTCCAAGTTCACTTGTCTTGTACAGACTCTCTATGTATTCCTTCCACCTTTCAGCTTTCCCTTCTTTGTGTAGAACTGGTTTTCCATCTGAGGTCCTGGTGTTCATACAGATGGTCCTCTTTTCTCCAAAGGCCTCTTCAGTTTTCCTGTAGGCGGTATCGATCCCTCACCAGGTGAAATATGCTTCTAAATCTTTACATTTTTCCTCTAGTCATTCCTGCTTATCCATTTTGCATTTCCTGTCCGTCCCATGTTTTAGACCTTCGAATTCCCTTTCGCCTGCTTCATTTCCTGCATATTTATATTTCCTCGTTTCGTCAATTACATTCAGTATCTTCCATGTTATCTAAAGATTTCTAATAGGTCTTCTCTTTTTGCATATTTGATCCTCAGCTGCCTTCACTATTCGATCTCGTACAGCTACCCATTTGCCTTCTACCATATACTCGTATCTTTCACTTGTTCTAGTCGACTGTTGCCTAAAGCTCCCTCTCTGGTTCTTTCACCTTATCCAGGTCCCATCTCCACATTCCAGTACCTCGACTCCTACAGAGTGAGAATCTCATTCTGGAAACATCCCCCAGACTGTGTCTAAGCCATGTCTCCGCAATATCCTTTCTTTCAGGAGTGCTAGTCCTGCAAGGTTCGCAGGAGAGCTTCTGTAAAGTTTGGAAGGTAGGAGACGAGGTACTGGCGGAAGTAAAGCTGTGAGGACGGGGCGTGAGTGGTGCTTGGGTAGCTCAGATGGTAGAGCACTTGCACGCGAAAGGCAATGGTCTTGAGTTCGAGTCTCGGTCCGGCACACAGTTTTAATCTGCCAGGAAGTTTCATATCAGCGCACACTCCACTGCAGAGTGAAAATCTCATTCTGGAATGAAGTAATTGTTCTTATCCCAGCAGTGGGCGCAACTCTTTAAGCGTAGCACATGTGAGCTTAAACTTACGGGAAATTCACTGTGACGTCGTAAGAAAACCAATGATTTTTTAAAATTTTCTACCATTTTAAACTTCCGAGTCAGCACTGTTTTTTAAACAAGTGAGCTGGCAACCATGAAGAATTCACCAGTGATCTGGGAAATCTGAACACTAGGACTGGTATAAATTGACTGGTACAAATATTCCTGCAGGTGCCTACGTGTGCGAGTGAATAATGGCTTTCTATCTGTATCGGGAAAATATCTCTATGTCTGCTAAGTGGTATATCATGCCACTGAAAGTAGATCAGCTATAAACAGTAGATAAGTTGATACTAGTTACTATGTGTAGGGTGAAAAATATGTTTATGTATCCTAAGTGGGTTCTTGGAAATAGCCAGCAGGTTCAGACAGGCAATGGGAAAGACATCTTTTGTCTCAGATGATATAATGTTCTTTGTTCCAGAACTGGCGGAGCGGGAGGAGTACCTTGAGAGATGCAGAACAAATGTACTGTAACTTCATAGGAGTGGAGAAGGCTATGAGTTTTTGAATTTCTCACTATTTTAAAATGAGGACCTGATTCTGTATTTAATACAAATGACCTGACAACCATGCAGGCTGTACTCTTACCCTCAGGTCCACTATTCTGCATTTCTTTTTTACATTTCACACCAGCAAGACAACACTACAGATGGACAGTTTTGTATCTCAAAGGAGTATCGAAATTGTTCTCTGAAGCTGTGATTTGTCAGGACAAGTTTGCTGTCCTGCTTTCTGAATCTAGATTCTGCGGTGTGTATCGATAGAACTCCCCACTGAACATCCTGTAAAAGTCACCCATATTGTGTTCCCTAATGTTGTTTTCAGTAATTTGATACTTTTTATGTGTCTCCTCTTTGTCTGTCTAATGTTGTCACCTGCTTTCTGGTCTCGAAAATGTTTAGTTTGGTTTCAGGCGATTTTTGACTGGTATGTTTCTGGAAGGCTCTCTTTCGTTTTTGCAAAGTGCCTTCACTTGCTTTGTCCCGCCAAAGTTGTTTTGTGTTGTTCTTCTGTAGGTTAGCTTTTTGGCTTTCTGTATGCCCTTGGTGTGGATCTGTTCCCAGGTACTTGCTTATTCTTTGTCCTATTCCTCTTTTACATTAGTTTCTTGGATCCAATCGGTATCAATTTTAGGAAGATGTGTTTTCTTCCACTGTGCTCTTTTGGGGTAATTTTAACTTTGATGCTGACAAGACAGTGATCCGAGTTGACATTTGCACCTCTGCAGGTTTGTACATCATGAACTCCTTTCTGCGAACACTCTGTGATGGAAACGTGATGGACTCGATAGTCATCAGGGTAATCTCAAGGTCTTTCGATTCCGATAATATTTCCTCAAGGAGGTTGACATGATTTTCAAATTCTTTTGTTGAGACTGCGCACTGAATCTAGCCCCTTTGTGGTTGGCGAATTTATGTGCAGGGAAATTGCTAACGGTTTTTGGTGTACTTTTTCTCCGCCAAGTCGTCTGAAATATTGCTTAGTAGGATTCTTATATCAGTTCTTTATTACACATCATACTAAAACCAATGTACAGTAGCCCCATGAAAATACATCACCATTTTACTTTCATTTTTATAAAGTTTAAATTACTTGTGAATTACTTACTACAGTGATACATTTGATTTGCTGTGTGCAATTTTTTATATACATGAAACTTCCTGGCAGATTAAAACTGTGTGCCCGACCGAGACTCGAACTCGGGACCTTTGCCTTTCGCGGGCAAGTGCTCTACCATCTGAGCTACCGAAGCACGACTCACGCCCGGTCCTCACAGCCCTACTTCTGCCAGTATCTCGTCCCCTACCTCCCAAACTTTACAGAAGCTCTCCTGCGAACCTTGCAGAACTAGCACTCCTGAAAGAAAGGATACTGCGGAGACATGGCTTAGCCACAGCCTGGGGGATGTTTCCAGAATGAGATTTTCACTCTGCAGCGGAGTGTGCGCTGATATGAAACTTCCTGGCAGATTAAAACTGTGTGCCCGACCGGGACTCGAACTCAGGACCTTTGCCTTTCGCGCGCAAGTGCTCTACCACTTGTTGTTTTTGTGGTCCTGAGACTGGTTTGATGAAACTCTCCATGCTACGCTATCCTGTGCAAGTTTCTTCATCTCCCAGTACCTACTGCAACCTACATACTTCTGAGTCTGCTTAGAGTATTCATCTCTTGGTCCTACTCTGCGATTTTTACCCTCCACACTGCCCTCAAATACTAAATTGGTCATCCCTTGATGCCTCAGAACATGTCCTACCAAGCGATCCCTTCTTCTAGTCAAGCTGTGCCACAAACTTCTCTTCTCCCCAATCCTATTCAATACCTCCTCATTAGTTATGTGATTTACCCAGCAAATCTTCAGCATTCTTCTGTAGCACAACATTTCGAAAGCTTCTATTCTCTTCTTGTCCAAACTATTTATCGTTCATGCTTCACTTCCATACATGGCTACACTCCATACAAATACTTTCCGAAACCACTTCCTGACACTTTAATCTATACTCGATGTAAACAAATTACTCTTCTTCAGAAACGCTTTCCTTGCCATTGCCAGTCTACATTTGATATCCTCTCTACTTCGACAATCACCAGTTATTTTGCTCCCCAAATAGCAAAACTCCTTTACTACTTTAAGTGTCTCATTTCCTGATGTAATTCCCTCAGCATCACCCGACTTAATTCGACTACATTCCATTATCCTCGTTTTGCTTTTGTTGATGTTCATCTTATATTCTCCTTTCAAAACACTGTCCATTCCGTTCAACTGCTCTTCCAAGTCCTTTGCTGTCTCTGACGGATTTACAATATCATTGGCGAACCTCAAAGTTTTTATTTCTTCTCCATAGATTTTAGTACCTACTCCGAATTTTTCTTTTGTTTCCTCCTCTGCTTGCTCAGTATACAGATTGAATAACATCGGGGAGAGGCTACAACCCTGTATCACTTCCTTCCCAACCCCTGCTTCCCTTTCATGTCCCTCGACTCTTCTATCTGCGATCTGCTTACTGTACAAATTGTAAATAGCCTTTCGCTCCCTCTATTTTATCCCTGCCACCTTCAGAATTTGAAAGAGAGTATTCGAGTCAACATTGTCAAAAGCTTTCTCTAAGTCTACAAATGCTAGAAACGTAGGTTTGCCTTTCCTTAATCTTTCTTCTAAGATAAGTCCTAGGGTCAGTATTGCCTCACGTGTTCCAGTATTTCTACGGAATCCAAACTGATCTTCCCCGAGGTCGGCTTCTACTAGTTTTTCCATTCGTCTGTAAAGAATTCGTGTTAGTATTTTGCAGCTGTGGCTTATTAAACTGATTGTTCAGTAATTCTTACATCTGTCAACGCCTGCTTTCTTTGGGATTGGAATTATTATATTCTTCTTGAAGTCTGAGGGTATTTCGCCTGTTTCATACATCTTGCTCACCAGATGGTAGAGGTTTGTCAGGACTGGCTCTCCCAAGGCCGTCAGTAGTTCCAATGGAATGTTGTCTACTCCCAGGGCCTTGTTTCGACTCAGGTCTTTCAGTGCTCTGTCAAACTCTTCACGCAGTATCATATCTCCCATTTCATCTTCATCTACGTTCCCTTTCATTTCAATAATATTGCCCTCAAGTACATCTCTCTTGTGTAGACCCTCTATATACTCCTTCCACCTTTCTGCTTTCCCTTCTTTGCTTAGAACTGGGTTTCCATCTGAGCTCTTGATATTCATACAAATGGTTCTGTCTTCTCCAAAGGTATCTTTAATTTTCCTGTAGCCAGTATCTATCTTACCCCTAGTGAGATAAGCCTCTACATCCTTATATTTGTCCTCTAGCCATCCCTGCTTAGCCATTTTGCACTTCCTGTCGATCTCCTTTTTGAGACGTTTGTATTCCTTTTTGCCTGCTTCATTTACTGCATTTTTATATTTTCTCCTTTCATCAATTAAATTCAATATTTCTTCTGTAACCCAAGGATTTCTACTAGCCCTCGTCTTTTTAACTACTTGATCCTCTGCTGCCTTCACTGCTCCATCCCTCAATGCTACCCATTCTTCTTCTACTGTATTTCTTTCCCCCATTCCTATCAGGTGTTCCCTTATGCTTTCCCTGAAACTCTGTACAACCTCTGGTTTAGTCAGTTTATCCAGGTCCTATCTCCTTAAATTCCCACCTTTTTGCAGTTTCTTCAGGTTTAATCTACAGTTCATAACCAATAGATTGTGGTCAGAGTCCACATCTGCCCCTGGAAATGTGTTAGAATTTAAAACCTGGTTCCTAAATCTCTGTCTTACCATTATATAATCTATCTGAAACCTGTCAGTATCTCCAGGCTTCATCCATGTATACGATCTTCTTTTATGATTCTTGAACCAAGTGTTAGCTATGATTAGGTTGTGCTCTGTGCAGAATTCTACTAGGCGGCTTCCTCTTTCATTCCTTACCCCAATTCCATATTCACTTACTACGTTTCCTTCTCTTCCTTTTCCTACTCTCGATTTCCAGTCACCCATGACTAATAAATTTTCATCTCCCCTCACTATCTGAATAATTCCTTTTATCTCATCATACATCTCATCAATCTCTTCGTCATCTGCGGAGCTAGTAGGCGTATAAACTTGTACTACTGTGGTAGCGTCGGCTTTATATCTATCTTGTCCGCAATAACGCGTTCACTATGCTGTTTGTAGTATTTTTTATTTATTATTAAACCTACTCCTGCATTACTCCTATTTGATTTTGTATTTATAACCCTGTATACATCTGATTAGAAGTCATTTTCCTCCTGCCACCGAACTTCACTAATTCCCACTATATCTAACTTTAACCTATCCATTTCCCTTTTTAAATTTTCTAACATACCTGCCCGATTAAGGGATCTGACATTCCACGCTCCGATCCGTAGAACGCCAGTTTTGTTTCTCCTGATAACGACGTCCTCTTCAGTATTCCCCTCCCGGAAATCCGAATGGGGGACTATTTTACCTCCGGAATATTTCCCCCCTGACGACGCTATCATCATTTAACCATACAGTAAAGCTGCGTGCCCTCGGGAAAAATTACGGTTGGAGTTTCCCCTTGCTTTCAGCCGTTCGCAGTACCATCACAGCAAGGCCATTTTCGTAAGTGTTACAAGGCCATATAGTTCACTTCAGTAAGATTTTTCAGTAACATTTAATTTTTATGAAACCTACTGAAAATTATAAAATTAACTAAACCTGTGTAGAAAAAAGCTTAAACGTAGTTTTAGGACGGGGGAGTAGGCGCAGATTTCTCAGTATGACCTCAGTACGGCTCCGTCATGGTAGAGACGTCTACTGTTACGGCTTACAAACGTTCCAGGCGGAAGCTCGCCATTGTTGGCAGATGGAGCATGCAGACGAATCCATTCTACAGCGGTTTCTTCCAGAGGCATCGAGCATCTTGTATTTATATACAACTCTTGTGAATTGCAGGTGTAGAGCTGATGTCGAATAGCGGTCAAGATGCAGTCACATCAAACGAATTTGATGCCTAAGACATCACTGTGAGTACTCATCAAACCACTATATCACTGTCATTATACTACAGTTAATTATAGAAGCGCTTTAGTGGGAAAATATGCTATAGTAGTCCTTAAAGACGTGTGGTTACTGTGGCACAACTGGCAGGGCATATGGTTGTTATTGTGGCGCCGGCCAGGGTGGCCGAGCGCTTCTAGGCGCTTCAGCAACACTTATTTTTAGTGTGATGGAAATTTTATATCCAGTAGACGAAACGTTAAAACCTAGTCATCCTTCCTATAAACAGAACGTGATCTAATATCAAGACTACTACTGCATTTTTAGGTTATGGTTAAGCGATTCCTCACACAAACTGTAAGTGTTTTATGTTGTACATGAGAATTTATAAATGGTCACAGTTTAGGAATCTGAAGATTTGAGTGATATGTCTAAGGTTCTCACGTTTGTAATCGATTGATGAGTTAATGAGACTTCGATTTGCGGGCTTACGTTCTTCCATAGAATTTAGAAATCATTTTCCAACGAATGCCAGTGTGATTCCTTCAACAACGGCGCTTGTGCAGATCTTTCGCTGGTCACCAAGGCTGGTGTCAGGAGAATTGAGTTGTAGGACATTCAGATATGTTCCATTGGAATTAAATATTTCCAACAATAAGAGAATTTTGAATTATTTCCAGGTTGTGAGGCGTTTGATTTTATGAACGCTACTCTGAAATATTTTGGGCAAAGTTCAGACTTTGAAACGTTATATGGAGTTGGAACATGGTGTCGCTACTGAACATTTCATATGCTGCACCGTAAAGATTACCCAACACTTCCTCTCATACATTTACACGTTACAGCAAAACTCTAACAAATTCCCCACAAATCTGTAACATACCGCCCCCCCCCCTAAAGATTAACAAATTATCCTACATTTCAGCAAGAACTGTCCCAAAACTGTAACAAATTACTTCTGGGTTGTAACAGATTGCTCCAAAACTATAACAAAGTACTTCAAAACTGTTACAAATTTACCCCCTAACTGTAACAAATTGCCCCAAAACTGCAGCAAATTGCCCTGAAACCATTAAACAGAGAATCGCAGTATATGTAAGTATTCTATAGCTTTACGCAGAGTAGTCTCAAATTTATCACCAAAATTAATAACTACAAATTTCAACTCTCAAATGTGAACAGTGTTATATATATATATATATATAGGGTAGTCTATTGATCGTGACCGGGCCAAATATCTCACGAAATAAGCATCAAACGACAAAACTACAAAGAACTAAACTTGTCTAGCTTGAAGAGGAAACCAGATGGCGCTATGGTCGGCCCGCTAGATGGAACTGCCATATGTCAAACGGATATCAATTGCGTTTTTTAACATAGGAACCCCCATTTTTATTACATATTCGTGTAGTACGTAAAGAAATAAGAATATTTTAGTTGGACCAGTTTTTTCGCTTTGTGATAGATGGCACTATAATAGTCACAAACATATGGCTCACAATTTTAGACGAACAGTTGGTAACAGGTTGATTTTTAAATTAAAATACAGAACGTAGGTACGTTTGAACATTTTATTTCGGTTGTTCCAATGTGATACATGTACCTTTGTGAACTTATCATTTCTGAGAACGCATGCTGTTACAGCGTGATTACCTGTAATTACGACATTAATGCAATGAATGCTCAAAATTATGTCCGTCAACCTCAATGCATTTGGCAATACGAGTAACGACATTCCTCTCAACAGCGAGTAGTTCGCCTTCTGTAATGTTCGCACATACATTGACAATGCGCTGACGCATGTTGTCGGGCGTTGTCGGTGGATCACGATAGCAAATATCCTTCAACTTTCCCCACAGAAAGAAATCCGGTGACGTCAGATCCGGTGAACGTGCGGGCCATGGTATGGTCTTCGACGACCAATCCACCTGTCATGAAATATGCTCTTCAATACCGATTCAACCACACGCGAGCTATGTGCCGGACATCCATTATGTTGGAAGTACATCGCTGTTCTGTCATGCAGTGAAACATCTTGTAGTAACATTGCTAAAACATTACGTAGGAAATCAGCATACATTGCACCATTTATATTGCCATCGATAAAATGGGGGGCAATTATCCTTCCTTCCATAATGCCACACGATAGATTAACCCGCCTAGGTTGCTGATGTTCCACTTGTTGCAGCCATCGTGGATTTTCCGTTGCCCAATAGTGCATATTATGCCGGTTTACGTTACCGCTGTTGGTGAATGACGCTTCGTCGCTAAATAGAGTGCGTGCAAAAAATCTGTCATCGTCCCGTAATTTCTCTTGTGCCCAGTGGCAGAAATGTACACGACTTTCAAAGTCGTCGCCATGCAATTCCTGGTGCATAGAAATATGCTATGGGTGCAACTGATGTTGGTGTAGCATTCTCAACACCGACGTTTTTGAGATTCCCGATTCTCGCGCAATTTGTCTGCTACTGATGTGCCGATTAGCCGCGACAGCAGCTAAAACACCTACTTGGGCATCATCATTTGTTGCAGGTCGTGGTTGACGTTTCACTTGTGGCTGAACACTTCCTGTTTCCTTAAATAACGTAACTATCCGGCGAACGGTCCGGACACTTGGATGATGTCGCCTAGGATACCGAGCAGCATACATAGCACACGCCCGTTGGGCATTTTGATCACAATAGCTATACATCAACACGATATCGACCTTTTCGCAATTGGTAAACGGTCCATTTTAACACGGGTAATGTGTCACGAAGCAAATACCGCCCGCACTGGCGGAATGTTACGTGATACCACGTACTTATACGTTTATGACTATTACAGCGCCATCCATCGCAAAGCGAAAAAAGTGATCCACCTAAAACATTCATATTTCTTTACGTACTACACGAATATGTAATAAAAATGGGGGTTCCTATTTAAAAAAAACGCAGTTGATATACGTTTGACCTATAGCAGCGCCATCTAGCGGGCCAGCCATAGCGCCATCTGGTTTCCCCCTTAAAGCTAGACGAGTTTCGTTCTTTGTAGTTTTCTCGTTTGATGCTTATTTCGTGAGATATTTGGCCCAGTCACTATCAATGGACCATATATATAATCACGTCATTATTATTAAATGCCATAGAAGGAAAAAGTTTATGGAAGAAATATTCCTGGTGTACTGAACTGGGGCAGTTGTATCAAGTGACGTCATTGCATAGTTTAAGGTAGTTCTCACACGTCGTCATGTTGTGCTTCTGCTGCAGAGTGGTGCACTGAAAACTGTGTGCATCAAATTTATATTTTACATTCATGCTGCTCCTGTTTGAAGTACAGACGTATTACGTGGTCTAGCGGTTCTGGCGTTGCAGTCCGGAACCGCGGGACTGCTACGGTCGCAGGTTCGAATCCTGCCTCGGGCATGGGTGTGTGTGATGTCCTTAGGTTTGTTAGGTTTAAGTAGTTCTAAGTTCTAGGGGACTTATGACCTAAGATGTTGAGTCCCATAGTGCTCAGAGCCATTTGAACCATTTGAACAGACGTATTACGATTTCTTCACCTCAAATGTCGACTAGATGCCCCTTCTGGTCGACAGTATTCAACTCGAGATCGAGATGGTCTAATGTCAGGACAGTCACTGGAATGTATTTAGTGTTGGCAGGCACTTCAAAGATTTTATATCCTAGACCCACTGTATGGAGGATTACGTGAATCAATCTGACAATGAGATATGAATTAGTTGCTATATTGCACTAACACGAATTGTGTTAACTGATACTGTATCCATTGGCTGTGCCAATTTGTAAAATTCATCGGAATTCCTCTCAAAAACCATAGAGTCTGGTACTATATCCACTGGTGGTGCCCACTCTTAATATCTATCGGAATTCTTCTCTAAAACTTGATCCGTGAAGAAACTTAATAGTAGTCCCTTTGAATCTTTGTATCGAAAGTCTATATTATGTTCTGCTATTTTTATCTTTGTTTTAAATGTGTTAACGTGAGCACACAACTGAAACCCATCTAGGGTTTTTTGTGTAGGGTTTGCTACAGCCTAATGAACCATCAATTCCTGTTCGTATATTGTCGGCAAAGAGGGTTTCGTTCTCTTCTTCTTCTTCTCCTCCTTCTTCTGGTTTTCAGTAGCATTGCAGAGCCAGTCAGTTACTACAAAGTCCTTGCGATGACAGTCCGTGCACATGTTGCGTCATGAACCTGAGCAATGATTTCTTTCGACAGATACTTAGTTTGCAGTCCTGACCCCATCAAGCTGGTCCATATTTTCTCATAGAATATGTACACATATGGCTACCAATATAACCACTTGTTCTGAGCAGGGGTTCACATACTTTTTCCGTCACGCCCCTTTTCTAAAGCATCAATTATTTTGCCTCCCCCCTCTCCTACCTTTCTTCCTCAGTACTCCTCATACTTGGCACAAAAACAGCCCATGATATAATTTACTTCTTACTGATTTTTGCAACTCTCACTTACAACAACAATAATAATAATAACAATAAAATAATAATCAGAGACTGGCGTTCGAGCACATTAAACATTTACTAAAAATCATCACAGATTTGTATTATTCAAAGGCAGTGACATTTAACACTTACGACTAGTTTATAAATAACGACAGCTGTGTGTATAGTTACTGGAAATGCGGAAACGTTTGTATTTCACTACATTTTTTTTTTACAAATAAGTTCACAAATGAATTAGTTAGCTTAAGTTTCACTGCTTCCATCTATACTACTTCTAATTTATTTAGAATATTTTAATATTTGAAATATCATCACATACAAATGACAATAGAACAATAGTCATCATGTAATTGCCAATCAAAAATACACACGGTTCAAAATTCGTAAATCTTCCGGCATTTGCACATTTAGTGTAATGTGTGCTTGAACCTGAGAAGAAAGCGGATCCAGCTTTGGTTGTATCCTGGAACAACAACTCGCAGATCCCCTTCCAGCTGCAGTCGACAATGATATTTCGTCTTGATTAATGCCACTGCAGAAAATGTTGACTCACGAAAGCAAGTTGATGCGAAGGATAACACATTCACTTCCCTTGCTAAGTTGGGATAATCGTTCCCTGTCTGCGCCCAGAAATGTTCAAGGTACTTCGGTTTAAATTAATTCTGAAATGTTCTATCCCTTGAGAGTTCTACTATCTCCTCAGCTTCCGCTGTTGACAAGAGTCTGATTAGTAGACTGTTATGATAGTATCGAATGGGTTGTGGATCCGTCATAATCAAATGAAGGTTATGGAAATTTATACTAGAACTGTTGACGAAGATTTTTCGTCTACTAATTTTGCCTGCATCCAACTTATTTTTCTTCACGAAAAAAATGGTTCAAATGACTCTGAGCACTATGGGACTTAACGTCTGTGGTCATCAGTCCCCTAGAACTTAGAACTACTTAAACCTAACTAACCTAAGGACATCACACACATCCATGCCCGAGGCAGGATTCGAACCTGCGACCGTAGCAGTCGCGCAGTTCCGGACTGAGCGCTGAACCGCTAGACCACCGCGGACGGCTTTCTTCACGAAATTATGCAGACAGAACAGCATGTCTTCATTACCCTTCTACATTAGTGTTTTTCAAAGCCAAGTTTTCTGTTAAACACAAGCACTTTCTTACTTAGAAATAATGATATTACTGTTTCGGCCTCGAAGTGATATGTTATCATTCGATTTCTCAGTAACGTCGGGTACGTAGCACAATATTAGAAGTCATGTTTCATCCAGAAAAAGAGCCACGAGTGTAAGACTGTTGTTCAACAGGAAAAGACGAAGTTCATCCATCGAGTCCACAACACGACGAACTTCACCACGACACACCGAACGTATCTCCTTATGCAATAGAAGCAAATCATGAGTAGAACGCGTCTCCTCGGAAACAGCAGAAAATAGCCTGTTGTTTATCCCTCGTGCTTTCATGAAATTACAACACTGATTGTCGTTCAGAAGTTGGTTAAATTCTGATTGTGCTACTTTATAAGCCAGTTCCTCCCCGTGTATCAGGCAACATGTGAATTTTATAGAAAGAGAAACAGCACATATTCCCTTAAACCCCTTTCTGGTTCCAGTAAATGCAGCCGCCGCTTTGGCACGTGTAGCAGCACAATTTGTCCGTGACAGATTGTTGTAAACAAAAAAGATATCCACAAGAAAGAAAATATTTTCACCTGTAGTCCTCCCTTCCAGAGCTTTGCGGAATAGAAAGTTCTCATGCATTTGACGTTCATAACAGCAGCATGAAAAAAAAAAAAAACCAAGGAGCTGGGAAAGATTTCCGATATTAGTATTGTCATCGGGTTACATGGCGTATTTTGGGCTATCATGAAAACGTGGTAGCAATTAGTTTACCATGTCAAATGTTGCTGCACAATGCGACGACCACGGTTATCATATGAGAGTGGCATCGACTTCAGACTCCCGCCAAATATTTCTTCATGCGTTTTGACAGCTACGGGAAGGAGTAATTTCTCGTCAATAATGCGTGGAGATTTGGATTTTGCAATTAAGTAAGGTACATATCGAATGCTCGTAGGGCTTTCTAAGGATATGGACTTTTATCTACAGGTGTCTCTTTAGTTTTATACTCTTCGAGCTATCGTTGGCTGAAACAAAATAAAAAGAAAAAAAAACATTGTGGCCTCCCTCGTTATTCAAAGGAATCCTGGTAAAGCCTAATGTCAGATAATCAACTTCATATTGATGCACTCTGGTTTTACGTTGAGAACTAACGTTGCTGATAAGAACAGGGGAAGACGCGCAAGAAGAATATCCTTTGATCGAATCTTTTTTATTACTAGAAATTGGATACTTTCGAAGGAGAAGGGGCATTCGATGAATCGTTACCATGGGATCTCTTGTTATCACTGCGAATCTGCCACTTATCCATGGGAATGACGAAACATTTATCACTTTATTTCAGATCTGGTTAATTATATACTTCCAATGAACACGCACTGGAATTCAACTTGTAGCTAACTTACTACCTTTGAACTGACTTCGGAACCCTGGCTGAAATCGAGTGGACACTCACAAAGGCTGAAATTAACATATTATTATTGTTGTCAACGTTGCAAGGATGTGGCGGCCACATTGTCATACGGTTTATTGTCATTACTGGTTGTTAAATGCTTGTTAAGTAGCTACCCCTGAGGATGTGACAGTTCCTCAACTTTGCCGAAGATCGGATCTACTGGTCAGTTTTTGTTAAATAAGAGGGCAAATTAACGATGAGGGAGCTTCCTAGCTTGGTTCACGGTAATGAGAATGTTACGCTAGCACAATTTGTTCACTGGAGGTCTTTTTGTTACATGTCCGCCCCGATAGCTTATGGTCAGTGTGACTGATTGCCGTCCTATGGGCCCGGGTTCGATTCCCGGCTGGGCCGGAGATTTTCTCCACTCAGGGACTGGCTGTTGTGTCGTCTTCATCGTCATTTCATCCCCATCTGGTGCGCAGGTCGCCCAATGTGGTGTCGAATGTAATAAGACCTGCACCAAGGCGGCCGGACCTGTCCCATAAGGGGCCTCCCGGCTAATGACGCCAAACGCTCATTTCCATTTTTTCTTACATAATATGAAATGCAAATATTTCAATGAAAACCAGCGCCCCCTCTCTATTACTCTCTGCACAACCTCCCCCCCTCCTTCTACCCACCCCCCAACACCCACAAGAAGGGCCGCGCCAATCACTTTGGAGCAGGGGTTCCTAAACTTTTCCTCTGGCGGTACACTTTGACTCCTGGCAATTCCCTGGAACACTTTGTTTGTTTTAAAGGTTCATAAAGTTATAAGAATTTTCAAAAAATGAGAAATCCTTCTTTCGTTCAATGATTACTTCAATTTCAAAACGCAGTTAATAACAGATATATAAGAAAATTATTAAAAAATAGAAAAAAGGTAGAAAAAAACGCCATGTTATCAATAGTTTTCCGGGGAGCACTTATTCGCTTCCCGCTGAACACAGTTTGGGAAACCCTGGGGTTCGTGTAACTCGCATTCACTAAAGGTTTAAACATTTGCTCTTGCAGATGAATGCACTTTCTCTCGTTAAAAAATATAACCATTAATGAGAAGTCCACTGTCGAGATTCTGTGATCTTCTAACATCACTGAGTTCGAGCACTTCCGCTAAAACATGGCAACAATTAGCACTGAACCAGCACACAGGCAGATCCAGGGATAATAGGGCTTCCGTATCACTATATTGAGGATATTTGAACCACTGCTGAGTAGAATTCATTACCTAGCATCATTCCCATACTGTAGCAATTACAATCACTGCTGTTTAACTGTATTTTCAACTAAACAGCATTATTTTCACATCAGGTGGATGTGATAGCTTTGCCTCGCCTGCACGAAAAAGAAAATTCTGGTAATGTACATATGAACTACTACATTCTACTATCAACATCATCATCATCGTAACTAATACTTACATGATGGCTTCTTTGAAGGGGGAGGAGCGGGGGGTGGGGGGTGGGGGGGGGAGGGTGCGTTACTACTGCTGCAGATTTCGACATGTTTACGCTTCGAGAGTTCTTACACAACTGGAAGTAGGCCTTTTCAGCCATTGTTAATACACATCAAAAAAAGTTTTGCATCACCTCGGTTCCGGAACCTATACCGAAAATTGGAATAGACGTCAACATAAACATCATTTTCGCCCTTTTTATTGTTCATGAAAACCACACCACACCACACACTGCATGTTGTACCACCATACAGCGGGCCCCTCAGAGGTGGTCGTCCGGATTGCTGTACACACCGGTACCTCTAATACCCAGTAGCACGCCCTGTTGCATTGATGCATGCCTGTATTAGTCGTGGCATACTATTCACAAGTCCATCAAGGTACTGCTGGTCCAGATTGTCCCACTCGTCAACGGCGATTAGGCGTAGATCCCTCAGCGTGGTTGATGGGTCACATCGTCCATAAACAGTCTTTTTCAATCTATCCCAAGCATTTTCGATAGGGTTCATGTCTGGAGAACATGCAGGCCACTCTAGCCGAGAGATGTCATTCACAAGATATGCACGATGGGGGCGCGAATTGTCGTCCACGAAGACGAATGCCTCGCCAATATGCTGCCGATATGGTTGCACTACCGGTCGGAGGATGGCATTCACGTATCATACAGCCGTTACGGCGCCTTCCATGAACACCAGCGGGGTACGTCGGCCCCACATAATGCCACCCCAAGACAAGGCAGGGAACCTTCACATTGCTAAACTCGCTGGACAGTGTGTCTAAGGTCTTCAGCCTGACCGGGTTGCCTCCAAACACGTCTCCGACGATTGTCTGGTTGAAGGCATATGCGACACTAATCGGTGCAGAGAACGTGATGCCAATCGTGAGCGGTCCATTAGGCATGTTGTAGGGCCCATGTGCACCGCGCTGTATGGTGTCGTGGTTGGAAAAATAGACCTCGCTATGGACATCGCGAGTTAAGTTGCGCATCATGCAGCCTATTGCGCGTAGTCTGGGTCGTAAGACGACATCCTGTGCCTGCACGAAAAGCATTATTCAACATGGTGGTTGTATTCAACATGGTGGTTGTATTCAACATGGTGGCTGTGCTGTCAGGGTTCCTCCGAGCCATAATCCGTAGGTAGCGGTCATCCACTGCAGTAGTAAGCCTTGGGCGGCCTGAGCGAGGCATGTCATCTGCAGTTCCTGTGTCTCTGTATCTCCTCCATGTGCGAACAAAATCACTTTGATTCACTCCGAGACGCCTGGACACTTCCTTTGTTGAGAGCCCTTCCTGGCACTAAGTAACAATCCGGACGCGATCGAACCGCGGTATTGACCGTTTAGACATGGTTGAACTACTACCAACATGAGCCGTGTACCTCCTTCCTGGTGGAATGATCGGATGTCGGACCCCCTCCGTCTAATAGGCGATGCTCAAGCATGGTTGTTTACATCTTTGGGCGGGTATAGTGACATCTCTGAACAGTCAAAGGGATTGTGTCTGTGATACAATTTCCACAGTCAACGTCTATCTTAAGGAGTTCTGGGAATCGTGGTGATGCAAAACCTTTTTTGATGTGTGTATATGAAATTCGCAGCACTGTTTGCAACTTTAAAACAAGAAAAAATGTAGAGCTGTACCGTCTCTGCTTCAGGTAGGAAAGAAGCATGCCCTGGGTTGATTGGTTGATATAGGGGAGGGAACCAAACAGCGAGGTCATCGCTCCCCCCCGATTAGGGAAGGAAATCGGCCGTGCCCTTTCAAAGGAACCATTCCGGCATTTGCCTGAAGTGATTTAGGAAAATCACACCAAACCTAAATCGGAATGGCCGGACGCGGGTCTGAACCGTCTTGCTCCCGAATGCGAGTCCAGTGTGCTAACCACTGCCCCCCCCCCCCCCCCCCCCCGTCGCTCAGTCATACGCTGAGCTCTACAGACAGTTCATCACTTAAGTTCATGCTGTCACCATGGACACTGCTGGAAAAATGAATAAGGATATGATGCTCCACACCAAATGTGGTAAGTGCAGATCGATAGTGTTACTAAGCGATGGGAATGAGTTCATACAACAAGTTCTGAACACTGAAGCATCTTGCAATACTTCGAACTCATCCATTAAGTCACTGCTGAAAGATAATAATGACTGAAAGATGTTCTTATTTTCAAGAAATTTGCTAAACTCAGCCATTCTAATTATTCTGGAGTAAATTATTCCCGAATATGGTTACGATGACGCAGCTGGAGGACTATGGATTCGACGAGGAGGAGAATGTTCTTGCTTATCACTTGTTAGAGAGACTTAAATCTAAAATATGTGTAATCTGCTTCTTGAAATTTATAAAAACCTTACAGAAGCTTATCATGATCTGAACGCTATTGACTATTATCTTTTCGTAAGCAGCTGATGTCCTTTTCATATAATACTTCACACAGATTTCACAAGTTACCTCAAGATTTTCAGAATGATGCATTAAGTTCTATTATTGTGATAAGTCTATTGATTTGGATGGAGACTGTGGAAGTGATGGACCTCCTCCTATTAAATTGCGCTATGAGGGTTACAAAAGAGAAAAAATAAATATTTTTTTCAATGTGTTAAGATTGGTTTTTTCTTTAAAAAATCGTACAAGGTAGTCGAAGGCTTTGTAACTTGGGCACTTGGCGTGTAACTGTAATAAGAATACTCTATTTTTTGGATAAACCTTTGCATCCATCTTACTGACTGAACAACAATAACTACGTACCTTGGCGTACGACAGTAATAGGAATACTCCACTTTTTGGATAAACCTTTGCATTTACCTTGCTGACTTAACTACAACAGCTAAGCGTCTTTATAAACTTTTAAATCACGTTAGAAGTATCATAATGACAGTTTGGTGTGGGGGGATAAATTTTTTTTTTAAAGACATATCATTATTTCGTGCACAGCCGTCACCCACAGCAATATTTTGTGAACAATTGTTTGTAGAAATCCTAAATTCATACAGTATTATATTGAAATTGATAGGAATAACAATATACTTGAGTTCCATCTGTAAATTCCTCTTGTATGGATTCAATACCTAAGGGGATTTTAGTAGCAGACTTTGATTCTGCACTAATCCATGCATCAATACATTATTGTCCTTCTCATGCGTACTACGCACGTGCACACAGTTCACGAAGTCATTGCATAGTATTTTGACATACTGTTGCCACTGACTCTGTTACAGCCCATAATACATTCTATGGAACCGACAAATTCACAACATTCGAGTGATGTAAATAAATGCTTTGCAAAGAGCCTACAGATGTTAACTTCAGTGTTGGAGCTTCATACATGTTGACAACGGATGCCATCGTGGTAAGATGTAGGTGTCTGGAGGAGGGAGAGATGGGTCATATTCGGTTGTCATACGACTCTCGGTGTATTCGATCATGTTATACAGATGATACCACTGCATCCTAGTAAACTGTACTTTAGCACCATGTTGAACATTCTCGATATCACTTCACAGTGACTACCTGGGGTTGTGCTACATTTACACATGGTGACAATATTTAGATCCTTACCCGGCTTTCTTCTTTTCTGCGACGTAGTGGGTGAAGAGTAGTTTCGTGTCCAGAAAGACGCCCTTGTATTTTACCATTGGGGACCAAGGAACAGGTTGGTTTCCATTGTGAAGCCTTGATGGATATGCAAATAATGGACACTGTTTTATTGGGGTTAGTGTTAATCTTGTATAGTTGTGCTCAACGCTCCATCAGATCCGGTTGCCGTTGCAATCTCGCAATCGCTTATCTAATTTTCTGCATCTTGTTAAAAACACTGTATCGTCAGCATAGAAACTACCTGACACATGTGCAACTGCAGGTGTGTCGTTCATACAGTTGTTGAGAAGTGATGGCGAGATTACAGATCCCTGTGGGATTTCGGCATGGACTGGTTTCTCGGCAGAATTCTTGTCGTCGATGCGCACATATAATGTCCTTAGAGAAGTTACCAAGTAGTTTTACGCAATAGCAGTCGTTTATGGTAGTGTTTTGGTTCAGCTTGACCATTATCACGCCATACTTTATTGTAAGCTGTCTCGAGGTGCAGGACACGACATTGTAGAATAAGTTGTCCTGTACAGTTTCGGTAATCCGGACGAGTTGAAGATCAGCGGAGAGTTTGCTTTGAAATCCGAACTGTTATGATCGGATCATGTCGTCCAGTGCCACAGAGTCTTGTAGTCTCACGAGTAATACCCGTTCAAAGAGCTTCCCCAACGTTGGTAGAAGACTAATCGGACGGTAATTGCTCGGAAGGGAGAGATCGTTCCCGAGTATCCATGGTGAAGACAACTATTGACAGGCCCGCATCTCGTGGTCGTGCGGTAGCGTTCTCGCTTCCCACGCCCGGGTTCCCGGGTTCGATTCCCGGCGGGGTCGGGGATTTTCTCTGCCTCGTGATGGCTGGGTGTTGTGTGCTGTCCTTAGGTTAGTTAGGTTTAAGTAGTTCTAAGTTCTAGGGGACTTATGACCACAGCAGTTGAGTCCCATAGTGCTCAGAGCCATTTGAACCATTTGAACAACTATTGACAGTTCTTATGATTAGGATCAACGGCTTCCTGGGAAGATGTTTCAGGTCTTCATTGGTGACGAAGTCGTGTCCTGGTGAGTTGTTGGCCGTTTTGTGGGTCAGTTGTTTGAAGCCTTTGTTTGAACAAACGAGAATACTTGCTCATACCTCGAACTGTTGGGACTCTGTGATCAGAGAAGCAATTGAAATTAAGCTTTTTGAAAACAACTTCAGTAGAGACATTGGCTATGCACTTAGCAATGCATGGAAACGTGCACTTGACAAGCAAAAATCACAGAGGAATACTTCTCCAAATTCACAGCCTTATGCTGTGGCTGGCGCTGCAAGCAACGCTAGACAGAGAGCGCAAGCAAAACCAATGGACGTAGAGGGCGCCATCGCTATACGGGCCATCATGACGTAATCCAACCACTTGGATTCCGTTCTGTGGGTATGAAAGAGGGAACCGTGCCAGTTCACGTCACAGCAAGGGTTGGAGTCCCTTAATTCACAGTGGATGAGTCGCTAGAAGCTACTCTTTTAGATTTGTTAGTCAAAATTGCTCTGTTATCGCATTGGACTGTCACCGCCGCATCGACGCCTTTCACCAGCGGCTTTCACAAAATCGTCGCTGAGAGGCCAGCTTGTTCTGTCGCCGACGGACGCTACCTCCATCGCCGGATAGCTACACACGACCAACTTTTCAAAATGAGGACATTGCCTGGAACTGCTGCCACAACTAACACAGCCGCAATCTATACAACACCTCCTGCTACCTTGACAACGTGGACAACAACCACCTATAGAACGCCCGCAGCACCTTTTAACAACACCCCACAACCGCTTAAGTCGCCACCCCCCCCCCCCCCCTCCAGGACAGAGCACCTTCACCATCACCGCCAGCCTCCCCGTCCCCGCACCCCGCATCAGCCACATCATCGCCAGCAGCATCATCGGACGCAGCATCGTCAGCAGCAGCAGTAGCCACACCATCACCAGGAGCAGCCCCAACATGATCAGCCACAACATTAGTTACGCCGCATACACCGATACCAACACATTAACATTCTGTACCCACAGTCATCCCACAACCTCCTTTCCACGCCTAGCCAAAAACTATCACTAAAACTAAGAAAAGATGGAGTATCAGTGATCGTCAGGGTGAAACTAAAAAGATCTAGCTACCTCTCCCAGAAGCTGACGACATGCAGGTCGAAATCACCCCAGAACAGCAACACCTAGTCCGTTCTCAGTGCCTCTTTCTTTTTGCTGAGCAGATGTGACCCCAAATTTGTCGTTCCAAAGACACTCCGAACTGTCATTCCGAACTACCTTCCAGCGATGCAAGTCCAACAACTCATCCCTTTGAGAGATACTATCATCATTACAGCTAACGATCCTAATTCCCTTTTATCCCTTCTCCGGATTATCCCCTCTTTTGGAGTAAATGCCTCCATTATGACCCTCACAAACCTTCCACCGAAACAACCCCACCTTCCACGCCGACCCTCCACATTCATAGAAGTGATTAAAAAAGTCGTCCTAGAGAGGAGATCGAAAGTGAACTCAAATCGCAACCAGGAATCAATGTGCTCATGGCATTCTGCATTCAAAGTGATAATGGACCTCGATTTTTAGTGTGAGTGTTATCAGAATTACCCAATACCAATGACACACTTCTCACAACATGGAGCCTTGATTTACTGCAGGAAGCATCGTGTAGAAGCATCTCGATCTACTACACAGCTTATACACTGAAGCGCCAAAGAAACTGGTACAGGCATACGTATTCAAATACAGAGATATGTAAACTTGGCAGAATATGGCGCTGCTGTCGGCAACGTCTATGTAACACAAAAACAGTCTGGCGCAGTTGTTAGATCGGTTACTGCCGCTACAATGACAGGTTATCGAGATTTAAGTGAGTTTGAACGTGGTGTTAAAGTCGGCGAACGAGCGATGGGACACAGCATCTCTGAGGTAGCGATGAAGTGGGGATTTTCCCGAACGGCCGTTTCACGAGTCTACCGTGAATATCAGGAATCCGGTAAAACGTCAAATCTCTGACGTCGCTGTGGCCAGAAAAAGATCCTGCAAGTACGGGACCAGCGACGACTGAAGAGAATCGTTCAACCTTTCAACCTGACAGACGTGCAACCCTTCCACAAATTGTTGCAGATTTCAATACTGGGCCATCAACAAATGTCAGCGTGCGAACCATTCAACGAAACATCATCGATATGGGCTTTCGGAGTCGAAAGCCCACTCGTGTACCCTTGATGTCTGCACGACACAAAACTTTAGGCCTCGGCTGGGCCCGTCAACAACGACTTTGGACTGTTGATGACTGGAAACGTGTTTCCTGGTAGGACGTGTCTCGTTTCAAATTGTATTGAGCGTATGGACGTGTACGGGTATGGAGACAACCTTATGTAGACATAGACCCTGCGTGTCAACAGGGGCCTGTTCAAGCTGGTAGAGGCTCTATAATGGTGTGGGGCGTGTGCAGCTGGAGTGATATGGGACCCCTGACACGTCTAGATACGGCTCTGACAGGTGACACGTAAGTAAGTATCCTGTCTGATCACCTGCATCTATTCGTGTACGTTGTGCATTCCGACGGACCTGGGCAATTATAGGAGGACAATATGACACCCTACAGTTCCGAATTGCTACAGAGTGGCTCCAGGAACAGTCTTCTGAGTTTAAACACTTCTGCTGGCCACTAACTTCCTCAGACATGAACATTATTGAGCATATCTGAGATGCCTTGCAACGTCCTATTCAAAAGAGACCTCCACTTCCTCGTACTCTTACGGATTTATGAGGAGCCCTGCAAGATTAATGGTGTCAGTTCCGTCCAGCACTACTTCAGATATTAGTCGAGTCCATGCCACGTCGTGTTGGAGCACTTCTGCGTGCTCGTGGGGACCCTGCACGATTTTAGGCTGATGTACCAGTTTCTTTGGCTCTTCAATGTAGATGCCAGCGATGCCTCCAATACAATGACCACCTGACAGAACATTGCAGGAACACACCTACCTGTCATTAGTGCAAGCCTAACGACGTTCAGAAATAATGCCAGTACCTAAACTCCTCGCCTACCTGCAAGGTCTGCGACCAACCTCACCCCACCTACTTCCTCAAATGAAAATCCAAAAACACTCTCTACAAAAACCTGAACTCACAATCCCTATACGCACAGTTGATCAACCACTCCACACATACAGCTCCCTCTGTCCTCTACCTACCATTGAAGATATAATCTGTTTCATATCATTAGTCATGCAAAACATACATCCATCTGAAAGATTATAGTCCTACAACAAATAGCCCTCGCCACCTGTACAATCTTTCATCTCAGTGCCTACGTCATATAATCCCAAAATCAAGCCCATTTCGTTTTTGATCGTCTCGAAACACTAGTCTAACCTTCCCCTCAAACTTCTCCTTGCTTTACTGAAAATGACGGCGCAGACATATAACGTCCTCTACCAAAATATCTGTTCCCTCCACTTCAATAAACGTCTTCTTACCCAGACCCTCCAAAAATATGAAATCCATATTCTTATCAACGAAATCTTTCTCCATACATCTTCTCCCATCCTACATCGCACTGCTAATCCCCATTCTACAGCCCATAGCACAGTGGCCATTGCCCATCTCTAAACTATCTGCTCTACTCTCCAACCGCTCCTCAGTGATCCAACTGAGCACCTCATCCTCACCTTCTTTCTCCCAAAACTCACATTAATGCTTGCCACTATCTACATCCACCCTAACTGTACCATCCCTTACGATTCCCTGACCCATGTGGACTGAACCTTTACCACATAGATAATTTTAGCCGACCTTAACTTTCACTCTCGCCGAAAAATGGCAGTGGCGTCATTTTATCAATATCTTCGATGGATACGATATCCATATCCTTTCCACCCCCATCCTGGCACAGATACCACCGGTGATACCATTATTGTCTCCCCTAACCTCTTGTGGTGCACCACACTAGAAGTCCTAGATCCAAGTGGGAGTGAGCACCTGTCTGTCCTCGTCTAGATCTTATATTGTTTGCCAAACCGAATCCACACCATTCCTAATCATCCAGGCATATGCAGAATTATTCTCGTGCAGACTGGCATGCATAGAGAGCCCAAATTCATACCATAATCGAAAGCCATGATTCCAAACTTCAAAATCCTGATGACATCCAAAATGAGGCTGACTTCCTACAACACACCATCTCGGATGCTATTTCCCACCATATCCCAATCTGAACTCTCTACTATGATCGTCCTACTCTTCCTCTGCGTGCTCTTGGCCTGCTCCAAGAACCCCATGGTGCATACAGATAATTCCTTCATACACCAGACCAGGATATGCTCGCACAACACTGACAGCACCAGCCACATGTTCGCAACCACTTACAAGCCAAACAATGTCGGGACTGGCACGTGACATGCACTAAATTAAATAAAACACTACAAAGTATTGGAAAGCATTTCATAGACTCTCTCCAGAAATAACCCCACTCTCATCTATCCCAGCCCACACAATAATAGACCACTTCCAGGCAACCTCAAAGCCAGCTCTTCACATTCACCATCCCACATGATTCCAACTTTGATTACACGATGGACCCTTATGTGTGTGAACGAACCAACACAACTATACCACCTCTTGCCCCAAATTTACAGTATTTACAAAATACTCCACAAACAAGACTCAACACGCCAATAACAGCAGAAGAGAGGACACAAACACTCGCTAAAAAGCGAAATACTGCACCCGCTCACGATACAGTTACCTATTGCCACTTCAAGAAATATCTCAAAGTCTGTCACGAAACACTTGCTATAATACCATCTTGTGCACAGAAACCCAGAGGAGTGGAAAACGCCCAAAGTCCTCCTCTTCCTGGAACCTAATCAACCAGCCTCACAGACCTCATCATATCGAACTATCAGCCTTACGTAAGGTTTCAGCAAAATCTTTGAAAACATTCTTACCCAACGAATCCATCAGCGTCTTGCAACCCAATACCTACTCATTCCCAATACTCAATGTGGCTTTCGTTTCAACTGTTCCATCGATGACCAACTTTTGTACCTTACGCACCTAATCTCCCATCAATTGAATAAACTGAAGTCCGCCATATTTGTCTCCCTTGATATTAAAAAAGCCTTCGACTGGATGTGGCATTCTGGACTGCTCTTCAAACTACAAATCTATGAATTCCTAGTTAACAACATCCACCTTACAGCATCCATCCTACATATGTCACATCAACCATACCTGCTCCTGCATATTTCACCCCACTGCAGGTGTGCCTCAAGGTTGCAGGCCAAGAGCACATGGAGGAGAGTGTTCAGAGTGGTATATGCTGGGGAATAACATTCGAGATGGTGTGTTGTAGGAAGTCAGCCTCACTTTGGAAATCATCAGGATTTTGAAGGTTGGAATCATGATTTTCGATTATGGTATGAGTTTGGACGCTGTAGGTATTCCAGTATGCATGAAAATAATCCTGGGTATGCTGGGATGGATGATTAGGAATAGTGTGGGTTGGGTTTCGTAAACGGTATGAGATTCAGAGGTGTAACAACTATAACGGCTTCTGATACCAAATGTAACAGTTGTGTTACTAAATGTGACACTTCTGTCACTAAATGTAACTGGGTTTTCTCTTTTGATGCTGTCAATTGTCAGGATGAGCATTCTAAAGCATTCTGTCAGGGTGAAACTATTAAATAAATTAACTTTTCTCTCTTAACAACATGTGGGCAGGGTGGGTTCTTCCTTGGCTCGGGTATGAGGTCGAATGAAACATCATTTTTACATAAGATAACTTTTATTGAAGATTTGCACAACTGTATCTTACGGAATATTCTGGTTCGGAGAGCGGCAGCTGTGTCGTTTGTGAAGTCTTCTGCTGTGGCAGCGGCGGCGGCGGCGGCGGCGGCGTCTGATTACGCGTAGCGGTGTGTATCTCGTGTCGCTGTCTCGCCCAGTTGTCGGGAGACGCGCAGCGCGAGGTGGCCGGTTTAATTATTGCGAGCGAAGTCGTGCATCGGATGATACCTTGGGAGTGGCGTCCCAGTGTTTCTCTTCTCTATGCGGCCGCGTGTGTTGTGCGTCGACCAGCGGAGCGGCGCGGCGGGGGGAGGCCAGTGTCCCGGACTCGAACCACGGACTCCCGCTTGCCAGTCTTCGGCTGTCAGGTCTTCATCCCAGCTCACAGGTGACTAGTGATGTGAGGCCGTCTCCTTCCCGTCCTCACGAGTCACCCGGGTATGTAAAAACCAGACTTCAAATACCTTTTAACTTCTGTCTTCTGGCGCTACGGCGGCTGCTTGCTATTCCTCTTCTTACATGACGGTCTTCAGCACCGAAACTGACTGAAAACTACTGCTACGCTTCTTCGTCTTCTTCGTCTCTCGTCTCCGTCTCCGTCTTCGACTCCGTCTTCATCTGTCTTCATCTGTCTTCATCTGACTTCCTCTGACTTCATCTGTCTGGCCCACTGCGTCTCGCGTATTTATTCACTTCAGTTTACTGGAGGTGAACGACTTCACGGTCATTGCCTCGTCTGTCACGTTGAAAAGCTTCTCGAAGAATCTTCTTAACGTCGGTCGTTGGCTCTTGGAATGTAGGCGAGGGCCTTTGCTCACACGCGACGACTGAGAAACACGTGAGCCGGTCATTGCCTCTGCTGTCACGTTGAAAAGCTTCTCGAAGAATCTTCTTAACGTCGGTCATTGGCTCTTGGGATGTAGGCGAGGGCCTTTGCTCACATACGACAACTGAGAAACACGTGAGCCGGTCGGGCGATGCCCTGACGGCTGAATCGACAGCGCCCGCTTATGTGGAAGTTGCTGACTTCATGGTCATTGTTTCTTCTGTTCTGCTGTTCGGCCCGCTGTTTGCGAGTATGTAACTCTCTAAACTAAACCAAGTTTTTCATTTATATCCTAATTTCTAGTTCACTTTGATTTCACTAATTTATTTACTTAAGTACCACTCAACAGAGGAGGACAGGCCGAAAACACTATCAAAAACGAATTTTATGCATTTTGTTTTTTAACTTTGTCAGTCTTAGCGCTATTTACAGTTATCTCAAGTATGGAAAGCTTTGTGCTGGATACGTTTCACGCAGTAGAACATGCAATCTTTTCAGCTTCTTTCTGAGTTGCTCAATGTAGGTGCAAGATGATTGTAGCACGAATCACCAGAGTACCCAAGAGAACAAACGCGTGGTCGGCTGCAAAATTCCCTCGATGTGGGGCATGAGATGCGAAGCATGTCAAAATACAATTTTCAGAAATTTATTTTTTGGGAAAATGGTGTACATGAACAAATGTGGGGAGACGAAAGTGCTTAACTTCATTATGTACTCACCTCAGATAAAATTCAATGTTCTTCTGAACCCTTTTTTCTGTAGAGTGACATGGAATGTAACATTGTATACCACACATGTGCTAGTGATGTTTTGACAAGGTGAGCTACATATGTATTGTAAGAATATCATTCGCTCTATGGCAGTAGGGATTCAAGGTCAGAAACCAGTACCACCTCGTTGTGAGTCTATACATGTTATGACCCGTGCTTCACCGTCAACAGGTGAACTGCTCTCGCATCATTCAATGGTTCAAATGACTCTGAGCACTATGGGACTTGGCATCTGAGGTCATCAGTCTCCTAGAACATAGAACTACTTAAACCTAACTAACCTAAGGAAATCACACACATCCATGCCCGAGGCAGGATTCGAACCTGCGACCGTAGCAGTCATGCGGTTCCGGACTGAAGCGCCTAGAACCACTCGGCCACCACGGCCGGCCTCGCATCATTCCTCTCGTAGTAAGGCAATCTTATGGTATCAGAATGCAGTAGCCTTACAGCATTTCTGAGCGTACCGATCGATGGAGGATCCAGTAGGAGTGTGGAAACTAGATTTTAGGCGGTAAGAATACAGGCTTAGAATAGTGATGTGGTGAACATATTGCAGTAAAATTGGTTTTTAACGCCGTCCAATTGAAGACTCAAATGTGTTTCACATTTATGTGGATATGGTTTGGTACCAGTTTAGGAAGGCGTGGCTACAAAGCAAACATGTGATCATTAAGGAAACTCTCCGTAATGAACACCAGCCCTAAGTAACTAATGTCAGTCCGCAGCTCGTGGTCGTGCGGTAGCGTTCTCGCTTCCCACGCCCGGGTTCCCGGGTTCGATTCCCGGCGGGGTCAGGGATTTTCTCTGCCTCGTGATGACTGGGTGTTGTGTGCTGTCCTTAGGTTAGTTAGGTTTAACTAGTTCTAAGTTCTAGGGGACTGATGACCATAGCTGTTAAGTCCCATAGTGCTCAGAGCCATTTTTTTGAACTAATGTCAGTCGCAATTGGCAAAATTTTGTATTTTTGACGGATCGGCATTTTCCTCAGCAAACGGTGGTTCAGTACGCATATACAGACCACAATGTGTCTGTTTTGAGCCAAAGATACATCTGCGCATTATCTTGCAGTGGCCGTCTGTCTGTAGCTATCTCTTCCCGTGGACTTGGTATTAATGGAGGGATAAATGCTACATACTGTATGCTGAGTTTCCAGTTTCTACTAGAATCAGTCCCACGTAAACACATCAGTGATATTTCAAAAATCGTTTGCAGCACACCTCAACCTATGAGAATTGCTTGACCTCACGCCGAGAATTTGAGATGACCTTGAGGACTTCACCCTAGCTGCCTCGTAGGTGAGATCAGAAAATGAAAGATTTATTGCCCACTGCATAGAATCCATTTCTTGCAGAATGCTGCTGATCATTGAAGTTGAAAGCCTTTGGGCATGATGTTAAATGACGAAGAAACTGATTGCTGTACGCTTTCAGAGACCAGATTATCTTAATAAGAACTATACTGCCCAGTCAGATTAATGTGACCAACTTTCAAAAGCCCAAACAACCACGTTTTGCAGTGCAGATTGCTGCGAAACGTGCAGTAAGTGAGTGAATGAGGGTCTGGAAGCTACTGACAAGGATGTGGAGACATGCCGCATCCAGAACCGTGGCCAGCTGCGCGAGATTTCTCGGTTGAGTATTCATGGAGCGAACAGCCCAATCGAGGTGGACCCACAGACGCTCGACTGAGTTTAAATCTGGGCAGTTTGGTGGCCACAGGAGTACGGTAAACTCATCTTGCGGCTCTTCGAACCACGCACGTACACTGTGGGCTGTATGACACGTTGCATTGTCCTGCTGGTAGATGCCATCGAGACGAGTAAAAACAAACTGCATGTAGGGGTGGACATGGTCCTCAAGGATAAATGCATACGTGGTTGATCCATTGTGCCTTCCAGAATGACGAGATCACCCAGGGAATGCCACAAAACATTTCCAGACCATAAGCTTCCTCCTGTGTCCTGGCCCCTTCCATCAATCCAAGAACCATCTGCTCGATAGAGCACAAAACGTGATCCATCTGAAAAGGTCACCCGTAGCCACTCAGTGAATGTCCAGTTATGATACTGGTGTGCAAATTCTAGCATTCGTCGCCGATGAACAGCAGTCGGCTTTAGTGCATGAGCAGGGCACCTGCTGTGGAGGCTCATACGCAGCAATGTTCGCTGAACAGTCGTTCGGGAGATACTATTGGTAGTCCCTTGATTCAACCTGGCGGTCAGCTGCTCAACAGTTGCATGTCTGTTCGCCCGCACACGTCTTTGCAGCCATCGTTCACCCCTGTCATCTACGGCTTGTGGAGCACTACAGTTGCTTCGGTGCCGGTTTTAGATAGCAGCATTTTGCCATCCACGGTATACTTTTAACCACGGCAGCACGCGAACAGTTTACACACCGAGCCACTTCGGAAATGCTTGCTCCCTCGGCCCAGGAGCCAATGATCATGCCGTTTTGGACGTCAGATAAATCATTCCGTTTCCGCATTATGAGAACGACTGCACTACTTTCCGTGTCACCGCCAATACGTTTTATATACCCTCCACTGCTAGGGCTGCCACGCGCCGTCTATGAGTGGTTACTGCAAGTTGACGTTGAACATAGGCGGTGGCTGCATTAATGTGACTGGACAGTGTATGATTAATTGTGCGACAGTTTTTCTTCGATCTGTCTTTTAAGTAAGTCGTAGTGTTAGTATTGCCTCTTGCTTTCATGTATTTCTTTGGAACCCAAATTGCTCTTTCTCGACGTCGGCTTCTACCTACATTTTTCTGTTAATAATTCAAGTTGGTAGTTTGAAATCACGACTTATCAGACTTACGATTTGGTAATATTTACATCTCTCAACAGCTGCACCCATCAACAGATTAGGCGAATTAATGTTTTAGCTCCTCAACTAATGTCGAATTCTAAGTTTAGCGCACTAGAGAGAAACGGGCTATTCTCCTGCTTGTTGTGACACGCAAGAGGTATCCAGAATCTGGGATGAGAGATGGAGGGCCATTCATGTTAGTTTCGTGGTCCATGACGAAATAGTTTTGAGATTTCACGACAGACGAGTGTGGATACACTCGCTGCTAGTCAGCATTCATTACAGATTCTGGCTTTCATCAAACTTATGCTGAGTGTATATGTCTATGGTATATATGTCTATCTGTTTGAGCAAGTGGGTCGCGAGTCCTGCTCATGAAGAATTTGTTTCTAAGAAGGGGTTGGAGGTAGGGGGACAGCCGATTTCTGCCGCCCTCGCTGGATACGCACTTGGTCGTATGGAGAGCTATCAAAAACCTCTGTATTTCTAGACAGTAGTTCTGGAATAAGTTAAATTTCTATGTATTTTTTAAAATTTTCTGTCCAGTTCTGAGTGATAGTTCCAAGGTTTGATCTTTAAAACATCTTTGAGCAATTAATTCGAAATGAAACCCATCTACATGCACAACCATTAAAAATTGGTTAGTACCTTTTTCGACAACTCTTCTCGCTCACTGGTGCTCTACCAACGTTTATTCACAGAGTAATATCTAGCCACATTTATCTAAATAAACACACTTTTCTTTTTTTCGTCAAAGTCCAGTTTCGGCAACAAACAATGTGAAAGCTGGTGTTTCGTGCTGTTGTTCATAAGATTGTAGAAACAGCTGCTAGTAGCAGATTGACGACAATCGTTATATTCCTTTTTAATTCTATTCTTCTTGATATCACGTTCCCCCTTTTAATTACCATACTGCCATTCACTTTAATTTTTTCTTAGCAAACTCCATCCACCTATCCGTCGGCACTGTCACCCTCTTATCGGCTCACCGTCAATTGGTGTTAACGGAGAGCTGACGTGTCGTCATTTAAGGCGAACAGTTATCTGTTATCACTGCGAAAATTGCACACTGTTTTAAACTGGAACGTGGTTGCACTTACTGATGTGATTAGGCGATATCCACTCGTAGTAGGGTCTACTGTTCTGTTTGCCGAACTGAAAGCTTGGCGACTGTGTCTCAGAAAAGTAAGGCATATTATACATATGTGGTGTCTGTTCTTTCAGACATGTCCAAAAGAACAGACACCATTTTTTGATCCAGCAGCCATTATGAATTAAGACACAAAGGAATTACAGACATTTCCTCCGAGTGGGCATTGATTGAAATCAATGTGGTAAGTTGAACATTTTGTGCCGGACCGATATTCGAATCCTGGTCTCCTGCTTGTATGGCAGATGCCCTGACCACTAAGCAATCCGGTCAGGGTGGTCATTGAAACTGCACGGATTACCCTAGCATGCCTTACGCCAGGCCCAAATTCTCAATTTGCCACGCATTACTAATGTAGTGCGCCTTGCTCATTATCCTCATTACTCGCTGATTCCCGTGAGAGTTCGAGTCCGGAGTGCACCTGCATTGACGAAATCATTGGACGTCTCGCCTTTTATACACAAATCAAAAAAAGTTTGCATCACCCCGGTTCCCGGAACTCCTGAAGATAGATGTTGACTGTGGATATTGTATTGCAGACACAGTCACTTTGACTGTTCAGAGATGTCACTAAACCCGGCCAAAGATGTAAACAACGATGCATGAGCAGCGCCTATTAGACGGAGGGGGTCCGACAGCCGATCAGTTCCAGTCATTCCACCAGGAACGAGCTACATGGCTCTTGTTGTCTGTAGTTCAATGTCCGCCACGATAACTGAGTGGTCAGCATGACGGACTGTCATGCCAAGGGGCCTGGGTTCGATTCACGGTTGGGTCGGAGACTTTCTCCGCTCGGGGACTGGTTGTTATCTTTATCATCTCATCCCCATCGGTGCGCAAGTCACAGAAGTGGCGCGTCAACTCAAAAGATTTGCACTAGGCGACCGGTCTACCCGACGGGAAGCCCTAGCCACGCATTTCCATTTTTGTACTTCAATCATGCCTACACGGTCAATACCGCGGTTCGATCGCGTCCGCATTGTTACTTTGTGCCAGGAAGGGCTCTCAACAAGGGAAGTGTCCATGAGTCTCGGTGTGAACCAAAGCGATGTTGTTCTGACATGGAGGAGATACAGAGAGACAGGAACTGCCGATGACATGAACCACTTAGGCCGCCCAAGGGCTACTACTGCAGTGGATGACCGCTACCTACGGAATATGGCTCGGAGGAACCCTGACAGCAAAGCCATCCTGTTGATTAAACCTTATCGTGTAGCCACAGGACGTCGTGTTACGACTCAAACTGTGCGTAATAAGCTGCTTAATGCGCAACTTCACTCCCGACATCCAAGGCGAGGTCCATCTTTGCAACCACAACGCCCTGCAGCGCGGTACAGATGGGCCCAACAACATGCCGAATGGACCGCTCACGATTGGGATCACGTTCTCTTCACTGATGAGTGTCGCATATGCCTTCAACCAGACAGTCGTCGGAGATGTGTTTGGAGGCAACCCGGTCAGGCTGAACGCCTTAGACTCACTGTCCGGCAAGTGCAACAAGGTGGAGGTTCCTCGATGTTTTAGGGTGGCATTACATGGGGCTTACGTACGCCGCTGGTGGTCATGGAAGGCGCCGTAACGGTTGTACGATACGTGAATGCCGTCCTCCGACCGATAGTGCAACCATATCGGCAGCATATTGGCGAGGCATTCGTCTTCATGGACAACAATTCGCTCCCCCATCGTGCACATCTAGTGAATGACTTCCTTCAGGATAACATCTCTAGACGAGAGTAGCCAGCATGTTCTCCAGACATGAACCCTATCGAACATGCCTGGGTTACCAGAATGAGATTTTCACTCTGCAGCGGAGTGTGCGCTGATATGAAACTTCCTGGCAGATTAAAGCTGTGTGCCAGACCGAGGCTCGAACTCGGGACCTTTGCCTTTCGCGGGCAAGTGCTCAACCAACTGAGCTACCCAAGCACGACTGACGCCCCGTCCTCACAGCTTCACTTCTGCCAGTACCTCGTCTCCTACCTTCCAAACTTGACAGAAGCTCTTCTGCGAACCTTGCAGAACTAGCACTCCTGAAAGAAAGGATATTGCGGAGACATGGCTTAGCCACAGTCTGGGAGATGTTTCCAGAATGAGATTTTCACTCTGCATCGGAGTGTGCGCTGATATGACACTTCCTGACAGATTAAAACTGTGTGCCAGGCCGAGACTCGAACTCGCAGGAGAGCTTCTGTAAAGTTTGGAAGGTAGGAGACGAGGTACTGGCAGAAGTGAAGCTGTGAGGACGGGGCGTGAGTCGTGCTTGGGTAGCTCAGTTGGTAGAGCACTTGCCCGCGAAAGGCAAAGGTCCCGAGTTCGAGTCTCGGCCCGGCACACAGTTTTAATCTGCCAGGAAGTTTCATGCCTGGGTTAGATTGTAAAGGGCTGTTTATGGACGACGTGACCCACCAACTACTCTGAAGGATCTACGCCTAATCGCCGTTGAGGAGTGGGACCATCTGGACCAACAGTGTCTTGATGAACTTCTGGACAGTATGCCACGACTAATACAGGCGTGCATCAGTGCAAGAGGACGAGTGACTAGGTATTAGAGTTACCGCTGTGTATAGCAATCTGGACGACCACCTCTGAGGGGCTCGCTGTATGGCAGTACAACATGCTACGTGTGGTTTTCGTGAGCAGTAAAAAGGGCGGAAATGATGTTTATGTTGATCTCTATTCCGATTTTCTGTACAGGTTCCGAAACTCTCCGAACCGAGGTGATGCAAAACTTTTTTTTTATGTGCGTATATTGCCATGGGACGACACTGTACCCTCACAGTTTGAATGCCGATTATGTCGTCAAAGTGTTTAACGTTTCATGCCAGTTTATGCTCTTTGTCGTTTTGTGGCTGGTTCGTACTGATGACATCAAGGCTCGTCACATGTGTCGATTTTTCCAGATAAGACCTGTCCACATTTTAATCAAGTCGCTACAGGTATCCAGGCGCCGTTGTTTTTGTGTGTGAGCCAAGATGTGCGTGACAAACTTTGCACATTCTTTCTATTCTTCAAAATATTCTGGAGAATTAGTATTATATGTATAGTGTCTGTTCTTTTGGACATGTCCGAAAGAAAAGACACCACACTGTCATGATTCCGCGGCCGTATATGTACATGACGAAAGAGAGATAACGACGTCAGTCGCGTGAGGGCATCGAAATAACTTTGGCAACAAGTGAAAATTTTTACTGGACCGTGACTCGAACTCCGATTTCCCAGTTTACGCGAGCGGTCGCCTTAAGCACTTCTACTACACAAGCACACTTCAGGTCCGAGCCAAATTCCCACTTTGTCGTGCACTACTCCCACAGCACCCGCTGTTCATTTTCTTCATTGCTCGCAGTTTCTCGGATGATTCCCGCAAGAGGTCAGACCTGGGTTGCATCCACATTGAAGACAGAAATTACTATTACATCTATGCCTTGATGGCATTTCATTCGGACCTGAAGCGTGCTCGGCTTGTCGAAGTCGTTAAGGGGCCCGCGCGCGTAAAGCGGGAAATCCGAGTAAGATTCGCGTTCCGGCACGAATATCCACTTATCGTCATTGAATTATTTCAGTGCCTTCATGCAGCTGATGTCAGTATTTCTTTTCCATTATTCTAGAGAATGTCTTAACCACCGGATTTAGACAAGTTCTTCCATTGCAATTTGCGACACACTGCGATCGCACGTCCACTACTACACTACTGGCCATTAAAATTGCTACACCAAGAAGAAATGCAGATGATAAACGGGTATTCATTGGACAAATATATTATACTAGAACTGACATGTGATTACATTTTCATGCAATTTGGGTGCATAGATCCTGAGAAATCAATACCCAGAACAACCATATCTGGCCATAATAACGGTCTTGATACCCCTGGGCATTGAGTCAAACAGAGCTTGGATGGCGTATACAGGTACAGTTGCCTATGCAGCTTCAACACGATACCACAGTTCATCAAGAGTAGTGACTGGCGTATTGTGACGAGCCAGTTACTCGGCCAGTATTGACCAGACGTTTTCAATTGGATAGAGATCTGGAGAATGTGCTGGCCAGAGCAGCAGTTGAACATTTTCTGTATCCAGAAAGGCCCGTACAGGACCTGCAACATGCGTTCGTGCATTATCATGCTGAAATGTGCGGTTTCGCAGGGATCGAATGAAGGGTAGAGTCACGGGTCGTAACACATCTGAAATGTAACGTCCACTGTTCAAAGTTCCGTCAATGCGAACAAGAGGTGATCGAGACGTGTAACCAATGGCACCCCATACCATCACGCCGGGTTATACGCCAGTATGGCGATGACGAATACACGCGTCCAATGTGCGTTCACCGCAATGTCGCCAAACACGGATGCGACCATCATGATGCTGTAAACAGAACATGGATTCACCCGAAAAAATGACGTTTTGCCATTCGTGCACCCAGGTTCGTCGTTGAGTACACCATCGCAGGCGTTCCTGTCTGTGATGGAACGTCAAGGGTAACCGCAGCCATGGTCTCCGAGCTGATACTCCATGCTGCTGCAAACGTCGTCGAATTGTCCGTGCGCAGATGGCTGTTGTCTTGCAAGTGTCCCCATCTGTTGACTCTTGGATCGAGACGTGGCTGCACGATCCGTTACAGCCATGCGGATAAGATGCCTGTCATCTCGACTGCTAGTGATATGAGGCCGTTGGGATCCAGCACGGCGTTGTGTATTACCCTCCTGAACCCACCGATTCCATATTCTGCTAACAGTCATTGGATCTCGACCAACGCGAGCAGCAATGTCGCGATACGATAATCCGCAATCGCGATAGGCTACAATCCGACCTTTCTCAAAGTCGGAAACGCGATGGTACGCATTTTTCCTCCTTACACGAGGCATCACAATAACGTTTCACCAGGCAACGCCGGTCAACTGCTGTTTGTGTATGAGAAATCGGTTGGAAAGTTTCCTCATGGCAGCACGTTGTAGGTGTCTTCACCTGCGCCAACCTTGTGTGAATGCTCTGTAAAGCTAATCATTTGCATATCACAGCATCTTCTTCCTGTCGGTTAAATTTCGCGTCTGTAGCACGTCATCTGTGTGGTGTAGTAGTTTTAATGGCCAGTAGTGTATATACACTGCCTGCTCACAGCCGATTGGTCGAATGCACAACTGTTGTTTGTAATTGTTTGTTCACGCTCCACCGTAGTCACCGCGATAGCGTCGCTTCTACGTACGGTGTATGCTTTTGGCGGGCATTCCACAGCGTGCGGCACCCGTCTTGTACAAAGTTAAGACATGGTTAAAACTTCGTGTGGAACGTACCACACTCCTTCTACCTATGATATCAGCAGTTTCACACGTCACTGGTCGTAAATCACTCTTACTGTAACGTGCACTATTTCGATGCCTTCATACGTAGCTGCTAAGTTTGAACGTCCGCCATGTGAATCATCTACAAGAGAAGTACGACCACTTTTCAGAACAGTTACCCATTTTTTTAGCGTGTAGAAGAAAGAAGCAAGCTTCATAAAACCTTTAGTCTCCGGATGAGTATCCGTTGACAGAAAATCATCCAAAATAAAGTAATTTTACAAAAACGTGGTATTGCTGTTTGTCAATTTGAGGGAAAACGCATACTATGATAACTTTCAAAATCATTATTAATAAAAGTATCCCGCAGATGAAGTTGATACGAAACTTTCGAAATTGCGTAACGTGTATCAGCGTCCTCTTTGCGTCAAACTGAGAAATTTCTCTCTGACATTATAATTAGTCCGGAAATGTACTTTCATGACTCACCAAACGGCATATAGGCAGTACTTTTCCACACGTTCACGACTATTCTGAAAATAATAAATTACTGAATTCAAAGCAGTTTGGCTTCAGATCAAATCTATGCACATTAAAAGCGATAGGAAACCTGTTATATATTTATATGATAGCAAACTACTTGTGCTACAGTTACAGATCTGGGCAAAGCATTCGATTCCGTGTCACATGAGAATATGATAGTTAAATTAGTTCAAAAATGCTCAAATGTGTATCAATTTCTAAGGGACCAAACTGTTTAGGTCATCGGTCCCTAGACTCACAAACTACTTAAACTAACTTAAACCTGCTTGTGTTAAGAACAACACACACACCCATACCAGAGGGAGGACTCGAAAATTGTTCAAATGGCTCTAAGCACTATGGAACTTAACATCTGAGGTCATCAGTCCCCTAGACTTAGAACTACTTAAACCTAACGACATCACACACATCCATGCCCGAGGCAGGATTCGAACCTGCGACCCTAGCAGCAGCCCGGTTCCGGACTGAAGCGCCTAGAACCGCTCGGCCACAGCGGCCGGCGGGAGGACTCGAACCTCCGGCGGGAGGGGCCGCGCAGTCCGTGACATGACGCCTCAAACCGAGCGGCCTTAAATTAGTTCAAATTTGGCATAAGAGATGAGTCGTCAAGTTCATTTGGGTACCATTTATCTGACGGGATACAGCAAGTGTATTTAAATGTTTAGATATCACATCTGTTGAAAAGAAAACAAAGAATCCCACCGGTGTCAGTTCTTGAACCATTTCTCTTCACTGTTTATATAAATGATTTCTCAAATTCTGTACCATGTGTGAATGTACTCTATGGTGATTAAATCACCCGGGTAACAATAAGTGAAAATTTACAAAGCATTCAAAATTACATGGGAGAAACAAACGAGAAGAGTTATTACTGATATTTGGCAAACCATGCATCCATTACCAAAACAAAAAACCGAAGATATTTATTTTAATCTCAGCTTGGCGCCTAAGATAAGGCTAGTAACGCTTGGGCCCTGGATGTATTTTAGGTTTGTCTCCAAGCGAGGCTTGAAGCAGTCAATTCAGATCACTTAATGTAACAGTCCCAAGTCTCTACATCTATAGCTCTTATAATGTAGGCCAAAGAAAATTTACAGAGATTTAGATTAAGAAATACTGTTCATTTGCATAGTATAAGAAATAACTACATAGGAGATTTACTGTGCTCAAGACTCTCCGACACACACAATAGTCACGAAGACACGAGACTGAAGTTCTTCAACAAATTGACAGAAACGTCCCGCTTGCCCCTCTCACATAAGTTTAGAAAGATTTAGCAACTTGGCTCAAAGAATATTAACTCACGGAGAGTGATGTCCAAGAATGGTGCTTTCAAAAGCTATACTCTACTCATTACGAACTTGTATTTTCACATAAACTATTAACTGTATTAACTGTACATTATATTTTGACAAGGCCAATTATATGAAAACATACTGAACGGTTGACAATAACACGTTGTAAACTTTCTTTACTCAGAGTCGCTGCTACTTCTCTAACGACCGCATGTATGTCACAAACAACACTTGATAACCAACAAATACTAGTAAGGGTAATCACACTTGTTGAGTAATGCGTGAAACAAAAGATTCGGAAAGTGGTGGTGAGTAATAGCAGGGGCGGAAGGAGGAGGAGGGGAACCAGCACACGACTTCCACCGGAACCGTTTCCTGGAAGGAAATCTGCGAGTTCTACACTGTTCCGCTACGCTCAGAAGACCGTATAATGGTACAAGATGTGTTGTTAACGCACTCTGCTCTACTTACGGCGAGCAAACTTGTTCTAAGTGAAAAGTCCAAATTTTCCTGAAGTAAAAAATAGTTACGTATTACTTTGTTCGGAGAGAGGGGTAGCAGAGAAGGAATCTGTATATCCAGCAGGGGAGGAAATCAAATGCGCACCTTATAATCCTGCTTTAGCTCTTCGAAGGCTTTCTACATCGCGTAGACAATTTTGCGTTGATTCCTTAGATTAAGCCATGGTCTCGTTGGAGTAAGCTAGGTCGGTCATTTGGCTCTTGCTACCTTTTTGTCTTGGTGGGTGGCTACCAGTAATGCAGTTTTTGCAGTCAGGCAAAAAAATCATTTTTCATTTTCTATATATGATATTAACTACATTATTTTTAAACAAGAAGGATACAGGAGCAACACAGTTTCTCAGAGATTCCAGTTAGAAGAAGAACCAGACGGTCATGGAAGAGCATTGTGACGAACAATAAAAGGACGATAGCTGCGAAAGTCACTACAGAACTCTATGTCGCACTCACGAACGCTGTCAGCACCAAGACAACACGAAGGGAGTTCAAAAAGCTGGGAATACCAAAACCATTCATCAGTAATGCAAAAGCCCGTAACAAGAAAACTTGACGCTGAAGCCGTAATACCTGGACCGGAGAAATGGAAGAAAGGTATTCAGCCGGATGAGTCTTGTTTCACACTGTTTCCAACTTTTGGGCGAGTTTACAACAAAGGCGGGAGACGTGGCGGGTTTCGATGATTATTTCGCCAGCCATATCGTGATACTCCATCGGCTCAGTGGGTTCTCTGCAAGTTAGTATTACTGCCAAGGATTACGTGACCATTTTGGCTGGTCTGGTCCATGCCAGGGTACAATGTTTGTTCCCCAGTGGTGATGCTGTAAGGCAACTATTCACAAGGCTCGCTTCGTACACGACTCCGCGACACACCGTCAGGTGGCATGCGAAGTATGGATGTAGATGTAGATGTAGATGTAGACTGGTTTCGTGAGCACGAGGATGAATCGCCACATCTCTGCTGGTCACCACAGTCACCGGATCTCAATATTATTGAGGCTTTGTGATCTACTTTGGAGGGAAGCGTGCATGATCGCACTTTTAAAAAACGTTCGAATAGTTTCACATGGGATACCACTAGATGTAAGCAATTGGGTTACACAAATTTCCTCCCGCAGACAGGAGAGGGAAGGGGTGGCGACAGGTAGTACATCCGACAATCACCTACCACTAATATAACCAAGTCCAATCGAGAATGAGATTTTCACTCTGCAGCGGAGTGTGCGCTGATATGAAACTTCCTGGCAGATTAAAGCTGTGTGCCAGACCGAGGCTCGAACTCGGGACCTTTGCCTTTCGTGGGCAAGTTTTCTACCAACTGAGCTACCCAAGCACGACTCACGCCCCTTCCTCACACCTTTACTTCTGCTAGTACCTCGTCTCCTACCTTCCAAACTTTACAGAAGCTCTCCTGCGAACTTTGCAGAACTAGTGAAAATCTCGTTCTGGAAACATCCCCCAGGCTGTGGCTAAGCCATGTCTCCGCAACATCCTTTCTTTCAGGAGTGCTAGTTCTGCAAGGTTCGCAGGAGAGCTTCTGTAAAGTTTGGAAGGTAGGAGACGAGGTACTGGCAGAAGTGAAGCTGTGAGGGCGGGGCGTAAGTTGTGCTTGGGTAGCTCAGTTGGTAGAGCACTTGCCCGCGAAAGGCTAAGATCCCGATTTCGAGTCTCGGTCCGGCACACAGTTTTAATCTGCCAGGAAGTTTCAAGTCCAATAATTAACATGCCGACCCCGTTAAAACGCGTGACAGAGGCTAGGATAAAGAAGGGTGGAACGACATCACTTGCGGGGTGAGGATCATAACCGAGGACGAGTATGTGGAAGGAACAGGATGTTTAAAATATAGACGCCTTTCGACGTCAAGGTCAACACAGATGGAGAATTTGTTCGTACTGAACAACAATGGGAAAATTATTTGACTGCAGCCTTCCTTAAGGAACAATTACAGGATTTTCCTTTAAGCAGTATAGGGAAAATATTCAGAAAAAATGGTTCAAATGGCTCTGAGCGCTATGGGACTTAACTGCTGTGGTCATCAGTCCCCTAGAACTTAGAACTAATTAAACCTAACTAACCTAAGGACTTCACACACATCCATGCCCGAGGCAGGATTCGAACCTGCGACCGTAGCGGTCGCGCGGTTCCGGACTGAAGCGCCTAGAACCGCTCGGCCACTTCGGCCGGCAAATATTCAGAATCAAAGTAAGAATTGCAGGACAGGGATTTGAACCCCAGTTGTCCTGAATATGAGTCCATTGCCTTAATCACTATTCCATCTCTTTCTGTAAACAGCCAGTTGTGATCTTTGGGTAACATCTTAGATACCAATGTACAGCACAGTGTCTAGAAGAAGCTTTCTTGACTTCGTATGTTTCATTTATGTTAAGTAACAGGAGTCTGCCCCATTGTTTATTTATTAAATTGACCGATTTAGGCTACTAAGACGACATTTGCTTTTAGCTGCTGCAACAGCGCCCCTTAAAGCTGATGCCATTTTTTTATCTCCGGTTTTCATAGCAGATTACGCCGTTTCGTGAGAAACATGTTTAGTAACTACTTCCAGTTAAGCGGGGGCTGTAGCCTATGCCTCAAAATTCTGGCGCTGTAAAGCTTTTATTTATATTGAATGAGTTTATTCTTTTCACTGAGTGCAGCCCTTCTTTGTCTTTCAGTTCCGCACCGACGCCGACACCATGACGAGGTCGTGAGCGTTGATGAAGATCAAGGAGAATTATGAAGCATTGTGATGACAGGCAGCTCTTCCAGGATCAGCGAAAGTGGAAACTGAAATGCGCTGCTTTTGTGTGACACCCAAGTCAGAATGTGACGAAGAGCTGCCGGAAACGCAACAACTGTATAGACTGCGGTCTTATTTTTAAAGTGTAGTTATCGTTCTATCACCTATACAGAACAAGCAATGCTGGAAAGCAGACATGTACTAAATTTTCCTCTAGTGGGAGTTATTTACAACCCAAAATATGTTTTACGGCAAGGTGTAGCCGGAGAAACAACAGCGACTGATTCTAAATGAAGTGCGAGGTGCTACAGTTGTGACGTATGTGTCGCGATGCGCCCTCGTTCTGCGATGCTGGTGGTGCTTCTGACTCTGCAGGCGTTAGGCCGGACAGCTGGGCAACAGGCGAACCACAGCATTAGCGCCCGGGGGACCTCTGGCCTCATATCCGGTCTTGCGCAGTTCAAGCGGCAGTGGGCGCACCAGAAGCTAGCCAGGCGTAAGTACCCGTTCACTGCTTTGTTCACGTGTTTCCCTGTGGCGAAGAAGCACAGTTTCTCTAGAATTGTCCCTTATGTAATCTATCATTCTTTATTCTCTTTATGCTGTACACTTGTTTTTATGTGCCTACAAGGCCACCATGTGTATTGTTTGCAACTATTCAGTTTGTCTTGCATCAAGGATAATTTCCCATCCTGGTTGTATTCGACCTGTAGTTATCAGCACTACTAATCTTTTCCAGACGACACTGTTGTGTACTTAAAAACGCAACGGTGGTGGAATAAGCCAATGTACAGTAGGAACATGGTAATTACGGCCTTATTAGAACACACACATTCAGTTAACTTACGTCGATTATGCTACTGAAAGATGATTATCTCGTGATGTACGGTTTGTGGGATGTTCTCAGACTGTTCTGTAAAATGAGTATCAGTCGTGCAGTGGAAAAAAAAAGAAAAATCGGGATGCTGCATGCCATTTGTGCAGCAGACGATCGTAGGTTCCAAAGATTAAAAAACTGCTAATCGCTGTCAGTGCATTCTCAGATGTAACTAATGATAAAATTTCACTACTACAGATTTCAGTATTTTTAAGAACACCTTTCTCAAATTACTGTCAAATAAAGTTTCTTGTGACCTCCATCAAAATACGACGTTGTTTACAACGATAAAATAAAAAGAATTAATCTGATAAAAGATTAAACTATTAACCAAAGTTTTAAAGATTAAGACACTCTAGTTTATAAGATACGTCCTTTCCCAATATCCTACGTATGAAGATCCAAGTTACGTTGCAGATAACTAGGCCTATCGCTATCATTTACCTTATTCTTTACATTCCCACACCACTTCCTTTCATAACTTATTGCCAAACCAAAAACACGAGTATGAGAGAGAGAGACTACAATTTACAAAGCTCATGCAAGAAAATGAGGACTTACGATGCCCAAAAAAAGGCCTTTACTTGAAACGAATGGTATGGATACACTATTGCCTGTTATGCATCCCTTTGACTCTTTACTTGATAGAGAAGAGTATGTACAAACGTTTAGGTTTGGCTACTTTTGCCACGAGAAGAACAGCAAACGTCAGGGATGTAGAAATCGGTAACTTAACATATTTTGCAAATTTCAAATCACTGATGTCTTATGGAATAATATTTTGTGATAACTCCTCCTATAGGCAAAATGTATTCATTCCACATCACAAAATAATTAGAATTATGTTTTTGGTTCACACACGTATATCTTGCAGGCATCACTTTAATTAGCTGAGAATATACCCTTACGGAACTGACTAACAATACATCTTTAGACATGCCTGCTGTAGCAACGTAGTGGAAGTATGAAATACTTACCATCGTCATGATCATCCACGCCGTAATGGTCCTGTGCGACTGATTAACGTGGTGTTGGAAATTACACTGATGACGATTATTTCGTGTTTGTTGCGCTTGTTCCAGTCGGGACTAACAAAAAGTTCAAATGGCTCTGAGCACTATGCGACTTAACTTCTGTGGTCATCAGTCCCCTAGACTTAGAACTACTTAAACCTAACTAACCTAAGGACATCACACACATCCATGCCCGAGGCAGGCTTCGAACCTGCGACCGTAGCGGTCCCTCGGTTCCAGACTGTATCGCCTAGAACCGCCCAACCACTCCAGCCGGCTCGGGACTAACAGTACATAGTGTTTCACTAGGCATGGTCTGCATCTTAAAAGGACTGATAAGGATGGTATAGCTAACTGGTGAAAGTATAAGCAAGTGCTTATTGATCTATGCACGGCGAAAGACCTAATTGTCATGGATTGGAGAAAAAGATTTCTTTTAGGAAACAGCCGAAGCAGTTTTTTGCCTGTTTAAAGATTGTTCCCATTAGTTTAAACCTCAGCCATTTGGTAAATTTACGTATAATTTTAAGGAAACCGCTCGTATGTGGATGATGTTGCCGTCTGGTAACACATACTCTATGGCTGCATCGAGCTACACTGTGTTTAGCGTCATCGAGTTGGCAGACACGGCAAAAAAAGGACGCGTTGGTCCACCTCTTACTTTTATGCAAGCAGTTATTCGACTTGGCACTCATTGGTATAGTTGTTGGATGTCCTCCTGAAGAACAGCGTGTCAAATTCTGCCCGATTGGCGTGTTAGATCGCCAAAATCGCGTCTGGTGTGTGGGGGGGGGGGGGGGGGGGGCTGCCAATATTGCTTCAAACATCTCAGTTTTGGAGAGATCGGGCGACCTTACTGACCAAGGTAGCGTTTGGCAAGCGCGAAGACCAGCAGTAGAATCTTTCTCCCTGTGCGGGCTGCCTTTATGTTACTAAAATGTAAGCCCAGGATAGCTTGCCATGGTGGCGAATAAAACGTGGCGTTGATTATCATCGCGTAACGTTTTGTGCAGTAAGTGTGCCGTGGGTGACAACCAAAGGGGTCCTGCTATGAAAGGAAACTGTACCCCAGACCATCATTCCTGGTTTAGGGCAAATGGCGGGCGACAGTCAGATTGGTATTACACTGCTGTCTGGGGCCTCTCCAGACACGTCGTCATCGGAGATCATTTCTTAGCGGGACGCATCACAAGCCGAACACATGACTGGGGAAGCCTCCTCTTCACACAGTAGAGGATCAGGCACTTACTTCAATACAAATGGTTCAAATGGCTCTGAGCACTATGGGACTTAACATCTGAGGTCATCAGTCCCCTAGGGCTTAGAACTACTTAAACCTAACTAACCTAAGGACATCACACACAGCCGGCCGCGGTGGCCGAGCGGTCCTAGGCGCTTCAGTCCGGAACCGCGTGACTGCTACGATCGCTGGTACGAATCCTGCCTCGGGCAAGGGTGTGTGTGATGTGCTCAGGTTGGTTAGGTTTAAGTAGTTCTAAGTTCTAGGGGACTGATGACCTAAGATGTTAAGTCCCATAGTGCTCAGAGCCATTTGAACCATTTGTGGTCTTCAGTCCTGAGACTCGTTTGATGCAGCTCTCCATGCTACTCTATCCTGTGCAAGATTCTTCATCTCTGCAACCTACATACTTCTGAATCTGCTTAGTGTCTTTATCTCTTGGTCTCCCTCTACGATTTTTACCCTCCACACTGCCCTCCAATACTAAATTGGTCATCCCTTGATACCTCAGAACATGTCCTACCAAGCGATCCCTTCTTCTAGTCAAGTTGTGCCACAAACTTCTCTTCTCCCCAATCCTCTTCAACACCTCCTCATTAGTTATGTGATCTACCCATCTAAACTTCAGCATTTTTCTGTAGCATCACGTTTCGAAAGCTTCTATTCTCTTCCTGTCTAAACTATTTATCGTCCATGTTTCACTTCCATACATGGCTACACTCCATACAAATACTTTCAGAAACGACTTCCTGACACTTAAATCTATACTCGATGTTAACAAATTTCTCTTCTTACACTGAGTCTACATTTTATATCCTCTCTACTTCGACCATCATCAGTTATTTTGCTCCCCAAATAGCAAAACTCCTTTACTACTTTAAGTGTCTCATTTCCTAGTCTAATTCCCTCAGCATCACCTGACTTGATTCGACTACATTCCATTATCCTCGTTTTGCTTTTGTTGATGTTCATCTTGTATTCTCCTTTCAAAACACTGTCCATTCCGTTCAACTGCTCTTCCAAGTCCTTTGCTGTCTCTGACAGAATTACGATGTCATTGGCAAAATTTACAGTTTTTATTTCTTCTCAGTTCATTAACTTTGCTCTTATTCCTGCTGGAAGAATATTATTGCACTGGGTTTCATAATTGGTTTGGGCTACAAATGATATATTGTTTTCGTCATAAATTTCTTGTATTAGATAGTTTATCCAAACACCAGAAATCAAAACTTCGGGGGAATGTGCAATACGGTAGTAAGCGATCGGCAATTAAAGATGTAAGAAATAGTTGACTCCATATTCATATCATACCATTGAGTTTTGATACATTTTACATGAAAAATGAACTGTGAGAAAGCTTCGTGCCCTACACTATAAAAGGTAAAGTCAGTTTCATCAGTCAGATAGATTTCGGCCAGAGTTTTCTGCGATGTGAGAGAGATTCTTCTCATTACCTTACAAACCATAGCTGGGAAATAAAATGAAATTTTGTGGATGGAATGATTGGCAAAATACGCACAAAGAAGCCTGGATTATAAGAGGAAAAAATTCATCTAGACAACGTACCTGCCCACAAAGGTGCCCTGAACATGAGTTTTTCCACCTGTCCCATTCACCCAGTCCCTCACTGGAAGATTTTCTTTTTAATTAAACGAAGATGTTACGTTCACACATTCAGGAATCTCGCTTCAGGTAGGAAATCTACTCGCTCGAATGAAGTAGCAAAAAATAATCCCGTCCGTAAGGGCCTCGGAAGGCCGAACGGTACTGATCGTCAGAAGCGTCATCCCTTGCCGATAGCCGTATTGGGTGCGGATATGGAGGGGCATGTGGTCAGCACACCGTTATTCCCGCCGTTGTCAGTTTTCGTGACCGGTGCCGCTACTTCTCGATCACGTAGCTCTTCGATTTGCCTCACAAGGGCTGAGTGCACCCCGCTTGCCAACAGCGCTCGGCAGGCCGGACTCATCCAGGTGCTAGCCAAGCCCATCACCGCTTATCGTCGGAGATCTGACGCGAACCGGTGTTACTACTGCAGCAATGCTGTCGGCAACGTTGGGAAAAGACTTAAGTTAGGAAACATTTGTTTGCTAAGAAAGATGTAGGCTTTCATTGCCAGGTCAAGACTCCGGAAGATATTCGGCATGGTGTGCATCTGCACTGAAAGACAGGATCTATGATCGTCGTCGCCTTATGTATCAAAATGCCATGAAGTGCGCTGCATTCTTGGATGTGCATATAATGAGCATTTCAGCGCAACAGCAGAAAGTACGCACGTGTAACGCCATGTACCCATGTACAGCCCGTAGCATGTCCAAGTAGAGGGCTTGTCATTTAAAAATCGCATTTGAATGTTGTTAGTTTGTGCGTTATGCCTGATGTAAGAGGGAGGAAGTTCTACCACCATATGAAAATGTTCGACTGAGGCATGATCATGAGCTAATGAGACTGTGGCTTATCATTCCGCGATATTGCTGTGCGCGCTTGTTGGGATCCCACTGCTTTAATGTTAATATGGAATCGAGGGGTTGAAGAGGGCCATTCTCAACGCCGAGTAGGATCACAGTGACCCCGCGCCACTGGAGTTCGGCCGAGCACGATCGTGGAGCTACGTTACGCACCGTAACTTAAGAGAGGGGCTTGATTGCACCAAGAAAATTTCCGCACCGACAGTGCGACGACTTCTGGAGCGCAATCGACTTTCAGCAAGGCTGACATTGACGCGACCTTGACGCGCAGAAGTCAGTGGTGCGGCCAGCAACAACATTGGACGCAGGAATGGTAGAATGTTGTCCTTTCAGACGAGTCCTGGTTCTGCGTATATCATCACAAAGGACAGATCCGTGTGTGGATAGTCCGGGAGGAGCGAATGTTACAAGATTGCATTTGTCATCGCAATATAAAGGGTGATTATAATTAAAGTTAAGCTTTCAAAACGCTGTAGAAATAACATCATTGGTCAGAATGACATCAAATTGCAACGGAATATTATAGGAGAAGGGAGAAAACGTATGGCAGAAGAAAAAAATAGAGTAAAATTGATCAATAGGTGGCGCTGCATGTTTCAGAATACGTATATGAAAACACCTGTCATGCGCACGAACCATTGAAGTTGGTATAAACACCCCTGATACACGGCTTTTTTTCCTTTCGCATCTGTGATGTTCGCCATGAGTATCTCAATGCAGGATCGCTCTCTGTAATACAAGAATGATGACTGAGCACACGTCGCTCTGCAGAAGTTCCGGACACTGAACGGTTTTTTTAAAAAAAAGGCGTTGGTCCGATGACTGCCGTGGGTCTGGAGAAAATGATTCGGAAATACGCAAAGACAGGTTATTTTTGTGTGCAACCTGGCAGAGTGGTAGAGGGAACAAACGAATTGATTCGATGTCAGTGGAAGCAGTGATCACAGCAATGCGGGAGGACACGAGTGGTGATGTCAAACGTGTAGTACACGGAGAATATCCCGCACTTGGATATACCGCGAGCACAGTGCGTAAAATCCTACGAAACATCTTTCTTTGCTATCCATTCAAAATTATCCATGTGCAGGAGTTGCTTCGTGTTGACATGCCAGCAGGAGAGACCTTTGCTTTAGAATTTATTGCTCGCATGGAAGTGTACATTGATTGGCCGTGGGAGATTTTGTGGACAGACGAAGCCCACTTCCATCTAACAGGATATGTCAATACACCGAATTGTCGAAAATCCACACGCAAATCAACCAGTACCATTTCATTCTGAAAAGGTGACTGTGCGGTGCAGGTTTATGGCATCATTTATCATAGGGCCATATTTTTTATAAGAGATAGGTGCTTCCGGTCCTGTTACCTGTACAGTCACAGGTATGCACTATGAGTTTCTTTTGCGCAACCACTTCATTCCAGCTATCCAACAGCGTGGATGGAATCATTTTTATGCAAGATGGCGCACCTCCGCACATTGCAAATCCACTGAAGCAGCTGCCTAAGCGCCATTTCGGAAATGCTAGAATAATCAGCCGCCATTTCCCTAAAGCCTGGCCATCCCGATCACCTGATCTTTATCCGTGTGACTTCTGGCTGTGGTGCTCTCTGAAAGATGTTGTGTTCAGTGTTCCGTTTGCAAACTTAGCTGCATTGAAGGCACGCATTGCGCAACACATTCTGAACGTGACCCCGGAAGCATTTTGATCAGTTGTGAAACATGCTGTTTCTCGATTTTAACTTGTTCCAGAAAACGGTGGACAGCATAGTGAACATAGTTTGCGCCAGTCACACGGAAATTAATAATCCTATGTGATTTTGATTGATGCTTTTTATGCGGTTTTTGGCCTCAAGACAATTAAAAACCAATATTAGTGATGCTTTTTATGCAGTTTTTGCCCCAGGACAACTAAAAACCAATCTCAGTGATGCTTTTTATGCGCTTTTTGGCCTCAGGACAATTAAAAATCAATGTCAGTGATGCTTTTTATGTGGTTTTTGGCGTCAGGATAATTAAAAACATATTTTTTCCATCCTATGTTATATGACCTTGCTTTAGTAGATGGGCTTACGTAACACCTGTACACCCACGCACACTGAGTAGTACAGTTTGTTTAACATCAAACGTACACCTTAGGCATTGTTGTATCATTCATTTGTCATTTGTAGTCGGCCACTATTAAACTATGATGCTTCCAGCGCCATCTATTGCTAATTTTGTAACTATTTATTTTTATTCTGCCATACGTTTTCCATTGCAGTTTGACGTCATTCTGACCAGTGGTCTTATTTCTACAGCAGTTTGAAAGTTTAATTGTAATCACCCCGTAGGCCTAGCAACTGGCATGATCGTATGGGATGTATAAGGTACTCCTTATTTGCAGATAAGAACGCATTTTACTTTATTTCTAGTTTTGCTGTTTCACATACGTGAAGTGAATGTATCAGTGCTGCAGTACGTACAGAGGAAATAGCCCGCGGTAGGTTGTCACACTGGTAACAGTGACCATCTGGCGCTTTCAGAGCCAATGGGATGATGTGCCGGAGCAGAAATCGCTCGTGACGTCAGCAGAAAGATACGAAGAGAAAGTACATTTATTCTGGCGCGAATCAAGTAATTGTTATTAATAAAAACTTGCTAACAAAAATTGCCTTTTGTCACTCAGACATTAGGAGAAGTCTACGGATCACAAATACACTACTGGCCACTAAAATTGCTACACAAAGAAGAAATGCAGATGATAAACGGGTATTCATTGGACAAATATATTATACTAGAACTGAAATGTGATTACATTTTCACGCAATTTGGGTGCATAGATCCTGAGAAATCAGTACCCAAAACAACCACCTCTGGCCATATTAACGGCCTTGATACGCCTGGGCATTGAGTCAAACAGAGCTTGGATGGCGTATACAGGTACAGTTGCCTATGCAGCTTCAACACGATACCACAGTTCATCAAGAGTAGTGACTGGCGTATTGTGACGAGCCAGTTACTCGGCCAGTATTGACCAGACGTTTTCAATTGGATAGAGATCTGGAGAATGTGCTGGCCAGAGCAGCAGTTGAACATTTTCTGTATCCAGAAAGGCCCGTACAGGACCTGCAACATGCGTTCGTGCATTATCATGCTGAAATGTGCGGTTTCGCAGGGATCGAATGAAGGGTAGAGTCACGGGTCGTAACACATCTGAAATGTAACGTCCACTGTTCAAAGTTCCGTCAATGCGAACAAGAGGTGATCGAGACGTGTAACCAATGGCACCCCATACCATCACGCCGGGTTATACGCCAGTATGGCGATGACGAATACACGCGTCCAATGTGCGTTCACCGCAATGTCGCCAAACACGGATGCGACCATCATGATGCTGTAAACAGAACATGGATTCACCCGAAAAAATGACGTTTTGCCATTCGTGCACCCAGGTTCGTCGTTGAGTACACCATCGCAGGCGTTCCTGTCTGTGATGGAACGTCAAGGGTAACCGCAGCCATGGTCTCCGAGCTGATACTCCATGCTGCTGCAAACGTCGTCGAATTGTCCGTGCGCAGATGGCTGTTGTCTTGCAAGTGTCCCCATCTGTTGACTCTTGGATCGAGACGTGGCTGCACGATCCGTTACAGCCATGCGGATAAGATGCCTGTCATCTCGACTGCTAGTGATATGAGGCCGTTGGGATCCAGCACGGCGTTGTGTATTACCCTCCTGAACCCACCGATTCCATATTCTGCTAACAGTCATTGGATCTCGACCAACGCGAGCAGCAATGTCGCGATACGATAATCCGCAATCGCGATAGGCTACAATCCGACCTTTCTCAAAGTCGGAAACGCGATGGTACGCATTTTTCCTCCTTACACGAGGCATCACAATAACGTTTCACCAGGCAACGCCGGTCAACTGCTGTTTGTGTATGAGAAATCGGTTGGAAACTTTCCTCATGTCAGCACGTTGTAGGTGTCGCCACTTGCGCCCAACCTTGTGCGAATGCTCTGAAAAGCTAATCATTTGCATATCACAGCATCTTCTTCCTGTCGGCTGAATTTCGCGTCTGTAGCACGTCATCTTCGTGGTGTAGCAATTTTAATGGACAGTAGTGTACTATCTTTCAGTGAAAGGAAACATTGATTTTAATAAATAAATGAATAACTTTGGCATAAACGAAGATGTACTATGTTGTACAAACTACACGGAGTGTGTGCTCAAGTTACAGACTGGGCCCCACAGTCGGTGTCATCAATAAGATGCCTTTCGATCTAGTGACGCTAGTGTTTTGTCTTGACGTACCTCTTCGCAGACCAGCACATTCGGCAGAGCTCTCATGCACTGAAAAGACCTGGCCATGGGTTGCTGAGGAACTGGGGCGCAACGACTCAGAATGCATTACGACAGATTCACTCCGGCACAGAGCTGAAGCGACATAGAACGACGTACCCGAATCTGTTATGCAAGTACTGTTCGAATCTGTGCCCTAGTGTCAGAGGTGGCAGCTATGTGTACTAAATTTCGCAGCCCGTATATCCCGCTCTCTTCCCCCCAAAAAATCACCTACAATTTTAAAAGCGTGTTCTTCATACCATAGTGTATACATACAGTAAGAAAATTTCGTTATTTGTACCCTTGTTGGTGCTGCAATTTTAATGACCAGCAACATAAACATGTGATTGTAATGTGGAAGAAGTTTGTGGCCACTTTTTAGAGGTTTCACTGTCATTTTTTGTGGAGCGAGAGACATTAAGGTTTGATTGTTTTCATTAATGTCGTAGTCACAAGTAGCAACATGAAAAAATATATTCCGCCTTTTCACTTTCCAACATGGAGAGTTGTAGAGCATACTCGTACAACGGTGTTCCTAAGTACCTCCGAGCTTTCAGAAGACGACAGCACAAAAACATCATGTGCTTTATTCTTATAGCACATAGCTACATTCTAATTTATATTGCTTTAATTCTTGTTTTTTATATTTTGTAAAGCAAATTCTAAGACAAAAAAGGACACACCACGAACAAATTTCTGAATGGGACGGAAACTGGCACATGTGATGTTCATGTACGGACAATCAAATCAAATGAATTCGCAATTCCGAAGAAGGACTACCATCAACTGTAGAATGGAATGACGATAATGAAAATTTGTGCCGGGCCGGGACGTGAACCCGGATTTCCCGATTATCGCTTGTTTTCAGTGTCGTCATTCCATTCTACAGCTGATAGTAGTCCTTATTCGCAACTGCGAATTCATTTGATGTGTTTCGTAACGGCTGTGGTCGCCGCAGTGGCTGTTCCTTTGGACATGCATGCATCGGAATCAAAATAAACATGCACTGCAATATCGTAGACAAACAAATGGTTACAACTTCAAAAAACTGGATGAATTGTTCAAAAGAAAGAGCATGGCAAACTGACAAAATCAATAATGCGTTGCTACATCTCTGGCCCTTATGCAAGCAAAAAATATGGGGGTTGGTATTGGGTGATAGCGTTGTTGGATGTCCTCCTGAAGGATATTGCTCCAAATTCTGTGCAAATTAGCGCGTTATATTCTCAAAACCCTAGCTGGTTGCAGGGCCCTGCCCATAATCCTCCAGACGTTCTCAACTGGGGAGACATCCAGCGACCTTACTGGCCAAGGTAGGGTTAGGTAGCACGAAGATAAGCCTTGGGCGGACGGACATTATCTTGCTGAAAGGGTAAGTCCACGATGACTTTCAAGGACGGGCAACGAAACGGGGCGTAGGTTACCGTCGACGTACCGCTGTGCTGTAATGGTGCAGCGGATGTCAACGAAAGGCGTACAGCTATGAAAAGGAATGGCGCCTCAGATCATCATTCCTGGTCACTGGCGCAGACTCATCACCGAAGACAGCAGCACTCCAGTCAACGAGATTTCAGGGCGAAGACGCGTCTGTAGGCGCCCTGAACATCGGTGGGACGCCAACCTGACTGTCGCCCTCCATACAGCTCGAAAACCAGGGGTAATGGTCTAGGGGTGTCATTTCTTTTCATAGCAAGACCCCTTTAGTTGTCATCCGCGCTTTACTTACAGCACAGTGGTGCGTCGACGATATTGTACGCACCGTTTTTTGTCCTTCATTCAAGCCATCCTGGGTATATTTCAGTAAGATAATGCCCGCCAGCAGACGGCGAGCGTTTCTAAATGTTCGCCTTCGTCCTTGCCATATCTCACCTTGGGCAACAAGGTCGCCGGATGTCTCCCCAGGTGAGAATGTCTGGAGGATTATAGGCAGGGCCCTTCAACTAGCTCGGGATTTTGACGATGTAACGCATCAATTAGACAGTATTTGGCACGTTGTCCTTCAGGAGGGCAGCCAACATCTCTCTCAATCAATGCCAAGCCGTATAATTATACGTGTTACTGATTATTTGCTCAGTTTCTGAAGCTCTTTCTCTTGAATGAATCATCCAGTTTTTTTTCTGAAACTGTAATCATCTGTTTGTCTATACATGTTATGTTTATTTCATCTACCGATTTCCCTCCCATTTGGATAACTACTTGATGGTACGTAGTTTGCTTTGCTTTAGAGTATATGTAAGGTACATGTAGTGTACCATGGGTCTTAACCAGTAGAAGGAAAAAAAATTATCAGTGCTCACAAATATATATTACACTTCTTTCACACGGTTTTTCATCCTCCATAGCGACATTTAGAGGCATTGTTCACCTCAAGTATTGAGTAAGGTTATCATCCTGGTCCTATCGACTTACATTTCTTGGCTGGAGGACAACATTTCTTCTCTTGTGTGTTTTATCATCAGATCCAGAACTGTAAGATCACTCCTGTTCATGGACAGACACTTCTGTAGAGCGCTGTGAGGAATTTCCCATATGAGAAGACTTTATTAGCTTATTAACTACATTCAGTCTAAATTTTGTTGAGGACAGCCTGTTGCATTTTGGTACGCCTTCCTTTGTACAAGACCTTTTATACATAATCCAATAATAAACAACAGGTAAATCAGTAAAATGGTTAAAGAATCTAAGTGGTCAGTTTGTTCTGATACTTGACTTAAATTTGTTTTTGAGCCCTTGCCCATCACTTACAAATACCTCGTGGCTCACTTCCAAATTCACTTGGATAACAGACTGAAATCACTCTCCTCCAGGGTGCAAAGTATCATGGATAACTGAAGACAATAACATAAATTAATTCCTCGCTCAAAATTAAAAAGCTACTACAGGGTGTTTCAAAAATGACCGGTATATTTGAAACGGCAATAAAAACTAAACGAGCAGCGAAAGAAATACACCGTTTGTTGCAATATGCTTGGGACAACAGTACATTTTCAGGCGGACAAACTTTCGAAATTACAGTAGTTACAATTGTCAACAACAGATGGCGCTGCAGGTGATGTGAACGATATAGAAGACAACGCAGTCTGTGGGTGCGCCATTCTGTACGTCGTCTTTCTGCTGTAAGCGTGTGCTGTTCACAACGTGCACGTGTGCTGTAGACAACATGGTTTATTCCTTAGAACAGAGGATTTTTCTGGTGTTGGAATTCCACCGCCTAGAACACAGTGTTGTTGCAACAAGACGAAGTTTTCAACGGAGGTTTAACGTAACCAAAGGACCGAAAAGCGATACAATAAAGGATCTGTTTGAAAAATTTCAACGGACTGGGAACGTGACGGATGAACGTGCTGGAAAGGTAGGGCGACCGCGTACGGCAACCACAGAGGGCAACGCGCAGCTAGTGCAGCAGGTGATCCAACAGCGGCCTCGGGTTTCCGTTCACCGTGTTGCAGCTGCGGTCCAAATGACGCCAACGTCCACGTATCGTCTCATGCGCCAGAGTTTTCACCTCTATCCATACAAAATTCAAATGCGGCAACCCCTCAGCGCCGCTACCATTGCTGCACGAGAGACATTCGCTAACGATATAGTGCACAGGATTGATGACGGCGATATGCATGTGGGCAGCATTTGGTTTACTGCCGAAGCTTATTTTTACCTGGACGGCTTCGTCAATAAACAGAACTGGCGCATATGGGGAACCGAAAAGCCCCATGTTGCAGTCCCATCGTCCCTGCATCCTCAAAAAGTACTGGTCTGGGCCGCCATTTCTTCCAAAGGAATCAATGGCCCATTTTTCAGATCCGAAACGATTACTGCATCACGCTATCTGGACATTCTTCGTGAATTTGTGGCGGTACAAACTGCCTTAGACGACACTGCGAACACCTCGTGGTTTATGCAAGATGGTGCCCGGCCACATCGCACGGCCGACGTCTTTAATTTCCTGAATGAATATTTCGATGATCGTGTGATTGCTTTGGGCTATCCGAAACATACAGGAGGCGGCGTGGATTGGCCTCCCTATTCGCCAGACATGAACCCCTGTGACTTCTTTCTGTGGGGACACTTGAAAGACCAGGTGTACCGCCAGAATCCAGAAACAATTGAACAGCTGAAGCTGTACATCTCATCTGCATGTGAAGCCATTCCGCCAGACACGTTGTCAAAGGTTTCGGGTGATTTCATTCAGAGACTACGCCATATTATTGCTACGCATGGTGCATATGTGGAAAATATCGTACTATAGAGTTTCCCAGACCGCAGCGCCATCTGTTGTTGAAAATTGTAACTACTGTAATTTCGAAAGTTTGTCTGCCTGAAAATGTACTGTTGTCCCAAGCATATTGCAACAAACGGTGTATTTCTATCGCTGCTCGTTTAGTTTTTATTGCCGTTTCAAATATACCGGTCATTTTTGAAACACCCTGTATTTACACTGTATATGAGATAAGAAAGAGCTTCGAGGAAGTAGCCTGTAGCACACACATGTGTATTTCGAATTTGGACGTCTACTATAGTGAACATAAGAAATAATTCTAGTAAAATATATGTTAATGAAACATAAGACCCTTTTCACATATTAAAAGCAATAAATGAAATAAATCTACGGTACCTTCAGAGTGCAGTTTGGGCAGCCATTCTGCTGAATCGTCTCTTCAAAACAGCTGGCGCTGCAGGGAGAGTGTGATGTGATGGAACAGCACAAAGTGAAACTACGCAACGTACACGAACGTGTCGTACAGGTCTTGGGTTGATAAAAACAGTTTATTGATTTTATGAAAAGAAAACTAACTCGAAGTGGCATATATCACCCAAGGACTGTAGACTAACAATGCAACTTGAAGGCAGTACAACCTGCAGGGGCAAACTGTAATCATTAAGAACTCTGCAAACCTTCAACAGACTTTTCTTTAGCAGTGAGATGCTGATACATGGCAATAACATGCTGCAAATTGCCACTGATTCTCTGATAATCTACACAGTATGTCCCAGTTCCGTTAGGACTGCGGCTAAGAAAAATAAAAGTCATAGATTATGTTCACAAAATCACTGTACGTATTCAAAATAGCCTCCCCCTGAATCGAAAGACAGCTGAAATCGTTTTAAGACAGTCACAGTAGTCCTTTTTGGAGTTGAACTCAGTACTGCAGTACAATTTTCTTGGATGTCCTTGATTGTGTCATTGCCAACTTCGATTTGAGATACAACCAGAAGTCGGCTGAGGCCAAATCCAGGAATACGGTGGGTGATCTAGGACTGTATCCATTTGCTAGCCAAAAACTCGTGCACAGTCTTCGCTTTGTGGGCTCGGGTGTCGTCATGAAGGAGCAACCAGGAATCTTGCTCTCGGTATTCGGGTCGAATTCGACGAATTCTCGCCCACAAACGATGGAGGACTCAAAAAATTTGATGTTGACTCACTGCTCCACTGCCATTTTCCTACCAGTGTCAGACACGTATTGTTACATTCACGGCCTGCTGCAGCAGTTCTAGCGATTTGGCTTTCTACAAACCTGTTTTTGAAGCTTCAAAGATCGTAACGCCGCAACTCGCCACGAGATGGCATTGCAGTTTGGTATTTCACGACAAGCAGTCCTAACGGAACTGGGAAGCACTGTGTATTGTGGAACACATACGTCCCCAGGTTAGGGTTAATGGTGGTACGGCCAACCGGTGCGAGCGCGTGCGCTGTGTGTTGCAGTGCTGAGCCTGCTGACGGTGGTGCGGTTCCACAACGGTCCCTGCGTGACGCCGCACGGCGTGGCGGGCACGTGCTACCACCGCCTCGAGTGCGCCAGCAGGGGCGGCGCCGCCGGCGGACACTGCGCGCGCGGCTTCGGCGTCTGCTGCTACTGTCAGATGAGCTCCATTATACAGCTTTAAGGCTTCATGAAAAACGCATGCTGTTTTAAAGATGCACTAAATATACAATTTTTAAGATACGGCAATGAAATTTTGTACCATACTTTACCCGAAATTAACACATTTATTGTTACATTGCTAGGATTATATATATTTAACTTTTTTGTGAGTTTTTAAAAATTTTATTTTCAAAAAATAATATACGTACCTTTTTCTTATAGACTATTCAAGAGATTTCTATAAAATTTTCTCCGTTTAATCTCTTTACATGCAGTAAGCTTGTCTCATAACTTTTTTCAGTATATAGAATAAGCGAATATTGATGATTTTTAATTATAATTCTGTAAGTATAACACAAAATTTATGAAAACTTCCAAAAACTTTGCCATATATAGCAGCTTACACTTACAATTTCAAAATTTACTCTTGAGTAGACACTTATTGGGTTCGTAGAAATAAGTGTACAAAGTTTCATAATTCTATCCTTCATAGATTCCGAGAAAAATGCACATAACTTTTTAAAAAAGACAATTTTCAGGAAATGCAATTTAAAGCTCAGCCCTAATGTTTTTTTTTCTTATTTCACGCATTCTGAAGGCCCCAGATTTGTACATGGGGTCCTCTTTCCCTAGAAGGCTTCTCTTTTCGTTTCTTGTTTCCTACTTCTTTTCCTTTAAGAGGTCTTCAACTGACTTTCCATCTGTAAAGAGGCGCTGTAAATCTATTTTCCTAAAGATATCTTGAGTGAAATTTCCTATCTTAAAGCCCATTCTTTCTAATGCCTTCATTCTCCCCACGTTCCTACCATTAAATACAAGAAATGCATCATGAGTTGCAATCCTGACAACAGTAACAGATGAAAATGTTGTTTTTGGGCATCGTTTCCATACGAGTGAAACAGATTCATTTGGATTCTGGATTTTGCCATGAACACACTTTCTTAGAAGCTAAGTTTTAGCCATCAACCTGTAAGTGGGCTTGACAACATCGAGAATACAATTTGGAAGCCTCTTCTTGCGAATGTACGGGTTGTTATCCATCTGAGCCTGCAGATATTTACACCAGCTAATGTGGCACAGATAATGAATGGGACGTTTATCTGTAGACACCATGTGCAAATATGTAGCCCATACTACACTTTTCATGTCACTTTACACCGGATAGGTTCTGCCTGATAGACTTGCTGTAATACACTTACGTAAATCTCCGTCAGTAGCACAAGTCACAACAGCTGGTTTATTATTGTTTCTAACATACAGAACGGAGTCACAGGTGATCTATAACACCAAAGGGTATATACACTGAAGCGCCAAAGAAACTGGTACAGGCCTGCGTATTCAAATACAGAGATATATATAAACAGGCAGAATATGGCGCTGCGGTTGGCAACGTCTGTATAAGACAAGTGTTTGGCGCAGTTGTTAGATCGGTGACTGCTGCTACAATGGCAAGTTATCAACATCTAAGTGAACTTGAATGCGGTGTTATAGTCGGCGCACGAGCGATGGGACACATCACAGAGGTAGCGATGAAGTGGGGATTTCCCTGTAGGACCATTTCACTAGTTAACCATGAAAATCCGGTAAAACATCAAACCTCCGATATCGCTGCGGCCGCAAAAAGATCCTGCAAGAACGAGACCAACGACGACTATTGAGAATCGTTCAACGTGACAGAAGTGTAACCCTTCCCCAAATTGCTGCAGCTTTCACTGCTGGGCCGACAAGTGTCAGCGTGCGAACCATTGAACGAAACATCATCGATATGGGCTTTCGGAGCCGAGGGCTCATTCGTGTACCCTTGGTGACTGCGTGGCACAAAGCTTTACGCCTCGCCTGGGCCCGTCAACACCAACATTGGACTGTTGATGACTCGAAACATGTTGCCTGGTCGACGAGTCTCGTTTCAAATTGCATGGAGCGGATGGACGTGTACGAGTATGGATACCACCTCAATGAATCCATGGACCCTGCATGTCAGCAGAGGACTGTTCAAGCTTTCAACCGATGATCTTTTTCAGCGAGTGGATCAGGCGATTCGAGGAAATCGTCGGTTCACAATTTCTGTATTGAATGATTTATTTCTCTAAATTACAAAGTCAGCTCTGTATACCATCGTGAGTGAGCGACTTTAGTACGGCAAGCATTGTGCGAGATGGATTCCCAAGATGCTGTCCGACAATCACAAAACATAGCGAATGAGCGACGCCTTATCGTTTCTCCAGCGCTACCGTGATCCAGGAAAAATTTTTTGAACCAAATTTTCACAGGGACAGGGACATTTCGAAAATGAAGAGAAAAAAATGGCCACTCAAAGAGTGGAACTATTGTCATTTTCTGTGTAAACCTCCATCAGAAAGTGTTGGCTACTGTGTTCTTGGACCGAAAAGGGGTTTTGTTGGTGGAATTCATGGATAGTGGCACGACAATCACTGCAGCCTCATACAATCTGACTATTCAACGTCTACGAAGGGCATTTCAGAAAAAGCAAAGAGGCGTTTTGTGTTCAGGCATTGTTCTTCTTCATGACAACGCTCGGCCGCACTCTGCGGCTCCAATAAGGACGCTGCAGGGCTTTCGATTAGAATCGTTTGGCCACCCACCATACAGCCAGCTCTCGGCTCCCTCATATTTTATCTCTTTGCTCGCATGAAACATTGGCTAAGAGGACAGCATTTTCGCAGGAACAACGAGCTAAAGACCAGTGTAGAGAACTGGCTGAAAGCTCAGACAGCTGTTTTCTATGCGGTCTAGTCACATTAACGTGACCACCGCCTATGGTCGACGTCAACATGCAGTAACACTCAAAAACAGCAGGTGGCAGCACTAGCAGTAGAGGGTATATAAAGCGCGTCAGGGGGACGCGGAAAACAGCGCAATCGTTGTCGTAATGCGGACAAGGAGCGACTTACGTGACGTCCAAAAGAGCATTATCGCTGGCATTCAGGCCACAGGTGGAAGCATTTCCGATACGGCTAAGTTTGTAAACGGTTCGCGTGCTGCCGTGGTTAAAGTGTGCTGTACATGACAAAATGGCGTTATCCAAAACCGCCGGCGCCACGCCAACTGTGGTGCAACGCGGGCCATAAAGGACAAGGGTGAACGATGGCTGCGGAATGTGTACAGGTGAACAGACTGTCGACCAACTGATCAATCGGGTGAACCAAGGGGCTACCAACAATATCCCTCCAACGACCACTCAGCGAAGACTGCTGCGTATAGGCCACCACAGCAGACCCCTGCTTCATGAAGCCGTACTGACGAAGGCTATAATTTGCACGTCAAAACCGGAGATGGACGTCCATTGAGTAGCGACAGGTCGCCCTTTGAGATGAATGACGTTTCACGCCCCATCAGACAGATGACCGTTGACAACAATCGTGGCAAGGGACCAGGCTGGAGGATGGAGAGTTAAGACCTGGAAATGTTTTGTGGCATTCCCTAGGTGGTCTCGTTATTTTGGAAGGAGCTGTGAATCAACAGAAGTATGTATCTATCTTTGGGGACCATGTCCACCTCTGCATGCAGTTTATTGTTATCTCAGCACGATGGCAACTACCACCAGGACAGTGCAACGTGTCAGATAGCTCGCAATGTATGCGAGTTGTTCGACGAGCACCATGATGAGTTTACCATAAATTCAATGGCTACCAAACTCCCCGAATTTAAACCCAATCGATCAGGCTGTTCGCGCCACGGATCGTCAGCTGAGAAACCTAGCACACCTGGCAATTGCACTGGCTTCAGCATGACTCCACATCCTTTCGGTACCTTGCAGAACCTCATTGACTTTCTTCCCGCACGTCTGCGCTGAAAAACGTTTATTCACGTTTAGGACAGGTGGTCACATTAATGTGACTGGGCCGTGTATCACGAGGGTATTGGAAAAGTTAGTATTACACTAGGAAAAACGTCCGTCAGAGCGATGACTATGTGGAGAAGTACCTGGAAGGTGTTGCTAAATGTTGGAAATAAAACAGTTTTGATTTGCTTTGTGGTTTCCATTTCGCAGACAATCGGACCTTGCAATATATATATATATATATATATATATATATATATATATATATATATATATATATATATATCACTCATAATTCATAATAATCTATTCTTATGTACGAGGGTGACTCAGTTTAAAATGTTGTGAAAGTCATACTACTGCATGCCGTTTTGAATTTTTCACATATGTGTTCCTAGAAGCTGGCAGCACATGTCAAATGGAGGTGTTCCGAAACGCAATATTATGCATTCAACAGATTCAACTACTGCCAGTGCAAGGTGGCAAGTATGCTTTAGGTGTGTAAAAACCACGGTTGCGCGATATTTTTTAGCAAGGGATTCTCCAGAGAGGACGTTCTTTGTGAAATGCATTTCTTGAAAGGTGAGCATTGTACGCCACAGGAGAAAGGTTACAGTTTAACGTGCCGTCGACGACAAGGCCATTAGAGACGGAGCACAAGCTCGTATTAAGGAAAGCTAGGAAAGAAAATCGACCGTGGGCTTTGAAAGGAACCATCGTGGCATTCGCCTTAAGCGATTTAGGAAAATTGCAGAAAAACTAAATCTGGATGGCTGGTTGGGGATTCGAACCACCGTCCTCCTGAATACGAGTCCATTGTATTAGCGCTGTGCCGCATCTCGCCGTACTTTGGAGAAAGCTTGCTCAGCAGTATACAGGACTCAACAAAGGACGACAAAGAATTACAAATGAGGAGCATATTTGTTGCCCTGTGGAGTTTTCCAGTAATACTAAGTTACAATGTGTGCAAGAAATGACCTCTGGAGATCGTCGTGATACAGTCAATGACGTACTCGTGGCCTATCTGTAGATTGTTCGTGGTTCTCAGGGATCCGGATTTGGTTATATTTTTGTAAAATTTCTGGGCACTGACTCCAGAACACAAACGGAGCCTAATAGTTACAGGGGACAGGTCATGGGCTCACCACTGTTAGCCTGAGTCAGAGTAAAGAAGTTCAGTGCGGACCCCTCGACATACAAGGCTATGATGATGACTCTGTTACGGGACGTACAGGTTGTAATGCAGCTGAAATTCCAGCATCATGGTGAGACCGTTAATGCTGCATCCTACGGCACCACTCGCAGGAAATGCGTCCGGCCTTTCGCCGTAAGGGAATCTGACTCTTGAGAGCGGGCACCGTTCGGATCACAATGCCTACCTTCTCAAAGCAAAATAAACGAAGGAACTACTGCAGACATTCCGTCAGAAACTCTTGGAACATCCACCGTACAGTCTCGACTTAGCCCTCATGATTTTGATGGGTTTTGGTTCCTTAAAAGCCTCTTGAATGTGCGACTCGTTGAAAAAGATTAGGTTGTAACATGAAAAGAGGTTCGTTGGATGGACAGCTGCCACGTGAATTCTTTGCTGCAGGCTTGTCAAACGATGGGATAAGTGTTTAAAGAGGTAGCATGTGGAAAAGTAAAATAAATTTCGGGTTGGTACTCGTGGCATAGGTACCGCTACCCTGTTTTTGAAACTTTTGAGTGACCCTTGTAAATTAAAATCCACTGTAACATTATTATGCTATGTCATTTGAACTCATGACAGTGCAGCAATACTCAGAAATGTTTAACAGTAAGAGCATCTAAACTAACATGTAGTCGGTTCCCATTTGAATCAACTACTGGGTAAATATGGGATGTGAAAAAAAGGTCTTCCATATTTTGAGAGATTAGTATGGACTAAAATAAGAAAAAAAAGTCCATTAAAGAGGCGATCGAAAGTGCATACCTTAAGAGTTTTGAGCACTACTTCCTGTTCACTATTATGAAACACATCTGTTCTACTGAACAAGTTTTTATAGCCCTTAAGGTATGCGTTTTATATCCCTTGTTTACTGGACATTTTTCCTTGTTTTGGCCCGTACCTACCACCTCTCAAAATATGGGATACTCTTTTTTAACACGCTGTATTTAATAACCACTGCTGCATAACGTCACTTGCCTTGATGATGGCAGCAAACGTGAACTGACGAAGAACTTCCTAACTATGCAGCAAATGTTAATTTCGTTCTGTTAACGTGTTAGTTGCGCAACAAATCAGCAACAAAACAGTGACAGCCTGTGCATCGTATGCCAAACCAGTGTGCCTGTCTCTCTCACCCTTTCTCCCTTCTCCCCCCCCCCCCTTCTCTCCTTCTCTCGTGTGTGTGCGTTTCACCGAGAGAATCTGAATTCATCTTTCCAGTCAGCAGTTTGCCGACTGATTTGATGCCATCTTCCAACTTTTACTCTCTCGTACCGATCGTCTCATGTCTACATACTTACAACACCCACCGTCCCCAACAACCTGCTTCCTATTCTAGCCTGTCTGATACATTTTCCTTCGCCTTCAACTGTTTACAGCGCAAGTTCGCTATTCCAGGGCAGTATCGCTTCATGTATATACTTTGGATAAAAGTTTTCTGTTCTTTCCAGTTCCACTTACTATTATCACACTTCTATGGCATCTGCTTTCAGATGCTCTCAGTTACATCATCAGCGATTTTCCCCTAAGACCACGCTTCGCTTGTACTCTATATAATGAGGAACGGTACTCCAAACACATGCTTACAGGAATTTCTTTCACAGTTCCACGTCAGTATTTGACATGGCTTTATTGATCGTTATCAGCGAAACCACTTGCGTTGCCTCACAAAATATTTTCCTTCGTTGTCTTTTCGTCAGCTAGCATACTGCTTTCAGCAGCGGAGCATTGGTCAATTACCTAAATCAAATTAACTAAATGGTGCTCTTACCATGATGCAAGGGCCACGTTGCTGCCAAATAGGGGACTTTATATCATAGATAATATTTTTAGTGGTAGCGTCACTCTTTAAGTTCGAGTAAAAACTAAGAGGTGTATTTCCCGCTCTGTAATCATCTTACACAGGTCTGTTAGAAGCATTATGTACAATGACTGAACTAAAATGCATTGTGAGGAATGAAAGGGCGTGATCAATAGTTGAAACTTCACTGCTAACAGTACTTGATATCGGAATACGCTGAGATTTCAAACATCAAGTCTCCAGGAAAGTTAAAACGTTTCTTTTTGAATATCAACAGATAACTTGAGCTTTCTTTCATAGTGCTGGACGCTTTACTCTCCTATTGGCTTTCATTGGATTTACCTATATTTCGGTTCTTTCATTTTTCCTTAAGACAAGTTTTGAGTAACCATCTGTGACTTCGGCCATTTTACGTTTTACATCTATGAAGCAGTTGCTCCTTTCTGAACACTATGTAAGTTCTTTTCACCCTTTTTCTTTTTTCATTCATTTTGCTTTTGCTGAAATTCTCTTCTCTTGGTCTCTGTTTCTATGCAAATACGCATACTGTCTTCCATAAGGCAGACCTGCCGCACTAAACAGCGTTTTTGACTCAGAGAACATACAAATCAACGCAAAATTAGATAAATTCTAGAAACGTCTTGGTCACGGTTTCTTGCTGATTACAAGCTTCAATCAACTTATAATTGTAAGCGTAATTTTTCATATTTTTTTCGTACGCGTCTTATTGAGCTATTCCAAAGAATTTATGAGTAAGTTCACTGAAATAATTAACAGTAAACAGTCTTCACAGACGAGTAAATGTCACAAGTGGAACGTTCACTAAAAGCATTGACTTACAAAAAGATAGGAAACGCTTTAAGATCCAGGTTTTACTCGTGACACTTGGGGCATGAAAATCAGTGACTTGTCCAGTGATCATATGGAATTGAAGTGCGTTGTCTTGCAAATGGTTTGTCCTTTAATCGCTTCTCTTAGCTTGATTTACCACTCCAAATATTTTAGTTTTTCGAGTCTTCAATAACTGTATCAGTAATTTGGGTGGTGCCCCTCCTCTGACTCCAAATTAATGCGTGAACATTTCTAGTTTCACACCAACTTTTGCACCATGTCCACTACTCACGCGTCCGTATATTATGTTGAAAATCAAAATACAATGTAACCATGATCAAATTACGTTTCTTTGTCTATTGTAGGAAGTAAATTAATTGGCACAAGTTATCCAGGTACTTAGGAAAGAACTTATCAGTGCAGATAAAACTGTCTGATTTGACTATCCAGCTGATGTCTATGTAGAGCTGATTGTGTAAGGGGCTCCTGTACGATAATTAGTATGTCATGTTTGTAGTTGCTTGTAGTAATCTGTTAGACAATAACGCGTTTTTACTATTGCTTTCAAGGGTGAAATTTCATTTTCATTCAAAATGTATGTCCTTCTCCTGCATAATTTCTTTCAAGTCTTTGTTGAACAGTCTTTTCTTTACTGTTACTTTTGTTTCAAAACGTTAATCTACACGAATAAAATTATTATTCAAACAACAGTAAAATATTTAATAGTTTTCCTTTCGACACGGAAATGTTTACCTCTCTTTGCATGTCTAAAATACCTTCTCTCCATGTATAGGTTGCTAAATATAATGAATACTCGTATTTTTAATCAATTTACTTAAATGCATTTCTGATAATGTTTTGTTTCAGACAACTTTGGCTAAGTATGTAGCGGTTGTTTGTAAAATAGTAGGGTTTGCTTTATTACAGTTGTGAGGACATGTGGCCAGCAAAGCGACCAAAATTGTACATATTTTGTAAATCCAGGATTTCCAGCGGCTTATGTGAACGGGCAGCCTTCTGAATGCGTTCTGACCATTAGCAAGCGCAGTCCGAAGGTTACTCAGCTGCGGCTGGATTTCAAGATATTTGAGGTAGGAAAACAGAAAATAAAGGTAAAAAATATAACTTAGTTACCACTGTTTGTGAAAACTGCAGCGCCCAAAGTTCCTGGAAAATGGCTAATCGAAACTTTTTATGAAATGCAGTAAAGTGGATCGGATGTGAAAACCCAAAAATTATGAGTATCGCAGCGTTAATATAATTTTCGAGTAAAGACAGGTCAGCTGATAAACCTCATACCATTAACTGCAGGACCTCATGTCACTATTACTCGTAATATTGCAAGTGACGCCCGCTAGAGCGAAAGGTGATTGGTTGTCCCCTGTTTGGTAGTACTGTGTTGTTTATTTGTCTATATACACAACAAAATCATTGGGGGAAGTGGCAACAAAACGACTATTCACGTTGGTGTGTAGAATATATGAGTTTGGCGATATACCATCTGACTTTCTGAAAAGCATCATCCACACAATTCCGAAGACGGCAAGAGCTGACAAGTGCGAGAATTATCGCACAATCAGCTTAACAGCTCATGCATCGAAGCTGCTTACAAGAATAATATACACAAGAATGGAAAAGAAAATTGAGAATGCGCTAGGTGACGATCAGTTTAGCTTTAGGAAAAGTAAAGGGACGAGAGAGGCAATTCTGACGTTACGGCTAATAATGGAAGCAAGGCTAAAGAAAAATCAAGACACTTTCATAGGATTTGTCGACCTGGAAAAAGCGTTCGACAATATAAAATGGTGCAAGCTGTTCGAGATTCTGAAAAAAGTAGGGGTAAGCTATAGGGAGAGACGGGTCTTATACAGTATGTACAACAACCAAGAGGGAATAATAAGGGTGGACGATCAAGAACGTAGTGCTCGTATTAAGAAGGGTGTAAGACAAGGCTGTAGCCTTTCGCCCCTACTCTTCAATCTGTACATCGAGGAAGCAATGATGGAAATAAAAGAAAGGTTCAGGAGTGGAATTAAAATACAAGGTGAAAGGATATCAATGATACGATTCGCTGATGACATTGCTATCCTGAGTGAAAGTGAAGAAGAATTAAATGATCTGCGGAACGGAATGAACAGTCTAATGAGTACACAGTAAGGTTTGAGAGTAAATCGGAGAAAGACGAAGGTAATGAGAAGTAGTAGAATGAGAACAGCGAGAAACTTAACATCAGGATTGATGGTCACGAAGTCAATGAAGTTAAGGAATTCTGCTACCTAGGCAGTAAAATAACCAATGACGGACGGAGCAAGGAGGACATCAAAAGCAGACTCGCTATGGCAAAAAAGGCATTTCTGGCCAAGAGAAGTCTACTAATATCACATACCGGCCTTAATTTGAGGAAGAAATTTCTGAGGATGTACGTCTGGATTACAACATTGTATGGTAGTGAAACATGGACTGTGGGAAAAACGGAACAGAAGAGAATCGGAGCATTTGAGATGTGGTGCTATAGACGAATGTTGAAAATTAGGTGGACTGATAAGGTAAGGAATGAGGAGGTTCTACGCAATATCGGAGAGGAAAGGAATATGTGGAAAACACTGATAAGGAGAAGGGACAGGATGATAGGACATCTGCTAAGACATGAAGGAATGACTTACATGGTAGTAGAGGGAGCTGTAGAGGGCAAAAACTGTAGAGGAAGACAGAGATTGGAATACGTCAATCAAATAATTGAGGACGTAGGTTGCAAGTGCTACTCTGAGATGAAGAGATTAGCACAGGAAAGGAATTCGTGGCGGGCCGCATCAAACGAGTCAGTAGACTGATGACCAAAAAAAAATACACAACAGAGGCGCTTGCTGATTGTGAGATATAAGATGTTTAAATACTGTGAACAGAGATACCAACGAGTGTGATAACATGCGAATCTAAACTGATAGGAACCATGGTTTGGTATCATAATAAATGGTTCGAAATTCCGTATATGGTATTAGGTATTATTAGATATTATTTGCCTATTGTAGTCTAGACTTCCTACTGTGACCTACGAACTGGATACCAGTACTACTTTACTATTTACTTTGCCCACTGTACAATACGAGTTAGGTAAATTCAGGATGGGAGAAAGCAAGTGGTCGAATAAACAAAAGAATCTTGCCGTCTAGGTAGAGCCTAGACTGGCTTTCAGAGTTACGTGACCACAGCTGCGAAAGTTTTCCCTATTCATTAATATGGAAGTTTGCAAAAATGGAGACATTTATGAAGTTTTCATGACTAATCTTCAAGATAAATATTTTGGTAAAGTGGTCAACAGTCTTGATGAAGGTTGAAGCAATTGCCCAAACCTCGCCCAGAGAGTGTTCGAAGTGTTACCTTCAAAGAATCTTCATTTTCGATGCCGAGAGTGAGATAGATCAGAGCGTTCATTGTATCGTCCCACACTTCCCATTTCCATCAGTGTATTGTTTTGTGGCACCTTAAATCAACACTGCAGTTATATATCAATCTACGTTGGTGGGGGAGAGTCTTGGTTGCAGTGTGGTTTGCTGCAGGACCGTGGATAGTCTCTTGCCAATGGCACACGTACAGAGCGGGCGCATAAACCGACCGAAATAAAATAAATTAAAGATGGTTTAAGAATTAATCGGGAGAGGTAAGTGAGTTCTTCTACCCCTTGTGTTCCTACCGTCTGATTACGAGAAGAAGCCGCTTGCTCGGCCCGCTACAGTAAACACACTTTCGTCCAAGTAGCATCATAAGGAGATGACTAGAACCGAACGGACGTCCACCGATAACTTAGTTCACACGCCTGCTCCCTAAGCAGTTTTCTCATGTTCAGTAATTGGAGTTCTTGCTGCTACCTCGCTACAGAACTGAAGGATCTCGAGGGTGTGAAGGAGCGCTGAAGTAAATACCCTATTTGACTGAAGGCTCCCGATTTTTCCAAATTTATGCCGACTGAAAAAGAGGGTGAAAGGGATATGTAATTTTCTTGCCACTGCTCCTAAGTTTCGGATGACACGACCGGATGCGGAAATAAAAAAAATTCGAAAGTAAGTTGTTGTGGCTGATAGTGATTGTGACCATTGAAAGTTGTATTCTGTTCATCTTGGGAATATAATTTCATCAAATTAAAGATGAAAAAATTCGTTAAGGTCGAAAAAAGTGGAAGCAGACCATCAAATTTAGATATCTTGCCGACAGAAAACGCTAAAGCTGCCAAATATAGCTTCGACGGCATTTTCGATGTGTTTGCTTCGCTGAAAGCAATGACATGCAAAGTAAAATTATAATAAAAACACAATTTCTGGAAAATAATATTTTTCCAGTTTTTTCAAATCTACGTAGAAAAGATTGCGGAAATGTAATTTTTGGGGTGAGTAGCGTTGCGGTAAGAGCAGGGGGCACCTCGGTAAGGCTGATTTGCTACTATATCCCCAAGTAAATTTTACCCAATTTATTCAAAATCAACGGCATCAGTACAAGCTGTTAAATTATAACCTTTTTCTCTTACATCTAATTAATAATTTATGAGGGGCAATTACAGTCTGTTCTTTGTCATACATCACACTTAGACCAAGCCATAAACAGTAACACATAGATTTTGTTTTACTTTCAGTTTCCTTAGAAAGTTTATTTACTACAAAGATACATTTAATTTGTTATTTGCAATATTTTCACCAGGACAGTTCATTTAAGGAATATTTATCAATATTGCTTTATTTTAATTGTACCTACATATATTATTTCCTAAATCTACGTAGAAAAGATTGCGAGTATTATAATTTTTGGGGTGAGTGGTGTTGCGGTAGGAATTTATTCAAAATCAACGGCATCAGTACAAGCTGTTCAGTACGTATGCTCAGAACAGAAATTATTTTAGGCTATCTTTCTCTACAGATCTGCGGCAGCACTGTAGCTGATGTCAAGAGCGTACCCTACCCAGGATCTTATCTAGATAAGGGTGAAGGAGGGTAAGGGGGTGAGGGGACATGTGCAATTTTTTATGTGAACGACAAAATAGTTTTGAGATTTCACAACAAATGGTTGTGGGTGCACTTACTACTGGTCTATAGTACAAAATGGTTCAAATGGCTCTGAGCACTATGGGACTCAACTGCTGAGGTCATTAGTCCCCTAGAACTTAGAACCAGTTAAACCTAACTAACCTAAGGACATCACAAACATCCATGCCCGAGGCAGGATTCGAACCTGCGACCGTAGCGGTCTTGCGGTTCCAGACTGCAGCGCCTTTAACCGCACGGCCACTTTGGCCGGCGGTCTATAGTACATCACATGTTATGACTTTCTTAAACCTCATACTGCATTGATAGTATGTCTTTCGGGGCAGGATGCGAGGATAAAAACTGTAGAGGGAGACAGAGACGGGAATACATCCAGCAAATAATTGAGGGCGAAGGTTGCAAGTGTTACTCTGAGATAAAGAGGTTGGCGCAGGAGGGAAATTCGTGGCCCGCACATCAAACCAATAAGAAGACTGATGACCCCCCCATCCCCCCCCCCAAAAAAAAAGTGCCAATTCAGTATGTGAAGCTGCCTTTTCCTACTCCTCGCTGGGTAATTCCTTGGCAGCTATGCAAAAAGTGGTATGCATTTTGGCAACAAAAATTTGTAGACGGCTGCATTACCATCATATTCGTGGCTCTTAGAAAAAAAATCAGTATTATTCAATTTTTTACACAGTACCCCTATACAAAACATGTGCTGCCAGGCCTTTGCTTACGAGGATCACACTTAATAGGCAGCTGACTAACACAGTCAGCGTTGGATAAACACGTCACTCTTTCTGACTCGACGTTTGGATTACTATAAACTGTTACACAAGTCCCTCCCTCTATCCCCCCCCCCACCCCTCCTTTTGCTCCCAGCACTTTCACGTTTTCCCTTTATCGTTGCAGCTGGTTAATTCAGACAACGCAAGCCAACAATAGTGGCCGGCCGGAGTGGCCGAGCGGTTCTAGGCGCTACAGTCTGGAACCGCGCGACCGCTACGGTCGCAGGTTCGAATCCTGCCGCTGGCATGGATGTGTGTGATGTCCTTAGGTTAGTTAGGTTTAAGTAGTTCTAAGTTCTAGGGACTGATGACCACAGCAGTTAAGTCCCATAGTGCTCAGAGCCAACAATAGTGAAGAACTGAAAGCTTGCTTTGTAGTGGCTTAAATGCAAATGCCCAGAATGTTTCACGCTAACACATGCATAATCTACATATATATCCTGCGAACTGCTGTGAAGTGCATGGCAGAGGGTAAGTCCCATTATATCAGTTAATAGGGCTTTTCTGCGTTCCATTCACCAAAGGACTGTGGGAAGAATGATTGTTTAAATGCCTCTGTGTGTACTGTAACTAATCTTGTCTTCGCGATCCCTATGGGCGCGATATTAGGGGGTTGTCGTATATTCCTAGAGTACGCTATTCATTGAAACCCGGTTCTTGAAACTTTGTTGATAGACTTTCTCGGGATAGTTTCTGCCTGTCTTCAAGAGAGTGCCAGCTCCGTTCTTTCATCATCTCTGTGACATTGTCTCGCGTCAAACCTGTGACCATTCGTACTGTCCTTCCATGTACACTTACAGAGTACCCTGTTGGTCCTATTTGGTACAGACCCCACATATTGAGCAATATTCTAGGTGGATCAAACGAGTGACTCGTAAACAATCTCCTTTGTAGACTGATTAAGTTTACCTAGTATTCTACCAATAAACCTAAGTTTGCTACCTGCTGTACCCACGACTGGGAACCTATGTGATCGTTTCATTTCATGTCCCTACTACATATTTCACCCAGGTATTAGCATGGGTTTACCAATTCCAACTGTGACTCACTGACATTATGTTCACAGGACACTTGGTTTTTTTCGTTATGTGAAGTACACAACGGTACATGTCTGAGTGTATGAAGGAAGTTGCCTATATCTGCACCACTTTGAAATCCTTTCAAGGTCTGATAGAATATTTGTGCAGCTTTGTTTGCACTGTACTTCATTGTAGATAACTGCATCATCTGCGAAAAGTCTGATGTTTTTATTAATATTGTCCGCAAAATCATTAATATACAACATTAACAGCAAGGGACCCAACACACTTCGCTGCAGTAAACCCGAGGGTACTTCTACACTTGTCAGTGACTTTTCATCTGCGTCCTCACTACTAAAAAATCCTCACTTCAGTCACAAATTTTTCCTGATACTCCATACGATTATACTTTTGATAATAACCATAGGTGTGATACTGAGTAAAATGCTTTTCGGAAATGGAGAATAGCTGGCTGCCTTGATATTTGTCTTTCAGGATGCCATGTGAGATAACTGCGAGGTGGGTTTGACATGACCTATGTTTTCGAAATCCATGCTGGTTGGTATGAAGAAGGTCGTTCTGTTCGAGATATCTCATTATGTTCGAGCTCAGTATATGTTCCAAGACTCTACAGTAAATGTATGTCATCGATATTGGACGGTAGTTTTGTGGATCACTTCTGCTGCCCTTCTCGTAGACAGGTGTGACCTGTACTTTCTTCCAATTACTAGACACGGTTTTTTGTCCAAGGGATATACGTCAGATCATAGTTAACAGAGGGACTAATTCACCTGCAAATTTGGTATAGATCTGACAGGTATACCATTGGGCACTGGGGTTTTGCTCGGTTTTAACGATTTTAGCTGTTTCTCAGCGTCACTGACACTAATTTTTATTTCGTTCATATTTTCGATGGAACGAGTCTTAAATTGGAGGATTACTCCTGCGTTTTTCTTCGTAACGAACGTTTGAAAACAGAGTTAAGCATTCCAGGGTTTTGCCTGCTACTCTCAGTTTCAGTTCCTGTCTCGCCAGGTTAGTGACTGGACTTAGTTTTGCGCAACTAACATCCTTTACAAATGACGAGAATTTCTTTGGGTTTCGTGAAAGGTGTTTCGACGGTATTCTGCTAAGGCAGTCATCGAATGCTTCAAGCATTGCTCTCTTGACTTCCGAATGCGTTTCATTCAGCATCCCTTTATCCATAGCCCTATGCTTTGTTGTATACCTGTTATCTAACAGTCTCAAGTTCTTTAGAAGTTCCTTTACTGTAAGTGTACACCGTGGAGGACCTCTCCCGTCATGGACTGTTCTACTGGACACATATCTATCCATGCATGGTCAACTATTCTTCTAAACTTGAGCCTTTAGTTCCTCTACATGCTTCTCTCCTGACGTCAGACTTTCAATTTTGTGTCAGTCCTTGGTAATGAGTCTTCCCCAAACAATCTCACTTGCAGCTTCAATTTCTATTCCGGTGAATTTGAGTTTCTTGTGTACCGCGACAAATAAACCACCTCCATCACTCATTTCACTATCCTTTCGGTATACGCTTACATTTTCCCCAAAGATCTTATTACTGTCGACAACTTCAGGTTTTAACCAGCTTTCTGTGTCTAGTGTTATGTGACCTACTGCGCTTTTTAGGAGCACATCAAACTCTGTCACTTTGTTGCGAACGTTTCGGTAGTTAACCACAAGGATTTTAATAGTCTCGTCTACAGGAGGCATTTCTTAGGATCTTAAATTGTTAATTCCGGGCTTCATGCAGCTGTCGTTAACTTACTGGACGTAGAGTTGCATAATCTAAAAACCCCTTGTGTTCAGCCGGCCGGTGTGGCCGAGCGGTTCTAGACGCTTCAGTCTGGAACCTCGCGACTGCTACGGTCGCAGGTTCGAATCCTGCCTCGGGCATGGATGTGTGTGATGTCCTTAGGTTAGTTAGGTTTAAATAACTCTAAGTTCTACGGGACTGATGACCTCAGATGTTAAGTCCCATAGTACTCAGAGCCATTTTAACCATTTTTTGAACCTTGTGTTCACCTCACCCACAGCCAGCTGCCTGACTAGCTACCACTATTGTGCAGTGCACACCCGCGTGGTTTAGTGAGGCCCTACAACTCTCAACCCGACGGCACAAGTCTGTGTAGTCACAGGTGTCACTGATGGCATCATGGGATTAAGTATTTCATTTAATTAACTGTAAAGATTTTACCATGATATGTTGAGGTCAGCAAAGCGTAGTGGTAGCCATACTGAATGATTCTAGCAATAGATTGTAAACCGAAAATTCGCCAGTCGATTGATTGATTTTTATTTGGTCCTATTTGATTACATTATATACACAACCTTCACCTGTACTATATGGCAAGTCAACTTGATCTAATGTCTTAAAGTATTTGGCCTACGTATTGCTATATAGAACATCAAACTATCAAACATGATTGTAATGTTGCTCAGATTTTTTCTATCAATTTATATTTAGATCTTGAAGTTGTTTGCATACTCTTTAACTCAGTTAACTACTGAGCAGGCACACAAAAGCATATGATGTATACAATATTTTCAGGTGATTACAATACATTCCTACTGGTTGTGGCAGTGATACGTTTTTGAACTTGGTGCCGAGAGAATATCGAGACATAGAGTTCAATTAGTTCAAATGGCTCTGAGCACTATGGGACTTAACATCTGAGGTCATCAGTCCCCTAGAACTTAGAACTACCTAAACCTAACTAACCTAAGATCATCACATATCCGTGCCCGAGGCAGGATTCGAACCTGCGACCGTAGCGGTCGCGCGGTTCCAGACTGAAGCGCCTAGAACCGCTCGGCCACACCGGCCGGCTCGAGACATAGATGTGAACTCTCTGGCATGTTTAGTTTTGTTATCTTTGCCATAATAATTTAAGTTCAGTGCGTTAACTTTCAGTTCCTTTTATCGAATGTTCTTGTTGTCATTCATGAAGAATAAAAGCCTAATTCTTTAAGTTCTAAAGCTATGTACAATTATTAAGTGGAAAAATTAAGCGGCCACATATTTTGTGTCCCCGTCTATGAACTTTAGTACCTTCCCACCAACGGCATTTTCGATAAACGGCGGAAATACGCAAGGAGCAAATGAACGACAACGGCATATTATGCCATTTCATCGTAGACAAATTAGCAAACTGCGTGATTACATTAGCATTTTGGAGCTTATTGTTCCATCAAATACGAGCATGAAGCTCACGTAGTGCAACAAAAGCGGTGTACGAGGTGCGGCTAGAAAAAAACCGGACTGATGGTGGAAAAAACATTTATTTACAATTATTTACAATTTCATGTTATCTCCTTCAATGTACTCTCCTCCTCGGTCTCTACACCGCTCCGTACGAATTTTCCACTGTTCATAGCAATGCTGCAGATCATTTTCGGTAAGTCCATACATTACTTCCGTCGCTTTTTCTTTTACTGCTTCAACAGTCTCAAATCTAGTTCCTTTCAAAACTGACTTTAGGCAAAAGAAAAAAGTCACAGGGGGCCAAATCAGGTGAGTAGGGTGGATGATCTAAGATGGGAATGTTGTGTTTTGCCAAAAACGTCTTCACTGACAACGCACTGTGAGCTGGGGCATTGTCTTGGTGAAGGATCCATGACTTTTTTCTCCACAAATCGTTCCGTTTTCTCCGTACTCGCTCACGTAGGGTAGCCAGGACGCTAATGTAGTAATGCTGATTCACTGTTTGTCCCTCTGGTACCCAATCAATGTGCACAATCCCTTTGATGTCAAAAAAAAAACAATCATCATTGCCTTGAATTTCGATTTTGACATTCGTGCTTTTTTTTGTCGTGGAGAACCAGGAGTTTTTCAATGCATCGATTGGCGTTTAGTTTCGGGATCGTAAGTAAAAAACCACGATTCATCGCAAGTAATAACATTTTGTAAGAAGGTGGGATCACTTTCAATGTTTTCCAGGATGTCAGAACAAATCATTCTTCAGCGTTCCTTCTGTTCAATTGTGAGACACTTTGGAACCATTTTTGAACACACGTTGTTCATGTTGAAACTTTCATGAAGAATCTGCCTAACACTTTCCTTGTCAACTCCTGTTAACTCAGACACTGCTCTGATTGTTAAACGGCGATCTTGTCGAACAAGTTTACCGATTTTTTCAATGTTTGCATCAGTTTTTGCTGACAATGGTCTGCCAGTGCGAGTGTCATCACTGGTGTCTTCGCGGCCATCTTTAAATCGTTTAAACCACTCAAACACTTGTGTTCGCGATAAACAATCATCGCCGTACACTTGTTGTAACATTACAAACGTTTCACTTGCAGATTTTCCTAGTTTGAAACAAAATTTGATGTTAACACGCTGTTCTTCTGTACACTCAACATTTTCCGACGCACAGACAAAACGTCAACTACTTAAAACAGACGCCACGGGCAGACTGAGTGCAGGAGGCAGATGAAACTCGAGCAGTAGGCGGAGCGAGAGTCACGTGACAGGCCACGCGACTTTCAGCCTTATTGCATTCGTTTTTTTCACCAGTACTAGTCCGGTTTTTTTTCTAGCCACACCTCGTAAATTCTGCAACGCCAACATATCACAGCACAATGAAATTTCTGCCGAGACAGAAGATGTTAAACCAAACACTAAGACTCTATCGGCTCAGATAAATACTCTCGGCTTGCAACCGTGTGTAACAACGAATTGTATAGCGGAGCCGTGACCATAGTTCGAAGCAACGAGATACAGGTCCACCACTTGCAGCAGTTCGTCGACGCCGCGCTTGCAGTTACTGCTTACTGACAGAATTTAATGCCACCCAGCAACAACCGTTGTTTGCGTTAGGGGAGAACATAGTTCGGTAGCAACTAAAGTGCGCGTCATATATCTTGGCGGCCGAGTTTAGGTTCGTTCTGCGCATCTGACGTCAAAACATACAGTCAGCCAATGAACAGAGAACGACGTTGCCAGATCTCAACTGTAGTACAGAGCACGGACGAGTGTCTTCAGTTTTAGAAACGTTCAGTCATAAATAAAGTAATAGAACAAAAGCAATGTCTTGATAGCAGACTTTGTTTTTTGAAAGTTTGGAAAAACCATTCTTTATGCCAATTGCTTCATTTTCTATTAATTAATTAAACCAAACAAGCAATAAGACTCTTAATTCAGGCGATAGCAAGGAAAGGTGTTTGTATCAATTTCACGAACCGCTTTTTCGCAATAAAGAACAGCGGTAATTGTTTATTTCCTATTGTACTTCGACGAAGTGCGAGTAATTCATAGGCATACCAACAGTGTTTGTCGGAATTTTGCGTGACATGTTAGACTCCTTATGGAGAAGTATTGCAGGACGAGCTGCGTTAGCGTAATGGATAAGGCGTTGGATTAGAAGGCGATAGGTAACGAGTTTAATCCTGGTGCGATGCTAAATAATTTTTTTATTTTAAAACAATATCGAAGTGTCTTACTTCACGAATTTTATTCGTTTGAATGCAGTTTTTTGAAATTTCTAGTGCTTTGTCTCTTCATTAACCCTTTCGCTGCTGCAGTCACGTGCTTCCCGCATTCCGCGCTGTCCGCGATTTTGTCATCACTGCACTGCTCGCCTGTGCAGACACATGGTGTTTCCGCTTCTTTGACACACTTATCATTCGATTTCACAAAAACTATTTGGCCCAAAAATTAGATTTTTACACATCTTCTTGACTGATACCTTCCCCCCATAAATGACTTAATTTTGTTTCGATGTTCAACCCAGTTATTGTGCAGCATTAAATGTAGTAAACCATTGCACGAAATTTTGAAGAGTTTGCAGAGGTAAAAGTCCATAGCATATACTTTCCGTATGGTCGATTTTAGTTGCCACAATGTTGAGAATGAAATGTGGACAAGGTACCTAAATTTCATATAAAATTTACTGTATAACAATATCTCATTTAATTTAAGTACCACATAGGTGTCGTATGTAATATTGAGAAATATTCCGTCTTTCGCGACTGTAATAAACGTTTTATTTACACCGGGCGCGTTTGGCTTTATTTTAAAGCACTTCAGTCAGTCAAAGGAAGTGGGGGGAAGGTGTCAGTCAAGAAGATGTGTAAAAATCTAATTTTTGGGCCAAATAGTTGTTGTGGAATCGAATGATAAGTGTGTCAAAGCAGTCGGAAACACCATGTGTCAGCACAGGCGATCGGTGCAGTGACAAAATCGCGCACAGCGCGGAATGTGGGGAGCACGTCTCTGTAGCAGCGAAAGGGTTAATGCGGCCGCGGTGGCTTTACTTCATAAACTGCGCGCTCCCCCCTAAACGTAAGCTTGCGAACTATACTGTACTATGGCGCTGTTTCTCTTGGCGCGTGCGTCGTGTGCAACTGGCAACGCAGCAATCTCCCGCGTCTGGGCGGGCATGCGCGAGCCGCCAAGATAAAAGAATTCAACTATAGTGATCAACTACCGTAGACAATTCAACTTGGTGATAAGCAATCTGAACCAAAAAGCCACAACACTGGTATCCGACATTATAGTCCACCCACCGCCAGACGGAGCTTGAAACAAAATAAAAGAAGAGCTAATATGTCGCTGTACAAACTCAACCGATCTCATGGTTGGGTACGTACTATATCAAGAGAAAAGACGTGACAAGACCCCATCAGAGTTCAGGCGACATCCAAGATTAGTGAACAGCTCCACCATGTCCAATGGTTTGTCACTACATGTTTGGCAATTACAACTGCCGGCACAAGTACGGACGGCGTTGGAAGTATACGACTATAAGTCACCCAACAAATCACTTCAGGTCGCCAATAGCATTGCCCGCAGCAATTGCCGTGACATAAGCGGACAGTCCCAGCCGAGTTCACCTGAGGCGACTCTGGACAACGCGGCCGTCACGTCATGATGCCTGTCGAGCGTCTACAAGGAAATTTGAAGCTTAAGAACCACTGGGGAAGTGCTGCAGCAACGACAAGGAGAAAATAATCGAACACAGGAACTGCGGAAGACCTTCCGTGAGGAATGCTGGTACCTCAAATACACTCCTGGAAATGGAAAAAAGAACACATTGACACCGGTGTGTCAGACCCACCATACTTGCTCCGGACACTGCGAGAGGGCTGTACAAGCAATGATCACACGCACGGCACAGCGGACACACCAGGAACCGCGGTGTTGGCCGTCGAATGGCGCTAGCTGCGCAGCATTTGTGCACCGCCGCCGTCAGTGTCAGCCAGTTTGCCGTGGCATACGGAGCTCCATCGCAGTCTTTAACACTGCTAGCATGCCGCGACAGCGTGGACGTGAACCGTATGTGCAGTTGACGGACTTTGAGCGAGGGCGTATAGTGGGCATGCGGGAGGCCGGGTGGACGTACCGCCGAATTGCTCAACACGTGGGGCGTGAGGTCTCCACAGTACATCGATGTTGTCGCCAGTGGTCGGCGGAAGGTGCACGTGCCAGTCGACCTGGGACCGGACCGCAGCGACGCACGGATGCACGCCAAGACCGTAGGATCCTACGCAGTGCCGTAGGGGACCGCACCGCCACTTCCCAGCAAATTAGGGACACTGTTGCTCCTGGGGTATCGGCGAGGACCATTCGCAACCGTCTCCATGAAGCTGGGCTACGGTCCCGCACACCGTTAGGCCGTCTTCCGCTCACGCCCCAACATCGTGCAGCCCGCCTCCAGTGGTGTCGCGACAGGCGTGAATGGAGGGACGAATGGAGACGTGTCATCTTCAGCGATGAGAGTCGCTTCTGCCTTGGTGCCAATGATGGTCGTATGCGTGTTTGGCGCCGTGCAGGTGAGCGCCACAATCAGGACTGCATACGACCGAGGCACACAGGGCCAACACCCGGCATCATGGTGTGGGGAGCGATCTCCTACACTGGCCGTACACCACTGGTGATCGTCGAGGGGACACTGAATAGTGCACGGTACATCCAAACCGTCATCGAACCCATCGTTCTACCATTCCTAGACCGGCAAGGGAACTTGCTGTCCCAACAGGACAATGCACGTCCGCATGTATCCCGTGCCACCCAACGTGCTCTAGAAGGTGTACGTCAACTACCCTGGCCAGCAAGATCTCCGGATCTGTGCCCCATTGAGCATGTTTGGGACTGGATGAAGCGTCGTCTCACGCGGTCTGCACGTCCAGCACGAACGCTGGTCCAACTGAGGCGCCAGGTGGAAATGGCATGGCAAGCCGTTCCACAGGACTACATCCAGCATTTCTACGATCGTCTCCATGGGAGAATAGCAGCCTGCATTGCTGCGAAAGGTGGATATACACTGTACTAGTGCCGACATTGTGCGTGCTCTGTTGCCTGTGTCTATGTGCCTGTGGTTCTGTCAGTGTGATCATGTGATGTATCTGACCCCAGGAATGTGTCAATAAGGTTTCCCCTTCCTGGGACAATGAATTCACGGTGTTCTTATTTCAATTTCCAGGAGTGTATTTTGGCCAACATGTGTGAAGTGTAACTCACGTTGCAGTTACTCAAATAGCCAGTATGTCCACAGTAACAGTGTAGGGCCTACACACTGTCGGCAGCAGCACCTCCACATGCACACTGAACCATGTAAAAAAGACTATGTGTCAGCCACACAGATACGACGAAGACACTGGCTCCAACATCACCACGTTGTCTGTCAGCCATGCGCTGGACGACAAACAGGATGTTCAAGCATGGTTGAAAGCACTATGCAACTCTGCGATCAACACTCACTTACACAGTGTTCCCTTTCGATGTCGATTTCTCCATAACCTCAAGTGGTTATTTGCAGATGTTGATGTCTCTGAATCTATTTTAGGCGCTCACTTCTGTGCATATTTGTTACTAGCAGTTGACCTCCAGAGAACACGATTACTGAGCTCAGTTGACAACAGTGCAGCACCAGGAACTAGAGACCACCGCTCGATCAAACCATCAAGCGAGTATTAGGTACAGGTTCACCACAATGACGCCAAGCACAATACAGGGTATCACACACCTGGACAAGCAGTATCACTATGTGCAAGCAGAACTGCACCTGAACGCTTAACAGACACAAATGTAATGTTGCTGACTAGAATCATTCGCTGATACATTAACCCACAGTCTTCGTCCTCTTAAGCAGAGACCATGACGCTGGGATCACGTTTTTACTCCAAACTTTTTATGCCTTTAGTAGGCCATTAAAACAATATAACATGCAAGTACGAGGGTTGTCCGAAAAGTAAGATCTCCAGCGAACTCCCGTCGGGACTGAGTGAGCTAGCTTAAATCTGACAACGGCGCCATGTTCCTTGTTCCCCACACCACTATTCTTGCCAGTCCCCCCTCTCTGCGACGCTCATTCTTGGCGTAGCAGACATTAACGAGCTAGGAAAAATCGACCCTCCCGCCAAGTGTGAATTGCATTCTGTGATTAGATTTCCGTGGTTTATGGCGTCAACCCCTATTGAAATCCATCGTCAGTTGACCAACGTGTATGGAGAAAAGTGTATGGTCATAAAAAAGGTGAGTAAGTGGTATAGGGAGATCGCAGACGGCCTTACAAACGTGCACGACGTGGCGGCCGCGGGCGTTCATCTGTTTCAGACGAGACAGTGATAAAAGTCGAAGAAGTTTTGCTTGTGGATCGGCGTGTGACTGTGTGAAAGATTGTTGAACTGATAGGAGACTTATCTAAGACTACAGTGTACAAGATTTTGATGGACGTTTTGAAGTATCATAATGTGTGTACCAGGTGGGTGTCATGGATGTTCACTGAAAAAAGAAGCGCATTGAAAGTGCCCGAAATTTCCTGCGCCGTTACTGGGAAGAGGGTGACGAATTTTCGAAATCCCTTGCAGTACTTTATACCAGAGACTAAGGGACAATCAAAACAATGGCAGCATTCCAGTTCTCCAAATGTCAAGAAGTTCAAGCAAACGCCATTAGCGAGGAAGGTGACGGTTTCGGTATTCTTGAATAGGTAAGGTGTTCTCGTGGTAGACTACCTGGAAAGAGGTACAACAATCAACGTGGCTGGGTACTGCGAGGCACTAACAAAGCTACGCCGAGCCCACCCTCATATCGCCCGCACCGCAACAGATCTCATCACCAAATTTGAGTGGGAAATCACTGACCATCCTCCGTACCGCCCTTATTTGGTTCCCAGTAACTACTATTTGTCCCCCAGTTTGAAACAACCCTTGGGGAGAGTGAAATTCTGAAGCTACGAAGAACTGAAGCTAGCTGTCCATTCCTTCCTGCACACGTCGACAGGAGAGTGGCTCGATGCAGTATGACAAAGCTTCCAGAGTGTGTCCAAAAATGCGTCGATCGTGACGGGGACTACGTTGAAAAATAGCTAAAAGTCCAAGCTTTCAGAATCTGTAATCGGTTTTGCAATAAAATGTTATTTACTGTGTGAAAAAGCTTTGGAGACCTTAATTTATGGACAACCTTCGTAGTAAGGTGCACTACTCTGGCAATTCTGAGAAAATCGCAAGAGAAGTTTTACATGTCTGTTATGAAGCTGATGTATCTGTGTCACGGTGCTGGCTGTAAGAAGTCAATGTGGTCACGTGGTTAGCGTTTGCACTAAGCAAGAGGGTTGTAGGTGAGACGGCAGCTCAGATCCTGTCAACACTTATTTTTTAATCTATATTTTTTTCATCAGTGGTCACATTATTTAATTTATGTGACATTTGAGAGGTAATATAATGAAAAAAACACGTGCATTATCATGAAGTTGTAGTGAATTTCAGATGTTATTTAATTATTGACTCTACTTTTAATTAAATTTTCAAGGAAAAGGGACAGGCTTGGAAAGCCCAAGTCAAGCCTCAATAAATAATGATGCGAATGACGTTATTCAATAATATAGTACATCACGATGTGTCAGATCATGAGAGTAATGTACCATTACTTGTTAGATGTGCTCTCGACATCACATGTTGCAGGATGGTATTTGTCATACAGACATGGAAAACATAAATTGAAATGGCATCCACTACATCGAATGAATGCAGTTTCCCCACTTTTACAGGGAATGTTCAGAGTTTCTAAGGGAAAACACACATCGCTGGAATTTTTAAAAATTTCTCTTTCTTCCGATTGTTTGGATGCAAACCATGTATGACCAGTGATGAAAAAACCGCATGACCACCATGAATCCGTATGTCCAGCATTATGCAAAGATACATAAGACACATAATAGACATGTAAAACTTCTCTTGCGTTTTTCTCAGACTAGCTAGAGGTGGGCACCTTACTACTCGCACATTATGTTGTTTTAATGGCCTGTTAAAGCTGTACAACGTTTTAAATAAATTTGTGATCCCAGCGTAGCAGCCTTCCCTTGTACGACCTTAGCCACAAGAAAGATGGCTCTTAGAGGCCCTGTGGCAATTATCATCTAGCCATATACCCATAGCGACTACTGACATGACGAAGAATGCGGTGACCATGCCATTTGTTTTGTTTGAATTTTTACTCAGGTCTTTTGGCCTCTAAAACGTCGCTCAGATACGGGAACGTTTTGTCGATGGGGTGTTCAAAGGCTGTCTGACCATGGAATGGTATTTAATGAAAACAAATGCGTCGCACGGAAACCTCAAGTCACCATCCTAGGCCATACTGTTTTGGCCAGTGGCACCGCTAAAGGATGCACTTGCTGGTCATGACGCCACTGGACGCAGACTTGTTCAGTAGACACCCAAAACGGACATAGCATTCCGCTACCTCTACATGAGCAGTGTTACTCAGCCACCTGGCATCTCACGCATACCTGGTACAGTGGTCGATGCAAGACAAGTCAGCAAGCAGTTAAAGCAGCACTCCACGAAGAAGTAGACCAACGCTCGCAGCAACATTTCTCTAAAACGTTGCAGCCAGCCCAACAGAAGTGGAATGCATATGATCGAGACCTGTTAGCAATCTATGAGACAGTCACGTACTTCCAACCTCAAAAAGTAGTTCGATTAGTGACTGCCTCTACAGATCACAAACCCATTACTTTGGCATTCAAAAATGGGGGAATAGAGCAACGTCTGATTCCATTCGTCTGCTTTGGCACACGAAGTCATATAGCGACCAAAAAGCATGGTTTGCTTGAGCTACTAAAACTACCACAGGTAACATTTAATAACAGGCCGATTACATTCTTCAAGATGGCGATCACAGGTTAGACCATTACTGAAAACGAACTTAAAAAAAGAAAGTCACGCAAAGAATTTCTGTAAGGTAATAAAAAGAAATGAAATTAACTGAACAACTGCGGGAATTAGGCTGTTTTGGGTGGGGGCAAACTACAAAAAGGATAGTAAAGCTAACAAGGGAATTGTTCAATTTGATGTGACGAAACCCACCCTGAAATTTTTATACAGGAAGAATACAAGAAAGAAGAGCATTTTCGAAATTTTAGCTGATAAGACGCACTGCAATTAATTTTTAAAAATTATTGAAGATTCTCATCTTTGTCACATGAAGCACCGCTTATGACTGGGTTGTACAGTCATTCCTGCCTAGCAGGCGATCGACCGTGACAAAAACACCGTAGCGCAGCGTAGTGCCATTATCTGGAGTGGGATCAAGCTAATTCGAAGTAGTTAAACTATACAAAAAAGTCACGTATTATATATGTTTTGAATAACAGGCACGTCGTATCAACAGCTAAATTGTTGCATATGTAATCCTTACAAACTTGACTAGCAGAGGAAAATAAATCAATATGGTGTTTCGTGTTACCTTATAGATGACTTCGATCAATCATGACTTTATTTGTTGAAACTAGATGTATTTTACACATATTTGATTGTATAACAGTTCCTGTAGCACATTTCTTATTATAATTTTTGACTAATGTATATTTAAGTAGGCCTAACAATGAAACGATAGCCCCGTAGTCGTTACAATAAAGCGAAGTGTCTTTTAAACGACGAAAACAAACGTTTTCCTTACACCAGACACGCCCACCTAAAGAAAAATTAATGCTTTCAGACAAGTCACAATAATCGTTAATTTTATTTAGACAGAAGTGTGGTAAAGTAAGGAAGGATCCTGGCCGTTTGCTCTGCGTATTGTACAGCATACTGAGCATACTTAAAGCAATTCCTAAAATGTGCCAGTGCAAACTACTGATGTACAAATGACTGAAATTTAAGAATACTGTTGTCCTGATAAACCTCAAATGACGGGAGCTATTGGAAATTACATTGTCTGACAATTTCCTTAAAAATACTTTACACACTCGATAAACTTCTTTATCGAGATTAACAGTGGTTTTTCAGGTGGAATCTCAATGATATCAGCAGTCTTTTCATCGTCCTTCTGACAGACAGAGGTATCGTTAAGTCCAGCCCAAGAGTCCAGCAAAAGCAATGAATTAATTTGTGCAGCTGGTGAGAAACCGATTCGAATGAAATGTTAAAGATTATTTTTTCAGATTTTGATACGTCGATTATAAGATTTTTACCATTGAGTAGCCGTATAAACTGTAATCCACTCATATTTGTCACTGACATTGTTGTACATGAATGTGTCATGGCAGTAACTGATTACACAATAGACTCGCGGTCTTTTTTTGCTCAAAATGATAAAGTGCAGTTTGCTTGCATTTCTTTCATAAAACCTTACTGATCGGCATTAGACACAACACATTATGGGCAAACAGTAAGCTTTGTCTTCATGTAAGCTACGACTTAATGGCATCTCCTCTACACTTTTACTCGATTTGAACTTCGTTATTTTATGATTTCATAAATCTGCTTAACCAGGTCGAAGAAGACTTGAAATCACCAATGCTCGACTCAGTTGCGATTTAGAGGGCTCACAAGGGGAAGGCCTGAGACACGGTCAACCGATTCGGCTCAGATTTGGCAGGTCGCTTGTGTAAAACCTAAAACGAACTAATCTAAGATATTTTGGGTCAACACCCCCGCAATTTTGAGAAAATCATCCCTAAAGGTTATGACGAGCAATCGACTCAAAATTGGAGGGATCGACAGATAATTGTAAACAGAGCAATTTTCATCGTCAGGTATGGGGTCCACAAACTCATACTTTTCCAGAAATCGAGGGAAGAAACTTTTACAACTGCCTATCTGTACCCACATGGGAAACGCTTTTCGCCGACAGCGCAACGGTTAAGGTATCTCGCTGGGAATCGGAGAACCCTAGCGGATGTTATTCTTTTCGTTTGTATTTTTCCATATCTCAAATGATAGGGATCGGAGGGTTAATAAGATAAGTAAATCAATAAGGAATGATAATAATAAGTTAGGCAAATAAATTTCTCAAACATCTTGGGATAGTAAACAACTTAAATGTTACTCCAGGTCACTTTCCAATGGTTCTTCCAGTCACTGTTACGTGTCCTCACTTTGATTCGAACAACTAGATGGATGGTACTTGTCATATAAACATTCGAAGCAAATATACTCACGGCACCAAGAACATCTAATGAATGCAATCTTTCGACAACTACACTGTTCATTCCGAAGAGTCGGCGGAAAACAAACTTGGTTTACATTTTAAAATATGTCTTTTTCGGGAATTAATTTTGATGCGCACTACGCAAACGATATCATCGCCTGAAAAATCGGTGCTGAAAGTTGGTTATGAATTATGCTGTGAATAGTTATTGCATCCGTGCGGTTGTGCAATCCCGCTGGGTTTCCAGAAGCACACAGCAAATCTCAAGCCCGGAAATAAAGTTTCTTCGAGATTCGAACCCGGGTTCTCCGATTCCCAGCCAGTCACCTTGGCCGTTGCTCTATTGGTACTGTCGACGAAAAGCGTTTACCATGTGGGTACAGAAGTGGCAGTTGTAAAAGTTTCTTACCTCGATTTCTGGAAAAGTATGCGTTTTCGGACCCCATACCTGATGAAGAAAATTGCTCTATTTACAATTATGTATCGATCCCCCCAGTTTTGAGTCGATTGCTCGTCATAACCTTTAGGGGTGATTTTCTCATAAACGCGGGGATGTTGACCCAAAATGTATCAGATTCCTTCGTTTTAGGTTGTACACAAATTTGAGCCGAATCGGTTGGTCGGTAGATCTCCATCAGTAAAGGTGCATTGTTTCTCACAAGTAGCTCTCTACATGGCTCGCGTCTGAAGAAAACTCCTCTAAAGAAAAGTTGTTCACATTATGTACGGTATTCAAGTTTAGTGTGGGGTAATAGGACTTCGTGGCCACCGAGTGCTGTAAATCCTTTGGATAGCTTTTCTTTCACAGTTTTGCGAGTTTCGTTTGGACACTATTTCTTACCTTATCTTTCTTCCATTTATACAGTTTACTGTCTGATTTATGGAGCGAGACCAGGTTTGCACATTGCATAATATTAAGTATTAAACACGATGAATATTAATTCAGTTTTATCTCTGTTAAGAGTGCCGCTATTGCAAAAGCAACTGGTAATTATTATTATGAATGTTAAATGAGTTACAAATTTGAGTGAACAGCAACTGCGGATTATTATTCCTTTGAGCAGCAAATATTTTGACATGGTCTTTCTTTCGGTGTATTCTTCCTATATAAAAATTTTCAGGGCATGTTTCCACGTGTTGGACTGGACCGTTCCCTCGTAAGGTCATTCCAAAGGAACCTAAAAATCGAAAAATCATGCACATAAATTCCTCAATAATTCATTGTTTTGGGATAATCAGCATAATGTACAAACAACGTAGATAACATTGGACCTAGTTACTAAGACGTCGACAGTTAACATTTAACAATAGGCTACTTATATCCTTCACAATGTAAACTCATGACATTAGAGAGGACGTCATGGTTCAAAGAAGCAGGTGAAATTGGACAGTGTGCTCGACCCAAAGAACGTACACGGCAAGTGCTCACTTGGGCAGCTTCAGCAGGTTGGTCTCATAAACCTCTTATGCAACATATAAAAGGTGCTGAAAATTTGGTGGCTGACTACATTTCTTGTGTTTGTGGAGTGGCAGAGATTATAGACTACAGAGAAGTCGCCAAAGAGCAGTCCGTAGAACCATAGTTACAACAGTTGTTGAACGACTCATCTACAGGGTTACATCTCTACAAGATTCCTGTCCTCAACTTTAAGGTGAAACTGTGGTGTGACATCTCCTGGAAAAAACCATATCCTTACATGTGACAGAAGTTTCAGAAGACAAATTTCAATAGCATCAATGGCTTATATTATCTGGCAGCCAATGCTACTGTCAGATTGCTTACAACCATTTTTTGTCACCTTCCATTAAGAAAGAGCATTCATTTGTGTATGTTCATATCGCCCATGCCAACAAAGTAAAGTGAGACATCAAAAGCTTGCTGATGTGGATAACTTCCAAGATGCACCAGCTAGATTTGCTCACATTCATGTTGGCCAGGTCCGTCCTCTTCCACCTTCAGATGGATACACATAATTGTTCATCACTGTAGACAGATGTACACTGCAAGCATAGGCAATGCCGATCACTGACATCTCAGCCAACACTATGGCAAAAATTGTTATGTATACATTAATTACAAATTTTAGATACCTTCTCCACGTTACATCTGACGAAGGAACCAATTTGAATCAACCCTATCCCAGGAACTAGCCAAACTCTGCAGCTTTCAGTGACACCACACAACTAGCTACAACCTCTCAACCTCTAATAGTGATATGGTAGAATGGCGGCACAGAACCTTAAAGGTACCATTAATGCATAACCAAGAAAAGTGGACAGTGGGACTTCCCTCAGTCCTCTTAGGCTTCTGAACAATGCACAAACTTGATACTGGTGCATCTGTGGCAGAAATGACTTACAGTGAGCCTCTACACATTCCAGTGGACTACTTAGTGGCAGCACCACTAGTTGTCATGGGGGAACTTTCACAGTTAGTGGAGCAATTAAAACATGATGGCATCAACATCTGCACGTCAGCTACCTGCCAACTTCCCACTATGGCAATGAACAGATGTTTGTGCGCAAAGACCTGCGCTGCTGTTCACATATGATGCTGCAAATGTACTCAGTCAGATTGCCACTATAGCCACCATACACTGGGCCTTCCCTAGCTTTGAGCAGAGGGGTTCACGCCATTGACATCCTACAGAATAGCACACCCTTGAAAGTATCCATCAAACGTCAAACTGGCATGGTTTTTACCCTCAGCAGTCCTGGATACCTAGCCAAAACTTCACACCACGACCAGTCCAGACTCTGCAAATTCTGCCACATGGCTTATGGGCGCCACAGCCAACAGCAATGCTGACACTACGACATCTGACCTACACAAGAGCCGGATAACAAATCAAAAAGTATTATGGCTTTCCAGCTTCTCTCCACTGAACAGGGTGGGGGTGGGTGGGTGAGAGAGGGGGGGGTTGTGTGCTAGTGATACATTTTTTGCTGTATTTGAGCATCATGAGAAGATCAAGATATACTAGTGAACTCTCTGACTTGCTTATTTTTGTTATCTTTGCTGTAATCATTTATGTTCAGTGGTGTAAGTTTGAATTTCTTTTATTAAATATTCTTGCTTGCATTTATGAAGAATAAAAAGCTAATTTTGTATATTCTAAAGCTACATGCGATTATTTATGTGGATAACCTAAGAGGCCACAAGGTACCAGTAATCCTCATTTATTACACATACTTCTCTACACTAAAAAATTCTTTTCCATCAAATAATCCAAAGTTTCTGGAATATCTTTTTATGCATACTGTCCTGTAGACTCTTAGGAAGACACTTTACAGATGTGCACCTAGGATCTCCTTCAGCAGTTCTCAGTCCGTGTGGTATACTTTCTAGTTGGCCTTTATTTCTTGTTTAATCTAAATTAACATTTACATTTTTTGTATTGCCTTTGATTAATGAAATTATTGTTCTGCATATGTACATGGATGGAAATATCAATATTTTTAGACTGTGAAAGGCAGTTCTGCATAAGTCTTTTTTTAATCCAGAATGTCCGCCCCCGGTAGCTGAGTGGTCAGCGCGACAGAATGTCAATCCTAACGGCCAGGTTCGATTCCTGGCTGGGTCGGAGATTTTCTCTGCTCAGGGACTGGGTGTTGTGTTGCCCTAATCATCATCATCTCACCCCCATCGACACGCAATTCGCCGAAGTGGCGTCAAATCGAAAGACTTGCACCCGGTGAACAGTCTACCCGACGGGAGGCCCTAGTCACGCGACATTTACATTTACTCATTCAGGATGGTCCGAATAAACTTTTGGGCAATAGAAAGTTTTTTTGTGCTATTGCTCAAACAGTAATTTCATACTGCAAGTATGGTTCCAAACAAGCATGGTACACTGTTTATGGCATAATGTGCAAACTGTTTCATAATTAATATTAAAGTGCTTAATGGGCATATTATAAGCGAGATGGAACAGTTCAAGTTCCTAGGTGTTTGGATAGATAGTAAGCTGTTGTGGAAAGCCCATGTCCAGGATCTTGTTCAGAAACTAAATCCTGCTTTATTTACCATTAGAACAGTATCTGAAATAAGTGACACTTGAACATGAAAAGTAGTCTACTTCGCATATTTTCATACACTTATGTCGTATGCTATTATTTTTTGGGGTAATTCTTCTGATTCAGAAAGGGTATTTTTGGCTAAAAAACGGGCTGTTTGAGCTATAGGTGGTGTAAGTTCGAGAACCTCTTGTCGACCCCTATTCAATAGTCTGGGAATTTTGACATTGCCCTCACAGTAAATATTTTCTTTAATGTCGTTTGTTGTTAGCAATATTAACTTATTCCCAAGAGTTAGCAGCTTTCACTCAGTTAATACTAGGCAGAAATCAAATCTGCATGTGGAATGCACTTCCTTGACTCTTGTGCAGAAAGGAGTGCACTATTCTGCTGCATTCGTTTTCAATAAGCTGCCACAAGAACTCAAAAATCTTAGCAGTAGCCCAAATGCTTTTAAGTCTAAACTGAAGAGTTTCCTCATGGCTCACTCCTTCTATTCTGTCGAGGAGCTCCTGGAAGAGCTAAAAAATTAAGCAAATTCCAGTGTTACATTGTTGATTTTCTTTATTTAAACTTACGACTTGTCACCTGAATATGCTTTTTTTATATTTCATTTTATCTGTTTCTAATATCGTGTTATAATTTCATGTATTGACTCGTTCCATGACCATGGAGACTTCTCCTTAATTTGGTCCAACGGAACAATAAATAAAAAAAATAAATAAAAAATTAAAAAAATTTACACCAGATATTGTTTATAAGTTACCTCAATTGCAGCTTATTGTCAAAGGCAGTTCCCAGTCTTTTTTCATCTATGAATACATCTATGTGATGTTTCTATTTTATATTCATAAATAAGGGGAACATTGGTGTTTTCAGAGTTGGTGACTATTTCAGTTGCTGTGACTATCGATAGTCCACCAAGCCACTAAGATGTTGAAAGCTAAAATCTCCTGACTTTAGTCTTTGCTACACTGTTATTATGTACACTTCTTCTGTCATGTATGCAGTTTATTTAGACAGTAATCTTCACATTGTTTCTTATAATTTGATATCTTCTCTTACCTCCAAAGAGTGTAGTGATCAATATCTACTATGGTGATCCTGGATGCTTTTTCGTACACAACTAACTACTTACCAGGATTCAGTGCCAAGCCTATGTAGACAATGGATCAATTATCTTGGAATACATTTGAGTGCACACTCCCTGCCTACACACTGGATGTCAATTGTGAAGGACAGATGCAGTCAATGGTGCAAGTACCAGTTTTGTGTGCTCATGTACAGTCTTTTGATATCAGCTCACATGTTCCTAACCTAACTGTGACTGCACCTCCCCTATGGTTGTCCATCTGCATCAGTCAGTTTCACTTCCACACATGCTGTGCTGTGTAGCTCATTTCGCGAAGGCTTCACCTGCTTGCCCACGAGGGCCTTGGTCAACACACCTCAGCGACCTCCTTCTTCGCATGACGTCATGCCCACTGCTGTAGATACCATCACAGCAAGCTACATTGCTACTGCTTTTCCGTGATACACTGCACTAACCAACTTCTGTGCAGCATGTCCCAACAAGCAGATTTTCCAAGTTACCACAGGCCCAGATAGAAAATCCGAACATGTGGCTTGCCCTGGTGGCCAATATGCTCAATGATGATACTCGATTCATACGGTTGGTCAGTGATCTTCATGACCATACTGACCTCATTAGTGACCTGATTTTGAGCTCTTCTGCACAAACCAAGTATGCTACTGTGAAGCTGATTATCATTGAATGGTTATTGCATCCCACTGACAGGCAGTTCATCATATCATCCAACAAAAAGCAGCTCCGCAACAGATAGCTCTTCACAGCTGTGGTGACACCTCCAGGCATAGATTGGCCCCGAGCTCATGGCACACATCACCCTTTGGACATTATGTCTTGCTCACTTATCACATCATCTAAACTTCAGCTGTTCTCACACTCAGTGGACTCTTTACAGGATAAACTCTGGCTGTTAGATCAGACATAGAATCATCTGTCACTGTTAGCTACTTTCAGCCACAAGCCTTTTGCCAGATGAAAAGGTTGGCAACAGTGTTTACATCCACACTCCTTGTCTGATGCCCTCTGCTGGCAGAGGTTGTGTGAGAACTCACACAACTCAACAGAACACCCTGTTGCACCTGGTGGCTGGTAACTAGTGCTAACTATGCCAGTTCCACCTCCTCTGATGTTGTCTGGCCATCCCTGACCCGATCACATGGCACATCTCCAGCAAAGCACAAGAGATGATGTGGATAACAATTGCCTAACTCCCCACCCTGTTGGTCTCACGTCACCTTCAATGACGTGGCAAGAAACTGTCAGCTTCCCTGTGCGTGGCACAATTTACCCTCAACAGCCATCGGACATTATGGTCTCTCCTAGCCGAAGATTTTACGTCTAAGATTACACTAATAAGTTTCATTTCCTCATAGACATTGGGACTGATTCCAGGGACATTTGTCCCTCTTGTGTCTCTGCGCATATTCTGGCAAAACTCATCCTTCACACCAACAGTAGTTCCCATGTCAATGTCTATTACACAGTTGAATTTCAGATTCAACTTATGCTGGATTTACAGTTTCCCTGCACTTTTTGTGTAGCTGATATGGACAGCCCAGTCCTCATGATTGACTTTCTTAGGAATTTTGTCCTCTCTCCAGACCTACGTTCAGCATAATTGGTACACCATTTGATGGATACATGTATAGCAGGCTCCTTCAGCCTTAGACCCCCTCTTCTTTGGTGAAAAGTGATCCACCACTAGCCCCTCTCTTGATTGCTCACTCTGCTCGGGCTTACTACCCAACACTCCAGAATCGATACCCAGCAGACACACAATTCGGAACTTAAACAGGTCATCAACAACGCGTTGGACAAACTGGTGCACTGTCAGCCACCTCATCAGTTTGTGGCTGATTTATGCCCACCACAGAAGCCTTGCCCTCATCAAGGTCTCCACGTCCACAAGCTAAGGTACACCTAGGTGTGATTATGAACAGTACTTCCCATAGGACAACAACTACAGAGGGTTCTACTGTGCACTAGAGGGCCTCACTCCTAAGAAACTGTGCCAAGCAAAAGCAGCTGTCAATGAAACTTTAAATGTGAGCACTGTATGCCCTTCAGAGATTAACTGGTCTTTCCCCATACGTCTCATCCCAAAGAAGGATGGTTCATTCCTGTTGTGTGGTGATTGTCGGAAACTCAGTGCCTGTGCCACCATGGAGAATTATCCCATTCCCCACATTTAAGACTTTGTCCAACTACTTAATAGATTGTGAGTTTTTATGTTATAGATTGTCACAAGGCATGCCATCAGATCCCTATGTGCAAATATGACATTCCTAAAACAGCATAACTACACCATTTGGCTTGTTCGAGTACTACTTTGTGCCTTATCATCTCAAGAACATAGCTCAAACTTGGCAAAGGTTCCTTGACTCTGCTTTGTTTAACTTACCTTATTGTTACACCTACTTTGACAATATCCCACTCTATTCCCCCTCAACTGAGGAACATGTAAAACTCGTAGCTCAAGTTACAACTGGAGTCACCAATAATGGTGTGGCAATTAAATATGAAAAGTCACAATCGAGCCACATGAGTGCTATCCTCCTTGGTCGCATTGTCAATGCTGACATTTCCTGTCTGATGTCTAATTGCATCACACTTACCCATGACCTCTGATTACCTACAACCTACTGTAATTTTTGCCAATTTCTGGGAATGGTGAACTTTTTTCGGAGACACTGGCCACATGCCACCTCTCTTCACGTCCCTCTCTGTTCAAGAAAAAAATCATCTGGGGCATGTAAGATACTGTGGTTGGATGAAATGATCCAGTGTCCATCGCAGTTAAGACTGTGCTTCCGAACGACGTCATGCTCATGCATCTGCTGCTTGACATACATATCTCCATCACAGCAGATACAAGTCACATGTTGGTTGGTGTACTCCTACAACAACACATTGGCTATATTACACAACCCCTCAGGTTCTTGTGGAAACTCACTGCTCCTCAATGCAGATGGTCAGTATTTCACCATGAACTTCTTGGAGTTCACAAAGTTGTGCAATACTTCCACAAGAACATTGAAGAACATGAGGTCACGATTGTTATTGACCATAAGCCTCTTGTGGACACTATTTGCAACCCAACACAGGACCTCCCCCTGGAGATTTTGATACTTGGGCCCTATTAGCAATAGTACTACTGATATTTGACAGAGATCTGGGAGGTGGACAATGTGGTAGCTGACTACTTGTCACTAGTGAACTCCATTACTTCCACTTTCAACATGGATCAACTAGCTCACCTGCAAGTGGACAATACTGAAATTCCAAACCTGCAACAAGATTCTAATTCAGCACTGACCTTGGTGTTCTAGTGTCTTCCTGGTTCCTTTCATACAATACTGTGAGACATTTTGACTGATAACCTCCACTGCCTTTACTTGGCTCCTCTACAACAGATGGTTTTCTAGGCTATCCATGTTTTCGTGCACCCAGGCATTATGGCTACAACACAGAGTGTTTTGTTTGGCCTGGCATCAAGAATGACTGCCACTCTTGGACATGTGCATGCATGCCATGCTAACAGAGTAAGCCATATTCAATCATCACTGGGTAGCTTCAAAATACCAAAGAGGTGCTTCCATCATGTGCACCTCAACATTGTGGGCCCCCTAACCCCTTCCAATGAATTGAGATATTTCTTTCCAGCCGTTGATTGGGTGATGAGATAGGTTGAGGCCATACCTCTTTCGGGGATCACAGCAGATTCTGTCGATGCACTTCCATTTTTGCATGACCTTTACCACCAACCAGGTACGCCAGACTGAGTCCCTACTCTTTGCTGCTTATGAACATTCCCATGGCTAAGGAATCTATGCGGACAAGGGTATGGTGGTTGAAGAGATGCACAATTGTTGTTGTCACACAGCACTACACATTCACAATGTGCCACATCACTATGTATGAACACTTGCACCAGGGTGTGAGGACACGGTGCTGGTTTACACAAATTTGTGATGAGCGAGTAGAGACATGCTAGTTGTCTCCCTTGGGGAGCTGCCATGACATGGCTGGCTATGAAATATTGCCAACTGTCTCTTCTGATGCCACCTGACCAGTGCTCCACCCTATAGGACCTAACACTGGTACTGAGTGTCCTCCTCAAGCTCTGCACTGCCAGGGTGGGGGTGGGACAGGGGATTATGTGGTGATGTTGTGACTATCGATAGTCTGCCAACCCTCTGTGGTGATGAACACTAAGATGTTTTAATTTTAGTCTGTACTAGTACACTTGTGTTCTCATGTACACAATTTATTCATCAATAAAGTTAGTGTGTTTCTTATAGCTGAGTCAGTTCTCTTACCTCCAAAGTATAAGGAGATAAAAACCCACAGTCATTCTGTACCAATACCTGAACTGTATTTTCTGTTCAAATAAACATGTGTCTTTCAGTGTTTACAAATTCTTTTTAATATTAGTGTCATGTCATCAGCATACTATATTTTTTGTTCTTTCTCACCAACTTTAATACTGAATGAAGTACAGACCCTTGAAGTGTAACATGTTTAATATCCCTCATTTCAGATCTGCATCAAGAGTCCCAGTCACATACTGTTTTCTGTGGTTTTAACCACTGCACCTCATATCCATGTACACAATTTTTTCAGTTGTTGCTGTAAGGGTGATTGTGTCAATAGCTGAATTTTAATAGATCTATAGCAGATTCTATCAGGCTCAAGATGGCTCTTTGTGCAGTTTTCCGTTTTTGGAAACCACATTTGTTGGAATCAGCATACCATACTACGTTTCTCTAGCAATGTAATTCATCTACTGTGTATTTTTGGGAAACCAGATATTAAAGATACTGGTATGACATTATTGGGGTCATGTTTGTCACGTTTCTTGTATATTGTTACTACTTCACTTATTTTTAATTTTTTGAGTACATCTTCTCTTAATGGACAGTTTGTTGCATGCAAAAGTCATTCACTTGTTTCTTCATTCACATGCCATGCTTTATTAAATAATTTGATATTTAATCTTCTCCTGCAGACTTCTTGGGTTTCAATTTCTGAACTGTTTTTATGAGTTCCTGTTATCTTAATGGTTCCACAAACAATGAGGGTGTGGCTGCCCAAATGTTCTAGGATCCTCCAGTCCCTGATGATTTCTTTCACATCTTAAATTTTGGGTAGCATCTAAGAATTTTTTGTTGAGTATATTAAAAATTTTTGTTTCATTTGTAACTGTGGTGCTGTCAGTTTTCATAGAGTTAATGATATTTCTGTTATTTACACTCTTTTTATTATATTTTTCAGTGTTCATTATGTCCCATGTCATTTTACTTTTATGATTTGAATTGTTATGGCCGTTTTATTGAAATGACTATTGCTTCTCTTATTAATTGCCTATCCTTTTTTCAGTGTTGTTTATGTGTCTCTATATTCCATGTTTTCGCAACAAGCTGTTGCCTCATCAGGAAAGAGGGAAGGAGAGGGAAAGATGAGAGGATGTGGGTTTTAAGGGAGAGGCCATGTCTGCTTGTGTCTGTATATGTATGGATGGATATGTGTGTGTGTGTGAGTGTATACCCGTCCTTTTTTCCCCCTAAGGTAAGTCTTTCCGCTCCCGGGATTGGAATGACTCCTTACCCTCTCCCTTAAAACCCACATCCTCTCGTCTTTCCCTCTCCTTCCCTCTTTCCTGATGAGGCAACAGTTTGTTGCGAAAGCTTGAATTTTGTGTGTGTGTTTGTGTTTGTTTGTGTGTCTATCGACCTGCCAGCGCTTTCGTTCGGTAAGTCACATCATCTTTGTTTTTAGATATATTTTTCCCACGTGGAATGTTTCCCTCTATTATATATTCTGTGTTTGTTTGAGATCCTCCAGTCTTGTCTGGAGTTTGGTTATTTCTTTGGCAATTCATTGCATAAAGTGACCCAACTTTTTCTGACAGATCATTTGGGGAAGACTTCATGAAAATGGTGCAGTAGAGTGTAAAGAAATGCATCATACTTCTCATTTGTGTCTTGTGCTTGCATTGTTTCAGTTCAACCTTATCTCTTTAGAGTTATTTTAAAAATGTTCATTTTCTGGATATTCATAATCCTGTCTTCTCTTTTTTGTTTTTCTGTTTTTGTTTTAGAGCTCCTATTTTTGTTGATATAGCACATTAACCTGTGATGATCAGAAGTCACTGTTTGCAGAGCTTTGTTTCACATTCACTTTTTCGGTATTGTTGATAATGTTGTCAGTGATGGTCTCGCTTCGATCAGCCCCTCTTGTAGTTGAATTTACTACTATTTTAATATCACACTGTAATAAGGTTTCTTTTAATTCTTGTTTTTGTTTTGATTCTTTATCTGTGTCTTTGTTGTAGACTCCACAGATTACACTTTTTATTCTAAATTTCAGTGATAATTTTTGCTAGATTTTTCAGAAATGTTGCAATAGGACCACTTAGAAGAGCTGTATACACAGAAAATTCTTAGTTCTTCATTCAGCACAATGGCCCTTTTGATTGTTTTTATTCCCTTTCATTTAACAGAATTAATTTGTTTGCATTTTAGTGTTCACTGTATTGGCAAAAGAAGTGGATAATTCTTTTTATGGTCAATGTGTTTTTAACCATTTAAATTTCTGGTCTCTAGAGCTACAACCATTCTAATTCTGTTCTGTAACTATGTTAATTTGAGAAGAAAACAGAATTTTTGTAACAGTGGTAAATGTAAAATTAATAACAATTTGCTTCACCAAAAATAATAAAAATATCAATTAAAAAACAAAATATCTTTTTTAAATGCATAGGTGTGATAAGTGGCCAGATATGTGTTAAACATAATGGCTTACAGAAGAATGTATAGAAACCAAAACACCAAAACCATTTTTGTACCTTGTCCAACATAATCATCATATTAATGCAGATATGAGTTCTGTGATTATTGTTGCTCACTGTTGTGACTATGTGGTGTATGACACTTTGATAAAGGATGTATTTCACAAATTGTTTGCGATATTCTGTAACTACAGTGTGTTAACCTTCTCTGTGTATGATAGTTATGCTGCAGGAAAACTCATATTTCACACTCTGATAGCTATTCCATACTCTAAATCTGACAGGTGTATGTAATTATGTTTCATTGGCATCCATGATAGTGGGAATCTGGAGTACAGAGTTTTTATTCATTGTAGAAATCTCATACACTTCTAGAAGAGAGTGGATAACCATAAGTTTTATTGGATATAGTAATGTTTCATGGCACCTTTGAAATGTAGTTCTTGTGGACATATCAAAAATTGACCACTTCACTTATATAAAAAATGAAAATTTAGTGTGTTGCCCCCTCTGGATAAATTTCTGCAAATGTTTATAGTCTCAGATAGCACCTAATGTGATACCAGAAATATCATCAAGCACAACTAGTTAATTACTATTGGAAGCAGAGTTTCTACAACAAATGTGATATCAGAAGCATCCACTAAGCACAACTATGGCTACTGCAAGCAGGATTCCAGCAAAAAAAATCATGTTTTCTAAGTCTCCATTTTTCTAACTATATTCAGCAGGATAAGAATGTTCCACATTTGTTTAGTTGTAATGTCCTCTTGGTATCAAAATGACCAGAATGTCCAACAAGAATTATATTTCAGCAAGTGACATTTTTGCTACCATTAGAAGTCCTGATGAATTGTTTGCTTTTTTCTTCATCAGCATACCTAACGATGTTAACATGGGCACTTGCTAAATTACTTTTGCTATTAGGCACAGAGACTTGACTGTAAACCCAACAATTATTCCCTTATTGTCAGCGCTGGGATCAATTGACTGGTGTGGATCCAGTGTTCAGTTCTGGGTGGAGTTACTGTCACTTTCTTTTACTGCCCTCGCCCCCCCCCCTCCCCCCTCCCCCCCTCTGCCCCCATTCTCACCTCATATGTAATTCACAATCACACCCACAGTTCAACATGCTGCAGGTGCCTAGAATTTTAATGGTAGTAAAATTCATGAAATGTTTTAATAAAGTCATAATAATTTGTTTATATCAGTGGTTGGTAAAATGCATTTACTTACTTATTGGGGGGGGGGGGGGGAGTATAATGTACCCCTATGCCTACCCTTTGGATCCATGCCTATGAACTGAAGTCACTATAGAATTATGTACGGCAAGCATAGAATGAGGAATAGCTGTTGACTTCTGTTAGCATAATGGTGGTGGATATGCTGTGAATTGGTCTGATTTGTTATACTAATGAAGTGATTTATGACTGCAAATAGTCTGCTCCTAAAATATTTTCCCAATGCCCAATTTAGAGACATCAGTCCCATGCATCCACCCTGTAAGCAAAAGTTCGTCAACCATAGCACATGCTGCAGTTTTCACAAACAGCTCTATGTATCTGAAGCTCTTCTGTAAAATAACTTACTATTTATTATATTAAAATCTTAAAATAATATTCAACTCCAAAAGGAGAAGAAATAATGGAATACCACAATTACAGAGATGAATAAAGCAAGTTACTAGTTTTTGCAGTACAATATTTCACTTTGTGTTGTAGTTAGAAGCACCTAGAAATGGGACATGTACTGTGGATCAGTTCACAGTCAGTGGTCAGAACAGAAACAGCATCATTCCAGTCCTGTGTGGGAATAATACTGGCAACCACAGTAAGTATTCTCAGTTTTTGTCATATTTTTGTGATTTAAGTAAGTTATGGAACCTATGTCCAGTGACTCAAATGTTTCTGATTTTGATTTATCTCTTATTAGTTGTTCTTGGATGTGTTACAAATGATGTGAAATTCACTAGTGCTGTTCGTTACAATGGGAAATTAATTCTCATGTCCCACATACTGATTCTGCTTTATGGCCTAGACACAGGATAATTTAAATAAAAACAATATATAAAGTTAATTATTTCAATACATTTTACATTGTAAATTACAGTAAATCTTTTTTCCTTGTTGTTCTTTTCCTGGTTGTATTTTTTAATCAAAATGAGAATTCATTAAAATCCTGAAATTAATGCTTGTTCATTGTCATTAGATATTAATTTTGTATGATTTCAATGTTAATGTGATCCATTTGTATGCTGCCATGAACTGAATAGCTGTGAAACTTGTTGTGGCTTATCATTAGTTACAGAGGATAATGGCATCACTACTTCTTTAATGTACACATCTGAGCAAGTTGGCATGATGATTAAGACACTGGCTCCACATTTGGGAAGGGCATGGTTTAAATTCCTGTCCAGCCATTTGCATTTAGATTTTCTGTGGTTTCATTACATAAAGTACATGCCAGGATGGATTCTTTGATGGTGCTCAGCCCCACTATTCTTGTCCCATCTGAACTTGTGCTCCTTGTTATCAACAGGAATTGTGTAGTACAAGTTAAGGTACATATACTACAGGGATCTGTTACAGGTCCTTTCCTCTTCTGAATAGTTATTAACAAGATGTCATCATTAATTAAATCCTATACAGCAGTATACACAGACAACGCAACTTCTCTTCAACAAATACAATCACTTAAGCATCTATTTGGTTCAGAGTAAATGGATTCCTGCTGAATGAGAACAAACCCAACAGATGAGTATTACTGTAAAAGACAAGCTATATCCAGATTATCCTAGTTTCATTTCGTTCTTGCTTATATATTAAGATGGTAAACATCTTGGGGTCAACCAGTGGCAGCACAGGTTTTCTTGTCAGTAGGGCAAAACATTTTCCCCATACATGTGATTTAGAAATTGTGAGGACATTGTTATCTGCTCGTCATATGTATATGGAATGTGCTATTGATGTGTGGTTTTCACACAATGGATTTGTAGTCAAGAGCTCATATTATTAGCCAATCAACAGAGTGTAATAATACTTAGAAAGTGTATTTTTTGTGCAAACATACACATTTTTATATGTGACAATGCCTATTGATATAAGCTAACTAAAAGAAGGGTAAATTAAAGTGTCAGTGTTTGTTGCAGGATTCTAGTGCAAGTCATTTACAAGATGTCATATTCTGAAAAGTTCCCACACTGACACTTGTACAATAACTGTGGTATCACACACTACAGAAAAACACAAGTGCATACACCACTTATGCAGATTCTGACCAGTAACAAGAATGACCAGTAACAAGAAACTATCACGGGTTGTGTTCAAAAAGACCCCACCACCACCTCTGGTATCGAATGACAGCTGCAAACATGCTAGCATTTCAGTGGAGATGTCCAAGAAGGTTCCAGTAATACATCACTGCATATCATCCCGTGTAGCTGCTATGGTCTTGTAGACAGTGTCTTCCAGCTTTCCCCATAAGAAAACGTCAGCAGGCTTCAAATCCAGGGAATGGCTGGCCAAGGTACAGGTCCTCTGCATCCAGTTCAATGATTTGGAAATGATTCATGAAGTCATGCTGTAGTACTTTCTGCTCAGTCATCATGTTGGTACCACAGGTTCCTCCTCGTCAGCAGAGGAATGTCTTCTAGCATCCATGGAAGATGATCTATTAGGAGACTGCAATAATTGTGCACATTCTGTATTACAACTATGAAAAACAGGCCTATGAACTGATGGTTCAGTATCCCACACCACACATTTACACTCTGTAGATGCTGATGTTCCAGAAGCCAATAGGGATTGTCAACAGACCAATAGTGCATGTTTTGGTGGTTTACCTGCTCATTATTAGTAAATGTGGCTTCATCACTAAACAAGATACATGATTCATCTGGAGTATCCAGTCTTAATGTCCATGTACAAAACTTAAAACGATTCTCGTAATCATTTCCATGCAGCTGTTGATGGACAGGGATGTAGTTGTGGTGAAACGTATGTCGATGGAGAATGCATTGTATTGTATTGTACCTTTATTGATCCATTCAGTCATTCAATGTACAGAAATGTACAGCATGATATGGGACAAGTCAAGCAGATGATGAAAAACACATGTACATACAACATTGTTACATAAGTACACATAACACAAAATATATATTACACATATATTCTTACTCGATCATTCAGTACTCAGAAGTGTGTGTGTGTGTGTGTGTGTGTGTGTGTGTGTGTGTGTGTGTGTGTGTGTACACTGCAGAAGCAACGCTTTGTCAACAGTGCCCTTAATGTTTTTTTTAAATTTAGTTGGTTTCTGAATAATTTCTATTTCTTCAGGAAGATGGCTATAAAGTTTGATTCCTATATACTTATTACTGCCACTAAACAGTTTAGTTGAATGGGGAACTAACCTTAACAAACTCTTCAACTTTGTATCATGGTGGTGATTATCCAGGTTCCAGTCTAGTCCACTGATGTTTTGTTTAATAAAGCAGAGTTGTCCTACAATGTATTGACTAGGAAGAGGCTGTTTGTTTAATTTTTCAAAGATGGTTTACATGGTTGTCTTTGATGCTTGTACAGGACTGTTCTAACTGCTTTTTTTTTGTGTTTGTTTTGCAGTTTGAATAATTTCACTGACTTGGCACTATGGCCCCAAAATATAATTCCATAATTTAGTACTGAATGGAAAAGAGCTTGAGACATGCAAGTCAATGTGCAGGTATTTAGCTCATCCCTCACTGAGTGGAGCATAAAACAGACTTTGCTTAGCCCGTAACTAATCACAACAATGAGGTTTTTCCATGTAAGTGTGTCCATGATGTGGATCCCTAAGAATTTTGTCTCACTGGCAAATTCAGTATTGCTGTCACTTAATGTTACTGTTGGAACATGGGGAGTTCCGTTTTGAATGGTATTAAAGGCTAGGCACATTGTCTTTTTTTTGTATTGAGGAGCACTCTGTTTCATGCTAGCCATTAGTCTATTTGAGCTACATTTCAGTTGATTGCTGACTGGTGAGATTCAGCTGAGATAAGGATATTAGCCCCCCATGAACCATGGACCTTGCCGTTGGTGGGGAGGCTTGCGTGCCTCAGTGATACAGATAGCCGTACCGTAGGTGCCACCACAACAGAGGGGTATCTGTTGAGAGGCCAGACAGATGTGTGGTTCCTGAAGAGGAGCAGCAGCCTTTTCAGTAGTTGCAGGGGCAACACTCTGGATGATTGACTGATCTGGCATTGTAACACTAACCAAAACGGCCTTGCTGTGCTGGTACTGCGAAGGGCTGAAAGCAAGGGGGAACTACGGCCGCAGTTTTTCCCGAGGGCATGCAGCTTTACTGTATGGTTAAATGATGATGGCATGGGTAAAATATTCCGGAGGTAAAATAGTCCCCCATTCGGATCTCCAGGTGGGGACTACTCGTGAAGATGTTGTTATCAGGAGAAAGAAAACTGGCGTTTTACGGATCGGAGCGTGGAATGTCAGATCCCTTAATCGGGCAGGTAGGTTAGAAAATTTAAAAAGGGACATGGATAGGTTATAGTTAGATATAGTGGGAACTAGTGAATTTCGTTGGCAGGAGGAACAAGACTTCTGGTCAGGTGACTACAGGGTTATAAACACAAAATCAAATAGGGGTAATGCAGGAGTAGGTTTAACAATGAATAGGAAAATAGGAATGTGGGTAAGCTACTACAAACAGCATAGTGAATGCATTATTGTGGCCAAGATAGATACGAAGCCCACGCCTACCACAGTAGTACAAATTTATATGCCAACTAGCTCTGCAGATGACGAAACAATTGAAAAAATGTATGATGAAATAAAAGAAATTATTCAGATAGTGAAGGGAGATGAAAATTTAATAGTCATGGGTGACTGGAATTCATCAGTAGGAAAAGGGAGAGAAGGAAACGTAGTAGGTGAATATGGATTGGGGGTAAGAAACGAAAGAGGAAGCTGCCTGGTAGAATTTTGCACAGAGCACAACCTAATCATAGCTAACACTTGGTTCAAGAATCATAAAAGAAGATTGTATACATGGAAGAAGCCTGGAGATACTGACAGGTTTCAGATAGATTATATAATGGCAAGACAGAGATTTAGGAACCAGGTTTTAAATTGTAAGACATTTCCAGGGGCAGATGCGGACTCTGACCACAATCTATTGGTTATGAACTGTAGATTAAAACTGAAGAAACTGCAAAAAGGTGGGAATTTAAGGAGATGGGACCTGCATAAACTGACTAAACCAGAGGTTGTACAGAGTTTCAGGGAGAGCATAATGGAACAATTGACAAGAATGGGGGAAAGAAATACAGTAGAAGAAGAATGGGAAGCTTTGAGGGACGAAGTGGTGAAGGCAGTAGAGGATCAAGTAGGTAAAAAGACAAGGGCTAGTAGAAATCCTTGGGTAACAGAAGATATATTGAATTTAATTGATGAAAGGAGAAAATATAAAAATGCAGTAAATGAAGCAGGCAAAGAGGAATACAAACGTCTCAAAAATGAGATTGACAGGAAGTGCAAAATGGCTAAGCAGGGATGGCTAGAGGACAAATGTAAGGATGTAGAGGCTTATCTCACTAAGGGTAAGATAGATACTGCCTACAGGAAAATTAAAGAGACCTTTGGAGAAAAGAGAGCCACTTGTATGAATATCAAGAACTCAGATGGGAACCCAGTTCTAAGCAAAGAAGGGAAATCAGAAAGGTGGAAGGAGTATATAGAGGGTCTACACAAGGGCCATGTACTTGAGGACAATATTATAGAAATGGAAGAGGATGTAGATGAAGATGAAATGGGAGATACGATACTGTGTGAAGAGTTTGACAGAGCACTGAAAGACCTGAGTCGAAACAAGGCCCCGGGAGTAGACAACATTCCATTAGAACTACTGACAGCCTTGGGAGAGCCAGTCCTGACAAAACTCTACCATGTGGTGAGCAAGATGTATGAGACAGGCGAAATACCCTCAGACTTCAAGAATAATATAATAATTCCAATCCCAAAGAAAGCAGGTGTTGACAGATGTGAAAATTACCGAACTATCAGTTTAATAATTCACGGCTGCAAAATACTAACACGAATTCCTTACAGACGAATGGAAAAACTAGTAGAAGCCAACCTCGGGGAAGATCAGTTTGGATTCCATAGAAATATTGGAACGCGTGAGGCAATACTGCCCCTACGACTTATCTTAGAAGCTAGATTAAGGAAAGGCAAACCTACGTTCCTAGCATTTGTAGACTTAGAGAAAGCTTTTGACAATGTTGACTGGAATACTCTCTTTCAAATTCTGAAGGTGGAAGGGGTAAAATACAGGGAGGGAAAAGCTATTTACAATTTGTACAAAAACCAGATGGCAGGTATAAGAGTCGAGGGACATCAAGGGAATGCAGTGGTTGGGAAGGGAGTGAGACAGGGTTGTAGCCTCTCCCCGATGTTGCTCAATCTGTATATTGAGCAAGCAGTAAAGCAAACTGTTGTGACTTGGCAAGACAGCCAAGCCACTATGAGAGGAAGCCGAAAGGCACGCGTATAAGCTCACGCAGGCTGGCGTGAGGTCTGGAACAGTTAAAGGAATAGAGAATAGCAAAATAGGTACGTAGCTTCTGGAACACTTAACTTAAATCCATAATTGGTGAACATCGGTCTGACCGTACATGCATCACAAGATAAATAGCAAATGATAATGGCGCCTTGCTAGGTTGTAGCAAATGACGTAGCTGAAGGCTATGCTAGCTATCGTCTCGGCAAATGAGAGCATAATTTGTCAGTGAACCATCACTAGCAAAGTCGGCTGTACAACTGGGGCGAGTGCTAGGACGTCTCTCTAGACCTGCCGTGTGGCGGTGCTCGGTCTGCAATCACTGACAGTGGCGACACGCGGGTCCGATGTATACTAACAGACCGCGGCCGATTTAAAGGCTACCACCTAGCAAGTGTGGTGTCTGGCGGTGACACCACAGAAACAAAAGAAAAATTTGGAGTAAGTATTAAAATCCATGGAGAAGAAATAAAAACTTTAAGGTTCGCCAATGACATTGTAATTCTGTCAGAGACAGCAAAGGACTTGGAAGAGCTGTTGAACGGAATGGATAGTGTCTTGAAAGGAGGATATAAGATGAACATCAACAAAAGCAAAACGAGGATAATGGAATGTAGTTGAATTAAGTCGGGTGATGCTGAGGGAATTAGATTAGGAAATGAGACACTTAAAGTAGTAAAGGAGTTCTGCTATTTGAGGAGCAAAATAACATGATGGTCGAAGTAGAGAGGATATAAAATGTAGACTGGCAATGGCAAGGAAAGCATTTCTGAAGAAGAGAAATTTGTTAACATCCAGTATAGGTTTAAGTTTCAGGAAGTCGCTTCTGAAAGTATTTGTATGGAGTGTAGCCATGTATGGAAGTGAAACATGGACCATAAATAGTTTGGACAAGAAGAGAATAGAAGCTTTCAAAATGTGGTGCTACAGAAGAATGCTGAAGATTAGATGGGTAGATCACATAACTAATGAGGAAGTATTGAATAGGATTGGGGAGAAGAGAAGCTTGTGGCTCAACTTGACTAGAAGAAGGGATCGGTTGCTAGGACATGTTCTGAGGCATCAAGGGATCACAAGTTTAGTATTGGAGGGCAGTGTGGAGGGTAAAAATCGTAGAGGGAGACCAAGAGATGAATACACTAAGCAGATTCAGAAGGATGTAGGTTGCAATTGGTACTGGGAGATGAAGAAGCTTGCATAGGATAGAGTAGCATGGAGAGCTGCATCAAACCAGTCTCAGGACTGAAGACCACAACAACTACAACAACAAAAAGGATATTAGGATTGTCGGTGAACAAAAATCTGTTACTAGTGGGTAGGGTGGAGGGGAGGCCATTTAGATAAAAAAGAAATAATGAAGGGCCTAAAATTGAGTCTGTGGCACACCATGTTTTAAGATTTGTGTAAATGAGTGCACCACATTTAGGACACCTGGATGATCTACTATATTTATATGAACATACTGTGCTCAGGCTTTAAAATAACTACTGATCCAGCCACAAGCAGTTCCCCTTGTCAGACATCAATCTAACTTTTACAAAAGTATGTCATGGTTCACCATGTCATAAACCTGGACATTTCTTGAGAATTCATGTATTGCATCAATAGTTGTTTTATTTTCTTGGAAACCATGCTGAGCAGGAGAGAGAATGTTATTTTTCTAAGAAATGAATTTAGTTGGTTGTTTGGGGGAGGAGAGCAGACAGCCAGGTCATCAGTCTCATTGCATTAGGGAAGGACGGGGAAGGAAGTCGGCCATGCCCTTTTGAAGGAACCATCCTGGCATTTTCCTGGAGCGATTTAGGGAAATTGTGGAAAACCTAAATTAGGATGGCCGGACGTGGGATTGAACCGTCATCCTTCCGAATGCGAGTCCAGTGTGTGAGTTTAGTCTGGCAGCCACTACATACTCAAATATTTTACTGAATACTGAGAGCACTGCAACTGGATGTGTCACCAGGATCTTTAGGTCCTTCTTATGTATGGGTATTAATTTTTGCCAATTTAAGTTTTCTTGGAAATAATGCACCAGAAAATGTAGCATGTATTATGTGAGACAGTGGTTTACTAACAAGTTTACAGCATTTGCGAAGAAGGAAGCAGGGGATCATGTCTCCTCCTGGTGATGATAGTTTCCTTATTTTACTACTGGTTATGTTTTCTATCTCTGCTCCCGATGCAGCTGATAAGAAATTGAGGACTGACTGAGGGAGGCAATTACTTTTTAGATCTCTGTTAGTTTTTCCATGGCTTCAATAAAGTATGAGTTAAATTCCTGAGCTACTTCCTCTTGTCAGTAATTAATGTTGAATTTACTTTAAGTTTTATGTTATTTACTCTTTTCCTATTTCTACCTATTTTTGCACTGATTATTTCTCATATCCATTTGCTTTTATTGTACAGAGAATTCAGGAGGAAGTCATCTTGTAGCTTTTAGCAGCATTCACCACATTCCTAAATATTCTTTTGTATTCAGGGAAGTATTTCTTGAATTGTTCAATGTTACCAAGGCTAGTCTTGCTAAAGGAGAAAAGCTCTCTCTTTCTCTTTGCTGATGTTATGATACCTATTGCGATCCAGTTGGAGGATGCTCTATTGTTACATATGGTTTTTGTCTTGAAAGGGAAGTGGCAGTTGAAATAGTAACAGAAAATGTTTAGAAAAGTTTCAAACTTTTCATCTACTGTTTGAGAGGGGTATATGGTCTCCCAGTTTTCTCTCTGCAAGTGGGACAGAAAATGGAGTACATTGCTTTGACGGAAACTTCCGCATTGTATTGTCATTGATGTTTACATTACAGACAGACTGTCTGTGTAATCAATGCAGTATGGTCAGAAAATCCCAGATTATAGATCTAACAGAACAATCCATGTTGCTAACCACTTGATCAAGAGCGCTTACAGTTTGACTAGTTACCCTAATTAGGGTTGTACCCTTCATATCAAGGAACCAACAGTTCACAAACTTTTTAAAGTCAGACTGATCATTGCCTTCTGTGAGGAAACTGATGTTAAAATCACATCAGATTATCACCCTTAATGGTTTTCCTTTCATCACTTTTTCTAATACTGGTGCAAAATATCTTTAAAATGAGTGCAAGCTGCATGAGGGAGATCTATAAACAGATGTTACATGAACATTAATATCTTTGATTTCAGTCACACACAATTCTATCTCTTTTTGAATACCGTAGAGTAGGAGTTGCATATGTCCAGTGGAGTAGCTGCAACACTGTCTTTTACAAATATGCAGCTTCCTCCACCTCTGAAGTTTTTCATTGGAAAATGGTGCACTACTCTGAGTTGTGGCAACACAACTGATTCTATTTCGAGGGACTTCATAAAGTGTTCAGTCACACATAGTATTTGGGCAGCTGATATTTCACTGTTGATGCTTGTTAAAAGTTCTAACTCATTTAGCTTATTCTTAAATCCCTTCACATTATGAAAATAGATGTTTGGGAGAAAATAATGATTTATATCAGTCAATACATTTCCGTGAGGAGATTCTGCTATTGTTTCATCAGTAACAATTGATTGTCTAGATTTATGTATAGCATTGTGTGAGACTGCTCCTTAACTGAATTTGTCACATTGATCCTTTTTAGGGGGAGACAGAAATAAATCCTTCTTTTTTTGTTACAGACCAACTTGGCCTTAAGTTGACACTAACTGTAGCTGCTGTTCTTGGTGCCACTGCTGTTGCTATTACCTCTGCTGTTGGAGTCATTAGTGCTGATAGTATTGATGCTGGTGCTACTGCTGTTTCTGGAACTTCTACTGATGCTGAAGCTGTTAAAGTTGTTGACTGAGATGTTGGAATCGTTGCTGCTGTTGCTGCAGTAATTGCAGAAAACTCCACTTTTATTTCCTTTCTGGTTTCTTTTGTGGTAGTGGTTCTGTTGCTCCTCTTGATGGTACTTCTTCAACATCACGTTTCTGTGCAGAAACCACTTCTGCATAGGAGAGGGTCAATGAAGAAGTAGTGCTGTTTGAGTTGTTTGATTCTGTTGCTGCTTCCCGTGCTGTCCTAGGTAGCGATATACCTGCTGATGATTCTCTGTCTACTTCTGGTTGTGTTGCTGTTATAGACTCATCAGTTCTTCTCAGATGTTTTTCTGCAGAGGGTAGGTTAGGCTTGACTGTTATTAATGCTGGTCTGTTGGACCATCCCAACAATGCATACTGTAAATTTTTGCAAAGTTTATCTTTTCCTTTAAACACTAAGTGAAGCCCATGTTTTGTGTAGTCACTTCATCTGAGGAAGACATTTATGTCCACTGCAGTAGCATGGTTATAGCGTGACACAGTGCTCATTATGTAGCTGTTCGTTAGGGCAATTTTGTCATTCAATTCTGTTATGTCATGTCTGTATGGAATAGTGCATACAATCACTTTAGCGTGCATCATCTTCTTAAGGAAGTCTGTCATCACCATTTTTAAGTCTGTTGTTGCATTCATCACATCATTTGCAATGTCTAAGTCAATCAGGCTGTTGCACTTTCTAACATCTTTTGTCTTTTATCGACGTTATGAACCATGTCCTTCAGTTGGGTTTTTGGCTTAATCGCTGTACATGACACTTGCCTGACTCATGCCACGTCCTCATGCAAAGTTGATAAATAATTGAAGATTGGTTGTGTCTATTGGGACATCTTGCTGCGTACACCATACAAGAACAAACTGAATCCTTCCTACACTGTCTGTACACCATGAACATGGTAACTTTCTGCTTTAGTAAATCCTATTGTCCACTGGCAAACTACTGCTTGGACTGTCATACACTAACTGACTAGCAAGTCTCAGTGAGTTTAAGGAGCACACAATCACACTGTAAGCAAACATAACAACGTCAAGCCAAGCAACTACACAGGTTGAATGGCACAAACAAGTGTTGGTGTTTCAAAACATGATAACTCATAAATGACTCATACTAGAATTCTACAAAAATACACTGCTGACGTTACAATTTGCCCTTTTTTTAGACCGCTAACAATCCATTCTGTGAAATCCATACATCAATAGTGCTTTCAATTTCCGTAACATTTGTGGTGCAAGTTATGTGTTTATGCCACTTACATTATTTTCTAGTAGTCCTGTCACAAGCCATATTCCCTCAATAAATTATTGGCATAAAAAATTGTTTGAGCATGCTGACATTTTTATTTTGCATAATATTCACCTCTCAGGCAACTGTCAATTCGGACAAACAGTTCATTACTTTCAACTCCATAAAGTTGGTAAAATTTACTTTCATTGCAGTGAAAGCTTTGTTGAAAACCTCTAACAATAGTGTTCTATTGTTACATTTTGTAGTAACTGCAAATGATTGTTTCAAGTGTATAACCTGATTTTGGGGGTATGCATACAAGGTATAGGAGCTGCAAGAACTACAAAGTGTAGCATTGTGGTGAGCATTACACATCCTGTACTTCATTATGGTTGCTGAGTCCCCCACATTCTACCATTTCTCCAGTGACAGAAGATGCTGGCAGCCAGTTTTTATCTTACCTGTCTTACATCTCAAAAACAGCACATCAGGAATATTGTGATATATGACAGGATTCAGCCTGGAAACACAAAGAGCCCTTGTGGCTGCTAAGGGATTGAGAACACACATTATCAAGTCGTTACCATTTCAACCTATCATATCCAATCCATCATTGTCTTGATAATCATCTGTCATTGAAATATGCTATCAACATAAAATGCCAATTCCACCTCAGGTGGCCAGTGGTAAATAAAGAATCTCAATATGAATCATTAAACAGTTATTATCGTATCATATTGATCAGTGCATGGATTTTTGTGCCATATCCTGGCATTCAATACTGCCCAATGGCAGTAGCCATTTGAAATTTAAATTTCATTTTTAAGGATTTTATTATAGGTGAGAAATGTACACAGTATGCGCTTTCATGACTCCTTCTTTATTTACCATAATTTACTTCCCAACAAAAGAGCACAATACTGGCACATTTTCACAGCTAGACCATAGTACAAGGAAGAGACAAAAGATATAACACAGTATATGTTTGACTTCTTGGTCATTGATTATGGCACTCACCACGCCAAATCAGCCCCCTCCCCCCTCACCACCACCACCATTTTGGAAAGCTGGAAAGCTATGCTAAAACACACTAGACACTGTCATTCTGGAAACCTGGAGATCCCCAGATCTCAGGGTAGATGCATTTGGTGTATCTGCCAAAATGCGTCTGAGGGGCTGGAGAAAGGCTGAAGAGGACTGGCCACATGGGGGGACTGTGGTAACTTGGTAAACGCTGGTTTAAGTTGGTTAACTGAGACTGAGACATGTTTTCCACTTTTATCAACTATGAAGGTCTTGGTGTTGGGAGAAAACACAGAGAATGCTCCTAAATAAATAGGAATCAAGGGGGGCCTGACGGTGTCATCCATAATGCATATCTGAGGGCAAGTAATGAGATCTTTGGGAAAAAGAGTGATCAAGAACCGTGCCGCAATGGGGGAGGAGGGTGTGCTAAGTGCATTGCAACCTGCAGCTGATGCAGAAATTGGCTGTCATTGCCCATTCCCCAGTCACTGAAAGGGATTGAAGCTAAAATTCCCTGGGTACCTTCAATGCATTGCCATACACTAATTGTGCTGAAGAACACCTGATATCCCTCTTTAACACACTATGGAGTCCCAGCAAAACCATATGCAAGGTAACTGTCCGCGCCCCAGGCCCTTCAGAGTATGGTGCATATTTTCTGCCATGCAGTTGCTGCAAGGATGGTGGCTCATAGTTTGTAGGTGTTTGCAACCTGTCATATGTAGCAGCTTATTAAGTAATTGGGAATCAGATTGACATCCTCTTTTCAGATGTTACTGCTGTAGGAATATCGAACAGATCAAACCATTTGGAGATAATTGCTCAGCAACTGCATGCAGAAAAGTCAGCCACAGGACACACGTCTGGCCACCTGGTAAACCTTAGAATTAAGATGACAAAATGAAGAAACCCCTTTGAGCAAGGATGGAGTCCTACAATGTCAACATGAATGTGGGCAAAACGACCTGTACGCGGGGGGAGGGGGGGGGGGGAGAATGCATCAATAGGAGAGGTTGTGTGGCGACCAGTTTTGTTTTTCTGACATGGTATGTAATTATGTGGCCAGCACCAGCAGTCTTCTGCATTCCACACCACACCACTTTGGAGGCCACAAACTCAGCAGAAGTGCTGACGTAACGATGTGATAAGGCATGCGAAACATCAAAGATAGTGCACCGCCAACGTAATGGAGTAAACAAGAGCAAAACGTTCTGAGATGTGTGACACCATAGGTGGGTCTGGGAACCATGTACTGGTGCATGTTCAAGTTTCAGACCAGTGGATACAAGATCAAGCTCACACTCCTGTAAAAATGCACCAGAATCTTGGGCTTTTGGGATAGCTGTCTAATCAATACACATCAAAGATGCACAATTGTCTGATAAGCAATCTGCAACAGTGTTGTCAGACCCAGACTGTGGTTGATATCAATAGAGTATTGGGCAATAAATTCTGCAAAACAGATTTGATGCTGGAAGTTCAGTTCAAACACCCACTATAAAAATGAAGTTAATGGTTTGTGACCTGTATAAATTTTGAGTTACACGTGTTCCAGGTACTGTCAAAAATGTCTGATAGAGATATATATGTATCAATGAGCGCTCTATCAAATGCACTCCAGTTCTTTTGCTGTGTAGACTGACCTGCCACCCTCTTTATGCTGATTGCTGGAGCACTGCTCCTACAGCAAACTGGCTGGCATCAACCAAAAAAGCCATCTGTGCCCTGGAAATGGGGTGGACCAATAAGACAGCCTTCATTAAAGACAATTTCTTGGGCTTGAAAGTCTTCTTGACCAGACTGGTCCAGGGACTTTTCTTACACCAGAAAGGATCCTTTCTTTCAGGAGTGCTAGTTCTGCAAGGTTCGCAGGAGAGCTTCTGTAAAGTTTGGAAGGTAGGAGGCGAGGTACTGGCAGAAGTAAAGCTGTGAGTACCGGGCGTGAGTCGTGCTTTGGTAGCTCAGTTGGTAGAGCACTTGCCCGCGAAAGGCAAAGGTCCCGAGTTCGAGTCTCGGTCGGGCACACAGTTTTAATCTGCCAGGAAGTTTCATATCAGCGCACACTCCGCTGCAGAGTGAAAATCTCATTCTGGAAACCAAGACTTATCCTTTTTCTGAAACATTTGTAAGGGAAGGGCCCATGCACTGTTAGAGTGAGACTCTGTTCTGTCTGTTAGCACTGTTTCAAAAGCGGCTTTAGTCACCCTTAACTTCCCTGGAGGTAGTTGGCGTGGGCAGAAAGTGACAGGCTGTCCCAGTATTGTGTGAATGTTGGGGAAGGTGGAATGTTGCCACTGGCTCATTACCATTATCAGAGCCATAATTGCAGTGAATTTTTTAAAAAACTGCTGCGAAATGTCATTGGCTGGTTGACACCCAATATGGGGGCAGATTTCTCAGCCACTAAGTAACACCAGAAAGGTTCTGCAGATTCCATGTCATATGCCTCCAACCATATGTCTGAATTGAAGATTGATTTGCAGCCATTAGTATAGGGATGCCAGAAAGCTGAGGCTTGTTCTTCACGTCCTGTGGAACAACGCTAATCTCTGAATCTGTGTTGTCCAATAATTCCATACCAGACATCTTATCCAAGATGAATAATCATGAAGATTCACATTTAGCATAAACTGTTGCATTGTGCATTTCAATTAGGTGCTTACTGGTGGTAGAACAAACATGGGCACATATATGTGTCTGTTGTTGTCGTTTGGGAACCTGCGCCATTGTGAATATCATCTAGCATTGTGCCTAAAGCATCTGTGGAACCAACACCATTTGAATTTGGGTGGTGGCTGCTCACTGATGTGCTGTATGCTTCTTGCACTGCCATCTGCCAGCTTGGTGTTTGGTCTTGCCAGTTCAGTGAGGATTCACTCCATAGGTGGCTCCGGTGGCTGCTCGTCCAAGTGCCCAGCATGTGAAACGTAACTTGGCATGCCAGATGTGTGCGGTTCATGGCCGAGGTCCATAACGTCATCTATTGCTCTGCATGAATTAACCATTTTGTAACATGCAAATGCCACAGCATTTGCCTTTAAAGCCAATTCATCCACAATTAGGTCAGGAATTGTGGACAAAACTCTGTGAACAGCCTGCAGGATGTAATGCAACCAAAATAATTTCACTGACTGTTCTGAAAGGAGTTCTGAACCTGCCAAAGTACAAAGCGGGTGTAGTAGCTGGGAGGGAGATTCACCGGTACTAAAATTATTGCCCACAATATTTGCAAATGAGATTCTGGGAGCACAAGGAAATGCTGCAAAACAGTTTTTCTGAACACTGTAAAAGAACAATGAGGCAGAGTATCCTCAACTTGCTCAATCATTTTTAAATCCAGCTGCAAAATGAGAACAGTGAATTCTGAAGTAATGTTCTGCAGTTGTAAAATGGCGTCCAGTTGCGACATCCAAAATTGCAGCCTTTAAGGCCTTTAGCAGTGTCTAATTCAGGAACAGTAGGAGACTGTAAGGAAAAACCAGTTGATCTTCTGTCTTGGCGGTGGAGGGTGGCATTTTCTTAATGTTAGACCATAATTATGTCTCAGAATGAAAAATGAATTCCTTAACAGATCACCACATGGTCACCACTATAGGTGATAAGTATAAATAGTGTGCACTTTAACACAGCCTTCTTTATTTACCACAATTTTCTTCCCAGTGAAAGAGAGCAACACAGGCACATTTACATACCTAGACTGAGGTGCAAAGAAGATACAAAAGATAATCAAACAAAAGATAAAACAATGATATAATGTTCAATTTCTTGGTCATTGACAGTTGCACTTGCCATAATACCATTTTCAACATTTTCTTCCTTTTTTACAGGTTTGTATTTTATGTCTGTTTATGATACATTGATTCATTCTTTTAATGTCAACAAGAAAGAACAATGCACACATGAAACTTCCTGGCAGCTTAGAACTCTTTGCTGGACTGTGGCTCGAACTCGGAATCTTTGCATTTCGAGGGCAAGTGTTCTCACAGGAGAGCTTCTGTGAAGTTTGGAAGGTCAGAGATGAGGTATTGACAGAATTAAAGCTGTGAGGATGGGTCATGGGTCATGCTTGAGGAGCTCAGTTGGTAAAGCACTTGCATACGAAAGGCAAAGGTCCCAAGTTCGAGTCCTGGAGTCCTGCTCTGGCACACAATTTTAATCTGGCAGTAAGTTTCATATCAGCGCTCACTGCACTGCAGAGTGCAAATTTCATTCTAAGAGCAATATGCATGCCTATAAGAAAATACGAGTATAACAACGTTGCTCAAGAATGTATTCATTCATGTCAAAAATAAATTGATGATTCATCTGCTTATCATTCTTGTATCACTTGCTGTTGTTAACTCATATAAGATATACCTAATATTAGTGCCATGGTGGAGGGGCATTAATGGGAGGGACTTGCTCCAGAATCCCTGTTTCTAATGCTTCTTACTAGGTACAGTTATTGAAACAAAAAGATCAATATTTACTATGGATATTGTACCAATGTAATGTCCATTTGTGAAAATTGATATTCTTATGTTTGTTTCTTTAATTCATTTTTAAAAATAGAGGAAAATATCCAAGTACATGCTCCTATCACTTCAGCAAATGTTGAAATATTTTCTATCTGCAGAAGTTGGTGAAGTTGTCATTGGAGCCAAAAGCAAGTAATTACGACATGTGAATCACTTGTACATCATGCAGCTGCTCCATTATCCATGGGTCCAAATAGCTCAGTCAGTAGAGCATTAGGCTCTTACCCAAAAGATCCTGGATTCAAGTCCCTGTCCGTGAGAAAATTATAACACTTTTGTAACAGCTAGTCTGGTAGTGATGGAATCGCTACAGAAAAGGGTGCAGCTAGGCCGTTTTCTGCAGTGACATTGCTTTAAATGGCAGCAGTTTCATGTGTTGAGAGAAGACTCTGTGACTGGCAGTCATGGCCGAGTGGTTATGGCGTATGACTAGAATTTCGCTGTGGGAGCATAGGTTGTGTTGCCCGACAACAGACATTCCCTCCCTTTCAAGAACTTCTGCATGCTGAGTGTCATTCACCACAACAGTGCTATGATGATTATACAATTTTTGTATATTATCAAAGAATGAGAATTATTTAAAAAAACCACAGCAATTTTAAAATAATTATCCATTTTGTAATTTCAGTTGTAACACCTATAAAATTTTTCATTACTCTAATTCATTTACATATATTTTATATCATTTTTACGCCATTTTATTGATATTTTCAGGTCATTCTAATGATAATTTTCCAGATATTTTAGGTTATAAAAGTCTGGGTCATGCTGTTACAGGTCCTTAATATTCATAAACTATATGAATTCTCACTAGGATCAACTGCCCTCACTGCCCTCCACCCATATGCCCTCCCTGCAGGAATCCCTGTAGTCAAAATGTAAAATTTCAATGTTTAGAGTAGCCGAAGGTGGCTTATGCAGTGTGTACCAAAAATCGACGTTAGAAGATGCTATGTTGGATTTTCATAGCATACTCTCATATGGTATTATTTTGTGGGGGACCTCTAGCTCCATTCATGACATCTTAATAATGCAGAAGAAAGCTGTTAGAGAATTTTAGGTTGTCATATAAACTGCATTGTAAACCTTCATTTTGTGAATAAAAAATTACAGTAGCAAAATTATACACGAACTATGTTTTAATTTAAGCAAAGAAGAAGCTACCAGAAGCAAAATGCAGGAAAAATGTACATAGCTACAGAAGCAATAGACACATTTACGTATCATACCACAGATTATCAAAAGTAGTTAACAGCTATGAATTCATAGGGCACAAATTATTTAATAACCTTTCACAAGCTGTAGAACTGCTTAGCTGCCCACCCCTTCTGTGACATTAATAAATTTGTCTGTACTATACTACCATAATTATATGCATTGTTAGCTGTGACAGGCAGAAAACATGCTTGCACAGAAACAGCTAAGTGTAAAAAACATGCAGTACATACCTTTTTTTATACATAAAAGCCAATTTGAGAATTTTCCTTTGTGTGATATTGGTATCACGTATACAAGATTTGTGTGCTGATTTGAAGTTCTAGGTTCCCGTACTTTATTGTTTGTGTTGCTTGTGCATTATCTTTCATTGATTGTATCAATACCTGTTTGTATTGTGATGTATTGTGAAATTTCCAACAATCACAAGTGTCATGATAAACTTGTATCGTTATTGTCAATTACAGGCTTAAATTAGCTGATCTCTTTAAAAATTTTTGAGAACAGTTGGCCTATTGTCTTTCAAAACAGTCATCTTCTAATTTCATTGTTAACAGATGAGTTAAGAGATTGAATTGAACTGAATTGTACAATTAAGTGAGAAATAGGTTATTCTGGAAACTTTTCAGGTGCCTACAAAACTATATTTTCATAAGTTACCAATGTTTTGGATACATTATTAATTTTGTAGCAAATTAGCATTTTTCGTTCACAGTTCTACTAAAGAATACATCACCCATCATTTCATTGTTTACCAATTTAAATAAATATGCATTTTTGAGAATTTTCGGAAGCCACCATTGTCCTTTGCATAATCAATGAACAGTTTGTAGTAAATTGGTTCTTGTGTTTTAGTTACTATAGGAGATATTCAAACTAACATATAGTGTTACATCTAGTTCTCATTTAAAGAGGAGTAGCCCTACATATTATCTGCATTTAACATAAATTAACTCAGTATTCAAGTTTGATAACTATAATTAACCTCAAAAACTTTTAGAAAACTAGTAATTTTTCCAAAGGATTTGGATTGCCTTAATAGAAGTCTCATTTTATGCATTTGCTTCAATTCTTGTAGGGAACTTACAACTTTTTAGTTCAACACATTAAAATATAATCAGCAGGCTTAATTTAAAGTTATTTGTTCACTGCCTTGTAATACATTGCACCAGTCGAAATGCAGCTCCATTGTGAATGCTATTCTCGAACATGGATGTTCATAAGCAGGTCAAAATCGCGCTGACCACTGTCAAACACTTGGCAGCTGCTGCAAATTACTGTCTTGGAAGAACTCCAGAGCATCACCGCCAGACATAGAAGTAACTTCGGGTGTGCCTCGGGGAAGTCTGTTGGGATCCTTGCTATTCATGTTGTATGTAAATGGCTTTGCAGACAATATTAATAGTAATCTTATACTTTTTGCAGATAATGCTGCGTACTACCTGAAAGATATTGGACAGATGTGGGCAATGTGTGTGTGTGTGTGTGTGTGTGTGTGTGTGATATAAAGGGGAAACATTGTTTCCAATAATCTTGAAAAGCTATTGACCGGTCTACTTCAAATTTTACATGATATTCTAACAAAAATTTGGAAGAAAGTGGGGTACATATTGTTTTAATATACATGGTACATAAATATATACATAAAAGGAAAACATTGTTAGCAAAAAATCTTTAAAAGTGCTTGACTGATTTATTTCAGTTTTTTACAGTACCGGTACTGTAATAAACACTCGGACAGATATGGGCTATATATTTTGAAAAATGTAAATATATATGTATATAAAGCTAGTAAGTTTTCTTTCTTTTGTGTGTGCCTGTCAACAACTCAATACTGCTGCTTTTTGCTGTGTGGTGTCCCTTTTCCAAAAGTATTTACGTTTTACAAGAACTTTCCAACAAGATTTCTTTATAATATATAATAGAGAAAAGGAATTACCATAATTTCAAAAATGTTTGACCAATTTACTTCAAATCTCTACATTATACACTAATAAACATTCATATACACTCAGGCTATGCACTTTTTTAAATAACAATGTACAGGTTTTGCATTAATACCAACTGCAAGAAAGAAAATACTGTACTGTGCCGTAAAAATGTGTGGTTTCGTTTTCTTTCTTGCAGTCAGTTTTAACTATGGTAATGGGGCATGTAAGCCATTAGACAAATTGTGTCTCCCATATGTGTTCTTCTTCCTTATTCATTTTATACACAACAATCTCCTGTTTTGTTTTCTTCCTCACTATTGGTTTTACAGAAAACAAGAACATCATATTTATGGCTTATCGGCTTATATTGAGAATACTACTGCAGAATCTGAATCACCTGAAATCTTATACTCCTACCCATTTGCAGATTAAAGGCACAAGAAATACACTCCTGGAAATTGAAATAAGAACACCGTGAATTCATTGTCCCAGGAAGGGGAAACTTTATTGACACATTCCTGGGGTCAGATACATCACATGATCACACTGACAGAACCACAGGCACATAGACACAGGCAACAGAGCATGCACAATGTCGGCACTAGTACAGTGTATATCCACCTTTCGCAGCAATGCAGGCTGCTATTCTCCCATGGAGACGATTGTAGAGATGCTGGATGTAGTCCTGTGGAACGGCTTGCCATGCCATTTCCACCTGGCACCTCAGTTGGACCAGCGTTCGTGCTGGACGTGCAGACCGCGTGAGACGACGCTTCATCCAGTCCCAAACATGCTCAATGGGGGACAGATCCGGAGATCTTGCTGGCCAGGGTAGTTGACTTACACCTTCTAGAGCACGTTGGTTGGCACGGGATACATGCGGACGTGCATTGTCCTGTTGGAACAGCAAGTTCCCTTGCCGGTCTAGGAATGGTAGAACGATGGGTTCGATGATGGTTTGGATGTACCGTGCACTATTCAGTGTCCCCTCGACGATCACCAGTGGTGTACGGCCAGTGTAGGAGATCGCTCCCCACACCATGAGGCTGGGTGTTGGCCCTGTGTGCCTCGGTCGTATGCAGTCCTGATTGTGGCGCTCACCTGCATGGCGCCAAACACGCATACGTCCATCATTGGCACCAAGGCAGAAGCGACTCTCATCGCCGAAGACGACACGTCTCCATTCGTCCCTCCATTCACGCCTGTCGCGACACCACTGGAGGCGGGCTGCACGATGTTGGGGCATGAGCGGAAGACGGCCTAACGGTGTGCGGGACCGTAGCCCAGCTTCACGGAGATGGTTGCGAATGGTCCTCGCCAATACCCCAGGAGCAACAGTGTCCCTAATTTGCTGGGAAGTGGCGGTGCGGTCCCCTACGGCACTGCGTAGGATCCTACGGTCTTGGCGTGCATCCGTGCGTCGCTGCGGTCCGGTCCCAGGTCGACGGGCACGTGCACCTTCCGCTGACCACTGGCGACAACATCGATGTACTGTGGAGACCTCACGCCCCACGTGTTGAGCAATTCGGCGGTACGTCCACCCGGCCTCCCGCATGCCCACTATACGCCCTCGCTCAAAGTCCGTCAACTGCACATACGGTTCACGTCCACGCTGTCGTGGCATGCTACGAGTGTTAAAGACTGCGATGGAGCTCCGTATGCCACGGCAAACTGGCTGACACTGACGGCGGCGGTGCACAAATGCTGCGCAGCTAGCGCCATTCGACGGCCAACACCGCGGTTCCTGGTGTGTCCGCTGTGCCGTGCGTGTGATCATTGCTTGTACAGCCCTCTCGCAGTGTCCGGAGCAAGTATGGTGGGTCTGACACACCGGTGTCAATGTGTTCTTTTTTCCATTTCCAGGAGTGTACTTTCATTGAAACTTCTGACCTCACAGATCCAGCAGATAGCAGATGGAGAGGTCGCTCTCATACCCCATAGACCAATGACTCCAACTGATTTTCCTCTTTATTTTTAGCAACTTCAGTTCCCAAGGTTTTGTTTGCAGCAACAATAAACAAGGCTCAAGGTCAGAGGAAGGGGAGAAAAGGACATGGAAAGAGAGAGGGTGGAAGAGGAGGTGGAGAGGGAGGAGGGAGGAGGAGAAGATCGACAGAGAAAGGTGGAGGAGTATTAGAAAGAGAGATATTGGGAGGAAGGAGTTTAGGATGTATATACCACTCCCATACATATTTATCAATTGCAGAGCATTGCTGGGTTCACTAGTTAATTATAATATTAAGCTCACATGTTGTACTTTTGTGTTATTAATCCTACTGTATTATGGATTTGACATTGCCTGTTGTGTAATGGCCTGTTATTATTACTATTATTATTAAAATATAATTTTACTCTAAGGAAAAGTGGTCTGAGTTTCCAGGAGAAATATTACTTCATAAAAGCTGCATAGTGCATATTTACTTCTTTGCAAAAACTCTTTCTTTATGTGTCTACATATGTATCTACTGCCTCACTCTGCATACTACTGTGAAGTGCACAGCAGAGGGTACTTCCTGTTAGGTGTTTGTTCTCCCTTTCCATTCACATTTGGAGTGTGGGAAGAATGACTGCTTCAATTTGTCTGCAAATAGTTGATCTTGTTTTCATGCTCTCTATGGGAGGAATACATAGAGGACTGTAGTGTATCCCTAGATTATTCAGTTAATACTGGTTCTTGAAACTTTGGGAGTTGGCTTACCATTCCATGTACAAACCAGCACACATTAGAATGTAATAATTGCAGAGTATCTTTTGGTGTTACTATGTGATCTAATACCCAACATTGTTTAGACAAGATATTCTGGATGCTCCCACCTTGGAAATAGCCTGTTTGGATTCTTGTGGTGGAAGAAATTTTCATCAAAGTCATTAGACAGTAAAGAGAGCAAAGCTTGTGTCTACAGTTTCTGTTCATAATACTACATGCTAAAGTCTTGATTTAATTACTGATCACTCCAATGGCTTTCATAATGAGTACACATATAATTGTTTTTTAATACACATCCTGACATATGGCTTTTTGGTAATAGTTTGAAGTTAGTGAAAAACTGTGAAATGTGGTATATGGATATCAGTATGGTACATTATTATATTTGAAGGCTGAATCAAGTGCTTCATGATGTGACATGTACAGATTATGCTCAGATCAGTTATACTGATGTGAATAATGTCATAACTGCTGTTTGAGTTAGGATGATCTTTAGGTATAACACATTAATTTTGCTGATACATTGTTTCCCAGTAATAAATTGTATTTTATTTCTCATTAATATAATATTCTATCATATGAAGATCAAAAATGTGTTATTGACAGCCCAATTTGGATACAGTTAAAAGAAGCAGTGTACATAATTTAAAACATTTCTAATATCCTCTCATGGTCAGATTAATTCTTAAATTGTGTGGCGAATGAATGCAGAAAATTTTACATTGACCAATTCTGAGAGAATTTGTAACATGAAATGCTGATTTACAACACACTGTTGGACATAACACAATCGTTCAGAAAGCATTAATTTACAGGGATGTATGCCCCTCTATTGATACCGACCTATCTTTCAGTGTTGTGCCCTTGGGGCCAGCTGCACATTCTTAACCTGTCAGACTGACTTGCCCTTACCTCCAGTGCAAATATCAGTATGCTGCACTCCAACATGCAAATTCTGCCTAATTAAGTTTTAAACACAACAACATTTGGGGAATATTACCACACCTATAATTAAAGAGAAATTAATTCTGGTAAGAATTAGTTATATTATTAAGGTCCAGTGTCCCCAAAGTAAATGAGTGCACATTCATACTGATACAAAATCAAAGATAGCACTTATGAAGGTTCACTGAACTTGTTCAGACATGAATATGCTGATGTCAGTGGTACAGAGGTCACATGTAAAACTTTTATAAATGCATCAACACAGTTAATCTATGTTGGGGAGATGCCATTAATGCTCTTTGCCACACAGGGCTTATCACACCTTACGAGGATAGTTTGGAAAGCTGGAAATAATTAATTACATGTTCTCCAAGATGACAAAGTCAATTAATTCAATTAAATTATGAGGCACAACCAAATGGTCATCAACAACAACAATATCATAGCACTTGCGTAGCTAACAGCTTGCCAATACACCATGCCCAGTCCACCTACATTCTCAGGAGTGATATGCCACACAAGACATAAGCCTTGCTCATTAACTTCCCATGTCTGAGCTTAACAGTTTGTCACCAGCACAAATATACTTAAAACATATTCGTAGCATTCATTGCTTATATGACTTTAAGTAGACCGTGTGAGTAGCACACTGTGAGCATTACCAAAGCTTACTGTGCAATCCTGATGGAGTAAAACTTGGCGCACATCTGTCTGGTCCCCTCTCCAAACCATGTCTCTCCTAACAATGGTGTGTCACCCCACTGCTCCTGATTCTTGGTAGCAGTGATCTCAGACATTACAATTTGCCAAATATTAACTCTGCTTGTTATTATATCATTCCCTATGATATACTGACCTACAGGCAAACTCTAAATGTTACTTTAATACATACTGTGATTACTCTGCTGTCCTCTACAATAAAAAAGTAAGATGGATAATATTTCCATTGAGCTGGGTCTGCTGATGGACTCAATCATAGCAACCAAAGTGAAGGGGTGCACCACCCTTGAAACTACATACTAACTTTTACTTCGGATTCTTTTTAAATATCCTGCATCTGTACCTCCACTTTCCATATCCCTATGGCTTAGCCTGCCATGTTGACTGGTAATATCTTGGGGCTGCCAGCCATGCCTGCTACTGAACACACTGTCTGGTTTCCTCATGCTCCAGCTGCTGGTGAGTAAATTCTTATAGGCTTGTTGAATTAAAACTCACATATCTCCACAATATATATTCCAATTGCTACACTGTTTTCACCATTCTTAGTGTAGTAAAATGCTTCATCAGTTAACATGTTTCCTGGCAATTAATTTTCTGAATTATTATCCTTAATTAATTTATTCATTTAATTATCAGCCTGAGCAAGAGCAGTGTTATGACAGCACACTGCCACAACTCATATTCATTATGGTACATTGATGGATATTTGCACAATTTCTATTGTGTGTCCTTGTAACACAGGGAGCTGTTCTAGGCTTGAGCTGGATTAGCTGTCATGATAAAGATTTATATACCGGCATAATAAATTCTAAATGTATTTCTGTCATTAAATTTTTCTTACACACAATGCTATAAATTTTCCACACCATTTATTTAAAATTCTGGCCTTTAACAACATCATTTTTTTGTGGCAGTGCGTCTGAATGTAAGATAGTGGAAATCAATTCACGTAATGGGTCAAAGGGAAAACTATTAAGAAAACTGAACAATGGCATGTTCAGCACTGTAAAAGAAGATATCAGTAATATATATATATATTAAAAGTACTAAAAGTGATTACGATATTAAAGCTAATGTTGAAGTAAGTAATGATATAGCTTGTTGGCAAATATACAAAACACGTTACTTATACATAATCTCATTGTCTTTTTGCCAGTGCAGGCAATGTTAGTTACAAAACAGTAACAATGATTTGATACTGCATCATGGGCAGTTTTTCTTGGTGATGATTAAATAAGAAACTATCGTGTTATGTTGTCTTATATTCACAATGTCCAAAAGCTTTTGGAGTAGGGTATTTTATGGAAGACATAGATTGTATGTATTTATGATTTACCACTCTGTGACTCACTCCCACTTTATCATTTCACTATGAGTAATGTATCCAACATTTATGTATTTGTGAATCATGACATAAATCCAGAAAATATTTGTTCCTGTATTTATCAATACTGTAAAATCACAACAATTAGTTTTGTAATGATTTTGTTTTAATCCTTTTCCGTGTTCTCCGCTGCAGTATACATGGACGTTGACAGCTCTAACGGTCCATTTCAGCTGTCAGTATCACAAGGTGGAGGAAACTTTCCACGGCGATTCAAGATAAAAGTAACTCAATTAAGACCAGGAGACCGTCTGGAGAGCCCACGGAACTGCCTTCAATATTATGTTGGTGTCAGAGGGTCTTTCCACAGTTTCAATTATGAGGGACCAAATGCTGGGTATTTGGTAAGATTTCCTCTGTTTCAAAAACTTATATAGATGTAAGAGAAGGTATATTACTGATAAAAAAGTCATTCCTATAACATATATGAATTAATTTGCATGTTAACATTATCAAGGTCCTGTGAAGGTGTCATGAAAGACCTCAAAACATGCAGGTATAAAGAATTACTTTTGACAGAGGTTAGTGACGGAAGGTCTGTGAATGAAAAACACATTATTTCTCATCAAGAAACTACAAGGAGGAGGCAAAAATATAGAAACACCAAAAACACAACTCGTTACCTGTCCTAATATGAGGAAGGAAACCAATTGGCATTCAGAACAACTTTCAATAACCTTGGAATGGGTAAATATGGGTCCTGTATGGTTTCCAAGGCAATCTTGTACCATTCTTCCCGCAAAATAGTGACAAGTTCAGTTAATGATGACAAAGGTGAATAGCAGTCTCACCAAAGCAGATCACAAAAGCTCAATAATATTAAGATCTGATGACTGTGGTGGCCAGGGGAAATGTGACAATTCATCCTTGTGCTCACAAAACCAGTCCTGCATGATGTAAGCTGTGTGAACAGAGGCCTTGATCTTGGAACATAGCATAACCATTGGTGAACAAACATTGTACCATGGGATGGACCTGATCAGCCAAAATGACCCCATAATCCTTGGCAGTCATGCAGCCTTACAGAGTAACCATGGGGCCCATGGAATACCACAAAATGGCTGCTCAAATCATCATACACTCTTGGAACATGATGTCAGCCAGAAATTGGAAACAGTTTGAAACAAGACTCATCCAACCTAATGACTCACTCCCTTTGCTCTATAGTCCATGTTTCATGGCTCTGGCATCATGTTACCTGGTTATGGGCAATAGGAGCTAATTAGTGTAACTATTTAATATAACTAAAGAAGCAGCAGCTTTTTACAAAGTAGTTACACTCTTAATTTAGTATGTTACATTCACCCAGCATTAGCACAAACACTACTAAACAACATTAGACAGTTTATTGTTGATAGGTGATGTCCAAGATCACTTGCAAGTGATATACACTGAGTTGGCAAGAGTCATGGGCTACCTCCTAATATTGTGCCAGACCTCCTTTTGCTTGGCATAGTACATGGCTAGGACTCAACAAGTCATTGAAAGTCCATTGCAGAAATATTCAGCCATGCTGCCTCTACATTTGTCCATAATTGTGAAAGTGTTGCTGGTGCAGGATTTTGTGCACAAACTGACCCCTTGAGTATGTCCCATAGATGTTCAATGGGATTCATGTTATGCAATCTGGGAGGCCAAATCATTTGCTCAAATTCTTCAGAATGAAGTCCGTGAATAGTTGCAAATGGTCTTCAAGTAGCTGAACATAACCATTTCTAGTCCATGATCAGTTTTGTTGGACCAGAAGACCGAGACTGTTCCATGTAAACACAGCACACACCATTATGGAGCCACCACCAGCCTCTACAGGGCCCTGTTGACAACTCGGGTCCACGGGTTCATGGGGTCTGTGTCACACTTGAATCCTACCATCAGCTCTTACCAACTGTAATTGGGACTCATCACACCAAACCACAGTCTTCCCAGAAGAGGCTGTGCAGAAAATGTCATGCTGTTAGCAAAGGCACTTGCATTGGTCATCTGCTGATGTAGCCCATTAATGCCAAATTTCACCACAATGTCTTAAAGGATACATTCATCACTCATGCAATATTGATTTCTGTGGTTATTCCACATAGTGTCACTTTTGCATTAGTAGTGACAACTCCATGCAAACACCACTTTTCTCAATCACTAAGTGAAGGGCGTCAGCCATTGCATTGTCTGTGGTGATAAGTAATGCCTGAAATTTAGTATTCTTGGCACACTCTTGACACTATGGATCTTGGAATATTGAGTTCCCTAACAATTTGTGAAATGGAATGTCCCATGCACCTAGCTCCAACTACCATTCTGTGTTCAAAATCTGTTAATACCTATCATGTAGCCATAATCACATCGGAATCATTTTCACATGACTCACTTCAGTACAAATGACAACTCTGCCAATGCAATGCCCCTTTATGCCTTGTGTACACAATTCTACGACCATCCATCTATGTGAGTACTGCTATCCATGACTTTTGTCACAGTAGTGTACATTGAGCATGCTACACTCATGGCATGAGATGTTGCTTTTGTTTACAGCACTGTCAGCAACAACGATCGAGCACAAGAGTGTTATAGTGCCAGATATCCTTTCATTTACAGCATTAACAACAACAACAAAATATGTACAAAAAAACTTATTTTTAATTTAACTTACCTTACTCATGATCCAGATCTTCATCATTGACAATTCTGTGCTTTGTGTATGCAGCCAGGACCAATCCTGGTTTGCCATAGCATGGGTTCACTATAACTATATCTTTCACCATGTCTGACACACGTCTCCCCATGACAATCCACACAATTCCTTAAAATCACTAAATGAAGTCTAAACCACTTTCCACAGTACAGTCTCAAAATTAATTTCTGCCAGGTAAGAGTAGTGTATGCAATACCCAAAATCATAATTTGGAACTAAATGATGTCTGAACAACTTTGCCCAGTACACAATCTTGGAATTAACTCCTGCCAGCTTAAGAGTAAAGCAAGTTGACACAGCACCAACTTCATTCACTCATATGTAGAGCACTACTTACAAGGTTCACTATTATAAGATGGTTTGTTATCAAAGGTGTAAACAAAAGCAATAACTAATTGATATCTGCTGCCATGACAGCTGCACACTCAATATTTATCCCTTGCGAGTGATCTTGGAAATTACCTGTTGACACAGGGTACTGGTACATATTAAGTCCAAAGAATTGTTTCCGTTTCATTAATGTATACTTTGAATTATCCCATATATTTTAAAGTTCATTTTTTAATGGGGTGTACATAACACAGTAAATGGATGGATGAATGAATGAATGAATAAACATGGCAATGGATATTGGGATCTGTGCTCGTCACTCCTCTTAATCCTTATTAAGGTGTAATTAAAAGCACTCCTGCTGGGTCTTAATAATCACATTATGGAATATAAGTACATTTAGCTTAACAGCTCATTTTTAACTTAAACAGCTAATTAACAACTTGTTATTCTTGTCTTTAATTGTTCAGTATACATAACATAAATATGAAGGATGCCATTAATGATGTATGCATCATAATTTACTTATGTTTCAATATCCATAAATGTAAACAGCCCCGAAACATGTCACAATTCTATTTGCAATATACAGATACATGGTCCAGTCACATTAATGTGATCACCTGTAAAAAACCTGAATAACCACCTTTTGTAGCACAGATGTGCAGGAAGAGTGTCAATGAGGTTCTGGAAGGTACCAACAGGGATATGAAGACATGATGACTCCAGTACCTTGGCCAGCTGCACTAGATTTCTTAATTCAGCATTCATGGCATGAACTGCAAAATCAAGGTGGCCCTATAGATTCTCAATTGGGTTTGGTGGCCACTGGAGTAGAGTAAACTCAGGCTGCTGCACTTCAAATCATGATCATACACTGTGAGCTGTGTGACATGTTGCATTGTCCTACTGGCAGATGCTAACGTACAGTGGAGAAAAAAAAAAAAAAAAAAACATATGTAGGGGTGGACATGGTCCCCAAGAATAGATGCATACTTGTGTTGACCTATTGCGCCCTACAAAATGTTGAGATCACTTGTGGAATGCCATGAAAACATTTCTCAGATGATAATGCTGGGCCTATCCAATGACTGCTCATACAACCCAATGGCTATCATTCCATGGGAGAATAAAATGTGATTCATCTGCAAAGGTCACTTGTTGCCACTCCAATTATGATACCGGTGTGCAAATTCCAGCATTCATTGCTGATGAACAGCAGTCACCACAGGTGCCTGAACCAGGTGCTGGCTGTAGAGGGCCATAAACAGCTATGTTTGCTGAGCAGTCATTGAAGTGATACTGTTGGTAGCTCCTTGGTTCGTCTGAGTAGTCAGTTGATCAAGAGCTGCATGTCTGTTTGCCCATATGCATCACCACAGCCACCATTCAACCCTGCCATCTATGGCCTATGGTGCACCACAGTTTCCTCAGCGCAGGTTTCGGGTTTCACCATTTTGTTATCCACAGTACACTATAACCGCAGCGACACAGCCATTTCAAAAATGCTTCCATCCTTGGCCCAATAGCCAATGATCATGCTGTCTTGGACATCAGATAGGTCACTCTGTTTCCACATTACCTCAACAACTGCACTGTTTTCTGTGTCCGCCCTACACACTTTGTATACCCTCCACTGCTAGTGTTGCAACTTGCAATCTGTGAGTGGTTATATCAAGGTGACATCAAACATAGGTGGTGGTCACATTAATGTCACTGGATCATGTAGTAAAATGAGTACATAATGTTGAACTTAATTATTAGCTGTACTGCTGTACTGTACTCAATGACATAGTTCAAAATCAATCCATTTTGGAACAATGATATAACTAAACAGGCTTTTTAAAATTGTTGTTTGCTTGGTTTTACATCATCTTACATATTTAATTACATGAACTTAACAGAATTAATCAATTTGCAGAACAACTTAAACTATGCTATTTGTATACGCAAGGAAGCTGGCTACTGTAGCATAACATACACAAATGAAGATGTGTTCCAGCTAGTCAATGTGGATGAGGGTAAGTGTGATGTATCTGAAAAATTTATTCTGTAGTTGCTTCATTTGGCTTAACTATTATGTATAGTACTAACTGGAAAGATATTTCATTTACTAAAAGTTTTATGAACAAACAAAAGGGACATGCCACATCCATTAGAATAAACTGTGCAAACAGTTCATTCTTATCACAATAATTCAGTAATCTTTTCAGCAAATCCAAATTCCTACTTTAGGTTAGAAAAATTGTTTATGTTTGTTTGTTTGTGAGTCTGTTTTAGATTGGTTAATTAAATTAGAATGGAATGATACACATTTATGTAGTCTTCTCACCTGTAATTTTATGACCGAAGTGGGATAGTTAACATATTCATCAACTTCTTGAGTAAATATATGTACTCTATTACAATTAAGACAATTACTGAAGCCAATGTAAAAACTAAACTCCATTGATAGCTTTATGTTAAGAAATGTAAACAGATTCTTTTTATCTTCTGGAATAGCTAATGAGGAACATATAAGCTATTAAGTCAAGATATTCAATAGGTGGCACAAATATAGCAATTAATCTTACAGTAATCATGGACAAGACATTTAAATGAAATAAAGTTCAGTTTTCAGGATTCCATAAGACAGTCAGTGCCACGGTTCTATAGTAATTTCTAACATGAACGTCTATCCCCAGATTAGAAGCTCACTGGGCACACTTACAACAGTTCACAGTCAAGATTTTTGAGATTCAGATGCCACTCCTCTCACACATATCACTTGTTGTCATCGGGAAAACATTTGATAATCAATCCCATTTATATCTGGTGAAGAGTATTCCACTTTATTCTGTCTCAACTGCCTACTTCACTGTGTCCAACAGTTGACAATATAAAAATCCTTCCATTCACACCTTATCAGACAATCTTTGCAGATATAACCCAGTTAACTTCTTTGCTGATACAACAGATGGAGAACCAACAGTCCCTCCTGGTCAAGCTGGTGCTGGTGCAGTCAGCTGTACTGATGATTACATAATTGTGACAGGCTTGGGTCTTCGATTATGTGGGGATCGCCTCAATGATGCATCTGTGAATATTGACTTCACACAGGATGCTCCAGTCACAGGTAAAATACACATTTTCTCAATATAGCTCCAACAGCAACAGTTTTGTATCATCAGTTATATAATTAAAAAAATAGCTTTTTTACTTAATACACGTAGGCATAACCAGATAAAGTGCATTGCATTTATTTGCGTCAAAGAGCTTTTGATGAAGTAACTCTGTAAATTGAGGGATTTTTCATATACATAAAAATATGGATCATGAAGTCGTCACAGTGATAGAGCTACCCTTTTTTTCTATTTTAATATTGTTAGAGACAAAAACACTTTTTTTATGAAAAGAGTATTCAAACTGAAGTTGCACATTATTTTCACTTATAGTTACCATTTTTATTTGTGATTGGATTCATTTTTGTATAAGTACACACTACAAATTAATATTTTAGTCTTATAGTGTGGCTTGGTGGCTCAGTGATGACAGACTACAAATCCAATGGTTTCAGCTTTGATCCCCAATCAGTCTTAGGATTTTTATCTGTGATGTATCACTTTTTTCACATTTGGCAGTGTTTGTTGATGGTGAAAAATGTTGAACTACACCATGGTTCAGAATCCACATTGAGCTGTAGGTCCCCCTAAAAATGGCTGGGTTCCAAGGTCAGAGGAATACAATAACATACTACTTCCAACATTACCATGCCTAGTAAAGCACTGTGGTGTTCAAAGCAATCTTCTGCAAGATGACAGCTTTACTTATGTTACTTGTATGTTTGGATGAACAGACATTTTTGACATAGACAGTCGACTGAAACTGCTTCGAAATAAATTTGCTAAATGTGAATAACTTGACTTCACCTGTGGTAGGTACAGATGTACTATGTAAGATATGAAAATTTTTATCGAACCATGACTTGATCCTAGATTTCCCACTTACCGCGAACCACAGCCTTAACCAATTAGGCTTGCCATGCACGCCTTGCACACTGACCAAAACTTCCATATATCACATTGTCTACATCCTTGTACTACAGTCTTCCACATTCATCACCAAATGCTCACAGCTATAGTCTGGCTTCACATTTAGCCAGTTTCTTTTGAAGTAATTTCAGTCAGCAGTCTATCATTAAAAATGTCTGTTCATCCAGACATGCAAGTAAATACTACATGGTGAGGCAGGCAAAAGACAATAAGATCATAGAGCTTGATACCACATAGTCTCGTTCGCAGTGGCGTGGGAATACAGAGTACAACTGCAAACATTTAGCGATGAATGCAGGAGACAGTGGTATAAGGATGTAGGCAGTGTGACATATGGAAGTTTGAGTCATTGCAGAAGGCATGCACAGATAGCTTAATGGTTAAGGTGACCACTCATGATAAATGAGAAATCCGGGTTCGATTTCCAACCTAGCACAAGTTTTCATATGTTACCAACAGGTAGTACATCTATACCTTCCACAACTGAAGCCAAGATATTCACATTTAGAAAATATATTTCTAAGCTACTTACTTTAATCATCGGTTCTGAACACAAATGTGTTGTTTCAGATTTCTTGCATGTGACACACAAGTCAGTTGTTTTGTTCTTGCAATTTGATGCTCTGCATTGCTGTCTTCGTTTCTTGTTTGCTTGTCCATCTGACAATTAGAGGGACTTTTTTTGGTACATATTTTTCACATGTACATGAGATGCTGCAGAAACTGCTTGTGGCTAATATGATTTCTTGTAATTGTTCTGTAAAGAATACATGCAGAGTGGTGGAAAAAACTGCATCCAGGAAATAATTTTTTTTAAAAAAAGTGAAGCTTTAGTGCAAAAAAACTATGTGCAGAAATAAAGTGTAGCAACTTATGGAGTAAAGCCATCTGACAAAAATTTGGAGCAACTATAAGTAAACCAAGACGTATGTACACAAACAATTATAGCATGTTACTGGAAAATAATGACCAAAAACATGCAAACAAGTCAAACTTATCTCAAAGTAATCACAAAACACCAAAGTGAAAAGCAAAGTGTCACATTCTCAACTAAATTTATTAAATGAAACCAATATTGTGTGATTGTGTGCACAAACAGATTCAGTCTGCTATCACAAACAATGAATGTACTAAGAGATGACAATATGCAATCAAAAGTTTCGAAACTGGAAACAACACACAATAACAGTCAATGTGTAAAACAAGATGCCGGCCGGAGTGGCCAAGCGGTTCTAGGCGCTTCAGTCTGGAACCGCGTGTTCTCAGGTTCGAATCCTGCCTCGGGCATGGATGTGTGTGATGTCCTTAGGTTAGTTAGGTTTAAGTAGTTCTATGTTCTAGGGGACTGATGACCTTAGAAGTTAAGTCTCATAGTGCTCAGAGCCATTTGAACCATTTTTTTTAAAAACAAGATGCTGGGATCAATTATTTGCTTTTGATAGCCATGGAAAAGGATTGGCAGAGATTAGGAATGAAAAACTGACAAATAAAAGTGTCGTTGGATTTGTGAAACCAGTTGCTCCACTGCGAGAAGGTACTCAATACACTGACCCGTACATTAACCAAGGAAGTTGTAAGTCTTGCATTATTTTAGCTGGAGCAAACAGTATCTACAAAAATGAGGCAAAGTATGGTTTGCAGTCTTCAAGGGAAGTATTCGAAAAGGTTGTGGACATGAAAGTATTTGTAATAAGCATGTCAGTGAGACATGACCTCTTGGAAAAATTGTGTGTAAACACATAAATAGAAACAACCAACTGAAAGTTTGGGAAAATATGCAAGCTTTTCAGCAATATAACATATATTAATACAGTCAACCAAAACAGGGAAGAGTCCAGTACTCACAGAATACATAGAAACAAGAAAGGCAATGCAGCAATGTGTGATATAATACTGAAACAATTACATTAAAATCAGCCAGGGTTAGTGCAACCTCCAATTACAGCAGCAGCAATGGAATCATCAGTTTCAGTTGAAGAACCAAATAATCCAATGATTCTAGACAGAGCTCAAACAGAAAGAAGATGATCTCTGTCATGTTTAGTTGCAGTGCCACAAAGTACAACTTCAAAAATCACAGGTGAAACAGCATGTCACTACACATCAACTCCCCCCACACACAACAGGAAAAAACCACAACGTTTTTGTGGCAAGTGACTCCAGAGAAATGTAAAATTCATCTTGTAAAACATTGCTTTGGAAAGAAATTTACAACTATAAAAGTGTCATGGATTATATGTCCTGTGCAGCTGATAAACATAATGCAGACCTTAGCAGTGAAGAAACTAAGCCATCATCAAAATATGTACTCCTTCACCAAAATGTGCAGTCCCTCTGAAATAAATTTATGAGATGGAAATATTGTTTTCAGATGAATTAAAAGGAGCATTAGTTATATGTGTTAGTAAACACTGGTTAACAGAAAATGCATCATTACCTAAAATAATAGAGGGCTTTATCCTTTCAACATTTTAAGTAGAAAATGTCTATGCATGTAGGAACATGGATGTATGTTAGAAAAGACATCAAATAATGTTGCTTAAAGTTCATTGATCTGCTAGGGAAAGAGCAGGACTTTGCAATTTCCACTACCAAACTGACTAATTTAAATATAATTGTGTATATAGAAGCCCAGATGGAAACATAGCTACTTTCCTTGAAAATCTTGAGAGAACACTTCACAGTATAAAAGTATTTAGTAAAATGACTAACACGTGTCGTGACCTTAACATAGATTTCATTAAGAACTTAAAACGCAGGTTAAACTTGAGGCCTTAGTAAAAACTTACAACAAGCATACAACCATTACATCCCCTACCAGAGCCACCAAATCATCCAGCAGTACTATAGATCAGGTACTAATAAATACAGACAAATTTTTATGCGAGACTGAAAATATGAATACAGGTTTCAGCAATCATTATGCACGATTTATTTACTTCCCAATAGAGGCCTCTGGCTATACTGAACCACAAATAACAAGAAAAGGTAGAAATTTTAGCAAGCAACATCTCAGGGACCTACTGAAAAAGGAAACATGGAATGACATTTACAATTGTGAGGGAAATGGTAAAAAATTTGACACGTTCACAGAAATATTGTCATATCATTTCAATATTTTTTTTTTTTTTTTTTTTTTTTGCAGTTAAAAATAAGAAATACAAAGCCAATGAAAGAAATGTTTCTTGGCTGACAACAGGCATTAAAATATCTTATGCTGAAAAGAGGAGAGTTTCTGAAATTTTAAAAACACAAAATGTTACTGAAGAATTTCTGGTATATTTCAAGAATTATAACAGAGTGCTTCACAAAGTCATAAAAGAAGTTAAAAAAATGGCAAATGATCACCATATAATAACAGCTAGGAACAAAATGAAAGCCATGTGGAAGGTAGTCAAACAGCAAATAGGAAATGAGTCCACCCCCTCCCCTCCAAAATGTCAGCCTCCATCTCGTCCAAGGTGGCAGGCAAACAAATTACAAATTCAGAAGAAGTAACCAGTGCTTTTAGCACATACTTTTTAAATATTAGTGAACAGTTACTCTGTGGTATAACATCTTCAAAAAAAAATCTATCACATGCAATCACATCCAAATAGAAACTGACTCCCTATTTCTTCCCCCAACCAACCCTAAAGAAATTATACCGGCAGCTAATATGCTAAGAACAAACTTTGCAATAGGAATGGATGAGATTCTGGATTCTCACATTAAAGACACACATGACCTCATTAGCCCACCTTTTCAACAGTTTATTCACAACTGGAATTTTTTCTTCCACCTTAAAGGTAGTGAAATTCAAGCTTCTGTTTAAAAGGGTAAGAAAGAAGACAGCCAATTATAGGTCTTTGCTTAGCTATCTATATTTTTGAAAATGCTACTATTTTTTTCATAAGAGGCGTGGCCAATCAGTTGCACTTTTCTGGTTATCTAGGAGATTCCTAGAAAAGTGCAACTGATTGTTCACAGCCCAGCATGGTTTCCGGAAAGGCCGTCAGCAATATTTGACTTTCTGAGTCAAGTTCTCCAAAAACTTGATAGTGGAAAAAAATAACTAGCATACACCTTGATCTGTGTAAGGCCTTTGACACCACAGAGCATATTCTATTGCTCTGGAAACTTGGTAGTACTGGTATCAGAGGTACACTGAACAACTGGCTTAGGTCATACCTTACTGGATGCAGCCAAGTAGAAGAAATACAATATCAAGAAGATAAGAAATCAACCAAACACTACTCTGATTACAAGGAAGTAAAGTGTGGTGTACTGCAGGGCTCAGTACTTGATCCATCCTATTTTTGATATATATATATATCCATGGATGGACATCTCTGCCCAAACTCTTTGCCTTTACAAATGTCTGCGTGTGTCTGTGTATGTGCGGATGGCTATGTGTGTGTGTGCGAGTGTATACCGTCCTTTTTTCCCCCTTCCGCTCCCGGGATTGGAATGACTCCTTACCCTCTCCCTTAAAACCGACATCCTTTCGTCTTTCCCTCTCCTTCCCTCTTTCCTGATGAAGCAACCATTTGTTGCAAAAGCTTGAATTTTGTGTGTATGTTTGTGTTTGTTTGTGTGTCTATCGACCTGCCAGCACTTTTGTTTGGTAAGTCTCATCATCTTTGTTTGTAAATATATTTTTCCCACGTGGAATGTTTCCCTCTGCACAATCCATAGCCCTCACCCACCTAATCCTTCACCTATACATCGACTCAGCCAATGAACACACCCGTCAACTCCTATCCCTAATCAAAGTCCTCAGTCTTTCCTCTCCCACATCCACACCGGCTGTTCATAGCATCCTCCTACAGGCCAACCGCAAATTAGAACAGCATGCCACCCTCCACCTCAAAAAACTATCGAATCTCCTGGTTTCCCACCTCCGGAAAGGCAACTCACTCACCCTCCACAACCTTTCCAACAAACCTCAACCTCCTCTCATTGCACACAGACCCAGTCTCTTCCATCTACTCAATCTCCCACTTCCAGCTCCACTCGCCCCAACACCTCAAAATTCTAGCCAACACAATGTGGAACCACAACACCCCAATTCAGTAGTTAACCTTTCCTCCAAACCTCTCTCCCAATCCGAAACCTCTGTCCTATCCAAAGGCCTCACCTCCAGCCCCACTCCCAGATTCAACCAAACTGCCCTTGTCAAAGATTTACTGTCCTACACTCGTAGTCTCTGCTGGAAATATCACTTTGCCACGAAGAAAAATAATCCTGATCCCACTCCTAATGATCCAACTCACCAAGACACTATCCAAATTGAACCCTGCCTGGAACAGTTCCGTCCTCCATCACACCGGGACCCACCTCCTCTTCCTCAAAATCACCCCCTCCAAACCTTCCAGGAATACCTCACTTCCAGCCTTGCCTCTCAATCTTTCTTGAAAAACCTTAATCCTACTCCCAACATCACCACAGCCGAAGCCCAGACTATCCGTGATCTGAAAGCTGACTGATCCATCATCATTCTTCCGGCTGACAAGGGTTCCACGACCGTGGTACTTGATCATCGGGAGTATATGGTTGAGGGACTGCGTCAGCTTTCAGACAACACTACATACAAAGTTTGCCAAGGTAATCCCATTCCTGACGTCCAGGCGGAGCTTCAAGGAATCCTCAGAACCTTAGGCTCCCTACAAAACCTTTCACCTGACTCCATCAACCTCCTGACCCCACAGACACCTCGCACTCCTACCTTCTACCTACTTCCTAAAATTCACAAACCCAAACATCCCGGCCGCCCCATTGTAGCTGGTTACCAAGCCCCCACAAACCGTGTCTCTGCCTACGTAGATCAACACCTTCAACCCATTACATGCAGTCTCCCATCCTTCATCAAAGACACCAACCACTTTCTCAAACGCCTGGAATCCTTACCCAGTCTGTTACCCCCGGAAACCATCCTTGTAACCATTGATGCCACTTCCCTATACACAAATATCGCACATGTCCAGGGCCTCGCTGCAATGGAACACTTCCTTTCACGCCGATCACCTGCCACCCTACCTAAAACCTCTTTCCTCATCACCTTAGCCAGCTTCATCCTGACTCACAACTTCTTCACTTTTGAAGGCCAGACATACCAACAATTAAAGGGAACAGCCATGGGTACCAGGATGGCCCCCTCGTATGCCAACCTATTTATGGGTCGCTTAGAGGAAGCCTTCTTGGTTACCCAAGCCTGCCAACCCAAAGTTTGGTACAGATTTATTGATGACATCTTCATGATCTGGACTCACAGTGAAGAAGAACTCCAGAATTTCCTCTCCAACCTCAACTCCTTTGGTTCCATCAGATTCACCTGGTCCTACTCCAAATCCCATGCCACTTTCCTTGACGTTGACCTCCATCTGTCCAATGGCCAGCTTCACACATCCGTCCACATCAAACCCACCAACAAGCAACAGTACCTCCATTATGACAGCTGCCACCCATTCCATATCAAACGGTCCCTTCCCTACAGCCTATGCCTTCATGGCAAACGAATCTGCTCCAGTCCTGAATCCCTGAACCATTACACCAACAACCTGAAAACAGCTTTCGCATCCCGCAACTACCCTCCCAACCTGGTACAGAAGCAAATAACGAGAGCCACTTCCTCATCCCGTCAAACCCAGAACCTCTCACAGAAGAACCCCAAAAGTGCCCCACTTGTGACAGGATACTTCCTGGGACTGGATCAGACTCTGAATGTGGCTCTCCAGCAGGGATATGACTTCCTAAAATCCTGCCCCGAAATGAGATCCATCCTTCATGATATCCTCCCCACTCCACCAAGAGTGTCTTTTCGCCGTCCACCTAACCTTCGTAACCTCTTGGTTCATCCCTATGAAATCCCCAAACCACCTTCCCTACCCTCTGGCTCCTACCCTTGTAACCGCCCCCGGTGTAAAACCTGTCCCATGCACCCTCCCACCACCACCTACTCCAGTCCTGTAACCCGGAAGTTGTACATGATCAAAGGCAGAGCCATGTGTGAAAGCACCCACGTGATTTACCAACTGACCTGCCTACACTGTGACACTTTCTATGTGGGAATGACCAGCAACAAACTGTCCATTCGCATGAATGGACACAGGCAGACAGTGTTTGTTGGTAATGAGGATCACCCTGTGGCTAAACATGCCTTGGTGCACGGCCAGCACATCTTGGCACAGTGTTACACCGTCTGGGTTATCTGGATACTTCCCACTAACACCAACCTATCCGAACTCCAGAGATGGGAACTTGCCCTTCAATATATCCTCTCTTCCCGTTATCCACCAGGCCTCAATCTCTGCTAATTTCAAGTTGCCGCCACTTATACCTCACCTGCCATTCAACAACATCTTTGCCTCTGCACTTCTGCCTCGACTGACATCTCTACCCAAACTCTTTGTCTTTAAATATGTCTGCTTGTGTCTGTATATGTGTGGATGGATAGGTGTGTGTGTGTGCGAGTGTGTACCTGTCCTTTTTTCCCCCTAAGGTAAGTCTTTCCAATCCCGGGACTGGAATGACTCCTTACCCTCTCCCTTAAAACCCACATCCTTTCATCTTTCCCTCTCCTTCCCCTCTTTCCTGATGAGGCAACAGTTTGTTGCGAAAGCTTGAATTTTGTGTGTGTGTTTGTGTTTATTTGTGTGTCTATCGACCTGCCAGCACTTTCGTTCGGTAAGTCACATCATCTTTGTATATATATATATATATATATATATATATATATATATATATATATATATATATATATATATATATATATATATCCTCAGAGTAGCAGATGGGCTTGCTGACCTTTACAAACTGCAGAGAGGAGCCAACCTTCCCTTGCAGGAACTCGATACCAGCTCTGGCCAATATGGAAATAGAAGATGTTGTCAATATATATATATATATATATATATATATATATATATATATATATATATATATATATATATATATATATAACCTAGCATTAACCAAACAGTGATATAGCACTACCCAGTTTATAAATGACACAAGCATTTTAATCAGTGGGAAGACAGCAGAAATGTTACAGACAACACTATTTGAGATGTGAAGTTGTTTTGTAAACTGGATGAGTCAAAACAAACTGATAATAAATATAAGTAAATCAGTAGCATTAAATTTTCGTAAATGTCAAAAGAAACAGTGAAGAGAATGTAAAAATTCGGATATCAGACGCACATATTGCAAATGTGCTAATACATAATTTCCGTGGACTTGGCTCCAATATAACCATAGATGGGATACTCTCATTGATAGCATACTTAAAAGACAAAGTACCATGTGCTATTTAATGAGAGTGCTCGAAAACTGTTGTCATAAGGACTCTCTAATTACTGTTTACTATGCTAATATAAATTCTGTTCTAAAGTAAGGGGTTACTGTGTGAGGTAACTCATAATGCTGCCTAAAACTATGGGTGCAAAAAAGGATAGTGAAGATTGTGGCAGTAGTAAATGAACATCTATTAATATGTTGCTTCTATAGTCTGGAAGAGTCCCTCCAAAATCTCTGAGAGGCCTAAGAAACTTAACATTAACACTCGAAGTACCACTTGGGTAATTACCCTCCTCCATAATGACTACAGGACGAAATGCTCCTGTGATTTTCATGAATGTGTTTGTACAACCCACCAAAAGTTCATCCCCCTAGCCCACCTAGAAATATGAAAAATTTACCTGTTATACCAGTAGTAACCATGTGGGTCATTTTTGACCCAGATACATTTTAATGTAATTTGATGTCAGTAACACGAATTTTCAGACACTGAATGGTTTCTGAGTGTCTCTTGACACTATTCTCGATATTCTGGAGTACATTACGACACTTTGGTCCAAAAATAATGTGAAATATGAAGAATTCCGAGGTCAGGCGATACTTTGTATCAGTGCAGCCTCCTGTTTTCTACGGACTGGTGACCTGCATACCCTACAGAGTGATACTGGGAAGCTACAGAGTAATGTATTATGTAGTGGGAATCTGCCCCTCTCCCGCTCCTACACTGTCTAGGGCACTGATATCAGTTCTCTTACATGACAGATTATGTCAGGCACATCGCCATTATGGAACGTCATAACTAACAATTTCTTCACCTCAGTGAAACTGGTGGATAAAGGAACAAGTTTAGTTGGCACTCTTTTGAGATCACTCAAAAAGGTCCCTCGTGTGGCAGGAAGTGGAGATGACGCATTGTATGCAGCACACTTAAAAGTCAGATGACAATCTTCTCACAGCATACCAAGGGTAAAAGAAAACAAATTCTTATTCTGAGTAACATGTATGCTGCATGTCAGGTGAATGAGAATACAGAGAAGAAACTTTCAGAAACTGTGAAGTTTTATAATTAAACTAATGGTGGAGTTGATACAGTTGACCAAATGACTAGATGCTCAAGTGCCTGAGCTTTGAACCCACCGATGGCCTGTGCATGTCTCTACAATATTCTTGACCTTGCCATGATCAACATTCACACAATTTTTAAGTTACTTACCTCTAAGATTTATCACTGAGACTTTATCCTCAGAGTAGCAGATGGGCTTGCTGCCCTTTACAAACTGCAGAGAGGAGCCAACCTTCCCTTGCAGGAACTCGATACCAGCTCTGGCCAATATGGAAATAGAAGATGTTGTCAAATTCAAGTTTCCTGCAAACAACAGAGGGGAATAAAACATCAAATGTATGCTTCAACTGCAAGTCAGTATTTGTTTGGAACATATACTGCATTCAAACATTATGAAGTACCTTGAAGAAAATGATTTATTGGCAGATAAGCAGCACGGATTCAGAAAATATCATTCTTTTGAAACACAACTAGCTCTTTATACTTATGAAATAATGAGTGCTATTGACAGGAGATATCAAACTGATTCCATATTTTTAGATTTCCAGAAGGCTTTCAACACTGTTCCTCACAAGTGACTTCTAACCAAACTCCAGGCCTGCGGAATATCGCCTATGGAACATTGCCTCAGTTGTGCGACTGGATTCATGAATTCCTGTCAGAAAGGTCACAGTTCATAGTAAGAGGTGGAAAGTCATCAAGTAAAACAGAAGAAATATCCAGTGTTCCCCAAGGAAGTGTTATAGGCTCTCTATTGTTCCTGATCTATATTAACGACATAGGCGACAATCTGAGTAGCCGTCTTTGATTGTTTGCACATGATGCTGTCATTTACCATCTTGTAAAGTCATCAGATGACCAAAACGAATTGAAAAATGATTTAGATAAGATATATGTATGGTGTGAAAAGTGGCAATTGACCCTGAATATAGAAAAGTGTGAAGTTATTCACAGGAGTACTTAAAAAAAAAAAAAAAAAAAAAAAATTCTGCTAAATTTTGATTACATGATAAGTCACACAAATCTGAAGGCTGTAAATTCAACTAAATATTTAAGGACTACAGTTACAAATAGCCTAAATTGCAATGATCACATAGATAATGTTGTGGGTAGAGCAAATCAAAGACTGTGATTCATTGGTAGAACACTTAGAAGGTGCAACACATCTACTAAAGAGACTGCTTACACCATGCTTGTCCACCCTATTCTGGAGTATTGCTGTGCAGTGTGGGATCCGCATCAGGTGGGATTGACGGATGATGTCAACAAAGTACAAAGAAGGGCAGCTTGTTTTGTATTAGTCTGAAATAGGAGAGATAGTGCCACAGACATGATATATGAATTGGAGTGGCAATCATTAAAACAAAGGCTTTCTTCATTGCGACGGGATCTTCTCATGAAATTTCAATCACCAGTTTTCTCCTCTGATTGTTAAAACATTCTGTTGGCATCCATCTACATAGGGAGAAATGATCACCACGATAAAATAAGAGAAATCAGGGCTCACACAGAAAAATTTAAGTGTTCATTTTTCCCGTGTGCCATTTGAGAGTGAAATGGTAGATATCCAGTTTGAAGGTGGTTCATTGAACCCTCTGCCAGGCACTTTATTGTGAATAGCAGAGTAATCACAGAGCTGTAGATGTAGATGAAGTCTGTGTGCAAAAGCTGCTAAGCAAAAACTCTTGTCAAATGTTTGAACTGTGAGCCCATCCCAGCTTACACAGTTCTGTCAAGTCTTTGTTCCTAAATATTTCCAAATATTTATGATTATAAACTGAAGTTATTTGTTCTTGTGTTCTAGTTCTTTGTTTACAATAAGCAAGGAAACACACAGAGCATTTTAGTCAACTGCTGCATTTTAGAATTTTACACAAATACTTGGTACTTAAATGTCTGTAAAAGTAAAAATACTATTAGTGCTCACATAAACAATATGTTTTAATTCTGTTTTGACCTTTTTATAAAGAAAAACATTGTAACATTGTTTTACTTACTTTTTTTAGTGATGATTGATGAAAGACTGTGGAATTTCTTCTTTCTTAAGTTTAAAATAAAAAAAGATTTATATCTGAAATTTATGTTTGACAGTGTACTATTCATTTTAGGAACCAAATTATCCTTTGGTTACACTTTAGAGTCTGCCTGAATGTATTGTCAACATGGTGACACTGAAAACACATCCAGATATGAATAAAATGGTGGTTTCATACACTGGGTCAAAAATGACCATATGGTACTTCTAAGGAGTATGGTGAAGTCCGGTACTTCTAGTGTTAAGTGTATAAGTGACATTCACTTACAATAATAGAGAGGGGTCCAAAAAAATATATCCACTGTTTAAAAGTCCATAACTGGCAAACTACGCTACTGGCCATTAAAATTGCTACACCGAGAAGAAATGCAGATCATAAACGGGTATTCATTGGACAAATATATTATACTAGAAATAACATGTGATTACATTTTCACGCAATTTAGGTGCATAGATCCTGAGAAATCAGTACCCAGAACAACCACCTCTGGCTGTAATATCAGTCTTGATACACCTGGGCATTGAGTCAAACAGAGCTTGGATGGCATGCACAGGTACAGCTGCCCATGCAGCTTCAACAAGATCCCACAGTTCATCAAGAGTAGTGACTGACGTATTGTGACGAGCCAGTTGCTTGGCCACCATTGACGAGACGTTTTCAATTGGTGAGAGATCTGGAGAATGTGCTTGCCAGGGCAGCAGTCAAACATTTTTTGTATCCAGAAAGGCCCATACAGGACCTGCAACATGCGGTCATGCATTATCCTGCTGAAATGTAGGGTTTCGCAGTAATCGAATGAAGGGTGGAGCCACGGGTTGTAACACATCTGAAATGTAATGTCCACTGCTCAAAGCGGCGTCAATGTGAACAAAAGGTGACCGAGATGTGTAACCAATGGCACCCCATACCATCACGCCGGGTGATATGCCAGTATGGCGATGACGAATACACGCTTCCAATGTGCATTCACTGCAATGTTGCCAAACATGGATGTGACCATCATGATGCTGTAAACAGAACCTGGATTCATCTGAAAAAATGACGTTTTTCCATTCGTGCACCCAGATTCGTCGTTGAGTAGACCATCGCAGGTGCTCTTGTCTGTGATGCATTGTCAAGAGTAACCGCAGCCATGATCTCTGAGCTGATAGTCCATGCTGCTGCAAACGTCGTCGAACTGTTCGTGCAGATGGTTGTTGTCTTGCAAATGTCCCCATCTGTTGACTCAGGGATCAAGACGTGGCTGCACGATCCATTACAGCCATGCGAATAAGATGCCTGTCATCTTGATTGCTAATGATATGAGGCCGTTGGGATCCAGTACGGCATTTTGTATTACCCTCCTGAACTCACCTATTCCATATTCTGCTAACAGTCATTGAATCTCGACCAACGCGAGCAGCAATGTCACGATACGATAAACCGCAATCATGATAGGCTACAATCTGACCTTTACCAAAGTTGGAAACATGATGGTACAAATCTCTCCTCCTTACACGAGGCATCAGAACAACTTTTCACCAGGCAATGCTGATCAACTGCTGTTTGTGTATGAGAAATTGGTTGGAAACTTTCCTCATACCAGCACGTTGAAGGTGTTGCCACCGGCGCCAACCTTGCTTGAATGCTCTGAAAGGCTAATCATGCATATCACAGCATCTTCTTCCTGTCGGTTAAATTTAGCCTCTGTAGCATTCATCTTCATAGTGTAGCAATTTCAAAGGCCATTAGTGTAATTGATGGAGTTGTCTCATCTTTGGTAGTGTAATAGTTTGTAGTTCCGGCAATCGCCACACAAGCGTTGTATTGCGTTGTTTTGTTTTGTCAGATGACAGTCGCCAGATAGTCAGTGTTTTGTTCTTAGTTGCACCTAGTTACTCGAGTAAACATGGCTGGCACAAGGCTTACATTCGATGAAAGGAAGTCAGTTTTGAAGTGGTATTTTAAGTACGAAAACATTAATGAGGTTCAACGGCAATGGCGAAATGAGTATCAAACAGAGCCACCGGCACATTTAACAATTCATCGCATTCGAGACAAATTTCAAGCCGAAGGGTCTGTTGAAGATGTACACAAACAATGATCTGGACAACCTGTAACAGTAACAAGTCCTGCTAACTCCCACCGTGTGTTACAACAATTCACTTGCTTACCACAGAAGTCTGTGAGACAGTGTGCCCATGAAACTGGAGTGAGTCACTCAAGTGTTCAGCGAATTTTGAAGGCAGCAAAGTGGAAGTGCTACATCCCATGATTGCTACACGCAATGAACGAGATCGACCCAAATCAAAAAATGGAGTACTGCGTGTGGTTTACTAACATGGTGTGCATCGATGAAGAGTTTGCAGAGATGATTGTGTGATCTGATGAGGCACAGTTCAAACTCAATGGTGCAGTAAATCGCCACAATTGCATCTACTGGTCCGCTGAAAATCTGAACGCCCATGTAGACAAAGCCGTGAATTTGCCAGGAGTAAATATGTGGTTTGGGTTGTCTTACCGGGGCTTGATTGGGTCATTCTTCTTTGATGGCACAGTTACCAGTGAGGTGTACCTTCAGAAGCTTCAGACATCCATTTTACCTGCCATCCAAGACTTGTATGGAGATGGAAGAGTTTACTTTCAACAAGATGGTGCCCCATCCCACTACCAAAATCATGTTAGGGCATATCTCGACGAAAATCTACCAGGAAAATGGATAGGCCATAGAGGTGCAGTGGAGTAACCACCATGTACCCCAGACCTAACTCCTCTGGACTTTTACCTGTGGGGAACACTAAAGGACATCGTTTATCGACAAAACCCACGCACATTGGATGAACTTTGAGAATCCATCGTACATTAATGTGCAAGTATCCAACTGAACACATTGCAGTCTGTAGTTTGTGCTGCAGTTCGGCAGCATTGTTTGTGTGTGGATGTTAATGGTGACCATTTTGAACACCTACAGTGATGTCTTTAAGATGGACTTCAAGCTACACTTTCACCGAAAATGAGACAACTCCGTCAATTAGTTTGCAAGTTATGGACTTTTAAACAGTGGATGCATTTTTTAGGACCCCTCTGTATTATGTAAATATGACTATCCACTTGTAGCATGTAAAGACTTAAAGCATTAATATGAGTTTATTCATACTTTCAGCTGTAATTTTCTAGTTAAAGTGGTTTAATTATAAAATAAAGCTGAAAAAAACTTTTTATTCATTAATATGTAGAAAACATTATATAAACACAAAGATATATTTGCAGTGACCTGTCCAATATCTGATTGCTGTACTGTACATGTAAGATTTACTGGACCAAATAAGAAATACAAATACAGTGCAAATATAAATATTGTAAAACATTTGTACTGGCCATGTCCATGAGGTTAATTTCACTGACTGTTTTCTAGCAGTCTGGTTCTGTATATTTCTTGGTCACAAGCTATTGATTTCAATTCCTTTGAGACCAAAAAATCCACAGACATACAAAACTCCAATGATTGCATTTAGCTCATAAAGAGAAACATGCCAGCTTTTGTTTCCAAGTTGCCCATAGGGTCCTGCCTCTGTGCTAAGTTTTATGTATTTTAGCACTGTGTCATCTACAAACAGCTGTCAAAACTAGCAGAAATGTGAAATTTGATGTCCATTTTTGCACGTGAGATTGGACCTACTGTCTTGCGAAAAACATTTTGCTTTTGTGGTTTTCAAGATGCGTTCAGTCTTAAGAAGACTTCTTTGTTGTGTACTAATGAGCACTGGCTATGAGATACACAGATTTGTGCAGAAAAAATACCAGACCTTGACCTGATAAGTAGCCTTTGCAGCAAAACATAAATTTGGAGGTGTATACATCTATATTAGGAGTGGCGTTAAATCTAAAGTGGTAAAACTTAGCAAGGTGATTGGGCAGAAAAAGATTTTGAATATTATATATGCGGCTGTCAAATTATCATTGCATGAATCTACAGGTCCCCATCAGGTGACTTTACCTTATTCTTACATTATATAGATGATCTTTTAAATTAATTAAGAAGTAGGTCAAAATGAATAATAGTGCCTGGTGTCTTTAATATCAGTTTTAAGAAAAGTAATGGGAAACAAATGCATTTATTATATTTGTTAGCTCATACAACACACAACCATCTATGCAGGATATTACCAGGTATGAGGATGGGCCTGAAGCAACACTTGATCAGATATTTACCAACCAACAAGACTATGACTATAAACTGAAGTAACAGATACTGGTTTTTCTGATCACATGGCTTTAAAAATGCCAATAAAGAATGGGAACAATAAGAAATGTACAGGTACTGAAAAATATGTACATAGAAGACTTACTAATAATAACAACATAAGGAAATATAATAATATTCAAAAAAGGTGCACAGCGACAGAGAACAAACTGATGATGTAGTAAAGAAGTATGAAACACTTTTCACTGATTATAACTATTGCTATGATATTTAAAGGAATTAAAGTCAAAGAGGAGCCACACATAGGGTTTAAAAAATCGGTGTTCACTCTTAGAAACACAAGCAGGCATGTCAAAATAAATACAATAGGAAAATTTTACAGGTGGTAAAAGTGATAAGCAATGATTCATATGTCAACAGAAGAAATAGTAAATCAGAATTGTTCTGGCTGGTTTTAAACAATAGCATAGGAAAATTTAGAACTAAAATCCACAACTTCAAAATCAAAAGTGAGAGTAAAGTGACATAAGACGCTCAACAGATTGCCAATATATTTAATAAACATTACATGAACATAGCACCGAACATAATTAAAAGTATGTGCAGTTCAAACAAAAAACCATAAAAGTACCTGCTTCTGAAAAGACAATGTTTCTGCACACAGTAACAGAATCTGAGGTGAAAAACAATATTAATAAATTGAAAACCAAAATGTCTAGTGGTATTGACAGAATTCCAGACAAGGTATCAAACATAGTTCCACCTGTATAGATCCTCAACTAACTGAAATTATTAATATTTTCTTTGAGACAGGAGTGTTTCCATTAGAACTGAAGTTATCCACAATAAAGCTGCTCAACAAAAAGTACAGTACAGCTGACATAAACAATTACAGATGTCTCACTGTTGACAGGTTTTCTAAAGTAATTAAGAGAGTAGTGCATGAACAGCTAGATGTTTTCCTGAATAAAAATAAAATATTGACTAATGCTCAAAATGGTTTAGAAAGAATCAATCAACAGAAACAGCAGTCTTTCAGTTCATGAAAATGGTGCTAAAGGTCTTGGATATGAATGAATCAAGCTGTGGAATATGCTTAGATTAATGCAAAGCACATGATATAATCAGTCATGACTAACTGCTTATGAAACAAGTGTGTTTTAGGCTCTGGAGACTGGCCTTCAAATGGTTCAAATCTTATCTCTGTAATAAACGACATAGAAAGCAAATATGCCATGAAGGCAAGGAACTCCTTTCAAATTACAAAAAACTAGCTATGGAGTGTCCCAGGGTCCTGTATTAGGCCTTCTGTTGTTTCTGGCATATATAAATGATTTGCCAAACCATCTGAGCATCACTGACACAGTGATGTTTTCCAACGACATAAGCATTTTTATAAAATGGCACACTGAGGATAATTTTCAGCAGAATGTCTCTAAGACAATAACTGAAGCAGGAAAATGGTTTAGGGATAATGATTTGGTCATAAATAAGGAAAAACTAGTATGGATGAATTTTTTAAATATTAGAAATAAAGTTAGAAGTAGCATAAAAGCTGAGTTAGGGAATTATGCTATTGCACAAGCTCCATACACAACATTTCTAGGATATGGGTGAATTAGCACTTGAGATTGGAGAAGAATCTGGAAGTTTTGAATAAAAATGTAGGTAAATGCTGTTATGTGCTAAAGACTGTTGCAGCATTGAATCATTGTTGTGTGCCTGTTATGGTCATATGAATAGCTTGCTTAGCTATGGTGTGATCTACTGCAGAAACAAAGGCATGGCAAAAAAACTTTCAAACTACAAAAAAGGACCATCAGAATAATGAAAGGAGTTCCCTGTAGGGAGCCATTCAGGGAAATATTTAAAGAATTTAAAATAATGGCCCTTTCTAGCTTATACATTTTTGAATATGTGTGCTTTCTGAAAACTCACCAGGAATTTTCAACATTGAATAATCAAGTTCATACATACAAAACATGAAACAGACGTTTTTTCACAGAGAAATCAACAAAAATGCCCTTTACCAAATAGTGCATATTATCAGTCCAAAATACTCTTTACTTGATTGCCTGCTACAATAAAGAGAATTAAAGAATTTCATAAATTCTAAGTAGTGCTAAAACAACTATTGATAACATGTAGCTTTTACAACAGTGAAGAATGTCTGTACATAGAAAACTAAAATTATTTACGTTTTTTGATGTAAGATTGTATTTTCATGTAAAATTGTGAAAAACTTAAATATAGGAAATATTATTGTAACTAGCTCCAGCTATGCATTAACTACACTTGTTCAGTGTGTGTTGTTAATGAATTGAATTAAACTGGATTGAAGATGATCCAGAATTTTTCACTTTGTCTTACCTGTTCTCAATTTTGAAAAGCCCACAAAAAATTGTGATGGTAGCTGACACCTACTGCTTCCCCCATGTCTCAGTCTATTATATCAGACATCATCTCTTCCTGAATGATACATTGGTATTAAGGGGGGAGTCTGCCTTGTTGCTGTAATAGCAATACGTGTAACTTCTTCAGAAGCATTACAAATACTTTCACTTAATTCAGCACTGTCTGGAATATAATCATCACTGGCTTTGGACCCTTGCTCTCAAACTTTCTGCAGACATTCTAAATATTCCATTATTTTCTTTTCCAACAAATTATGAACAGTTTTAATGTCTGTATCGTGACTGTCAAAGCACTTTAGATACAGAGCATCACAATAATCAGCTCAGAAACTTCAGCATACATTATAACATCCTGGCACAGTCTCTGTTGAAAAGAAATAAAAGTCACAAAATTTCAAACATTCAACTGCTGTGTTCGAATGCAGGCTGAGTTGGAATCCTTTCACTCTCAGCTTCAAGCAGTGTTGGCTTCGGTCACACAGCTTGAGGCTGTTGCCAATGGGCATCACTGTGGGGGTCCAGATGGTGGTTAGTCGGGGACGGCCAGCTTGTCACTTGCATCCCCTGATCGAACAACGGCAATGGCTGCCCAGTATACTGCCCACATTGAGGCTGACCCCTCACCCGTGGTAGAGTGGGAGGTCGTCTCGAGTTGTGGCAGGGGCCGAAAGACATTCCGGAGGGCTGAACGGAAGGCCTCTCCAGTTTGTCTGATGAACCGATTTCAGGCTCTGTCTCCGGCTGATACTGACCTTCGGCCGGACATGGCTGCTTGTCCTGTTCCATTTCTACAAAGGCACAGATGGTGTTTAGAAAGGATAGATTGCATGCAACTGGTGGTGGCGTGTTTGTTGCTGTTAATAGTAGTTTATCCGCTAGTGAAGTAGAAGTGGATAGTTCCTGTGAATTATTATGGGTGGAGGTTACACTCAACAACTGAGCTAGGCTAATAGTTGGCTCCTTTTACCGACCTCCAGACTCAGCAGCATTAGTGGCAGAACAACTGAGAGAAAATCTGGAATACATCTCACATAAATTTCCTCAGCATGTTATAGTCTTAGGTGGAGATTTCAATTTACCAGATATAGACTGGGACACTCAGATGTTTAGGACAGGTGGTAGGGACAGAGCATCGAGTGATATTATACTGAGTGCACTATCCGAAAATTACCTCGAGCAATTAAACAGAGAACCAACTCGTGGAGATAACATCTTGGACGTACTGATAACAAACAGACCCGAACTTTTCGACTCTAAGTGCAGAACAGGGAATCAGTGATCATAAGGACGTTGCAGCATCACTGAATATGGAAGTAAATAGGAATATAAAAAAAGGGAGGAAGGTTTATCTGTTTAGCAAGAGTAATAGAAGGCAGATTTCAGACTACCTAACAGATCAAAACAAAAATTTCTGTTCTGACACTGACAATGTTGAGTGTTTATGGAAAAAGTTCAAGGCAATCATAAAATGCATTTTAGACAGGTACGTAAAACTGTGAGGGACAGGAAAAACCCACCGTGGTGCAACAACAACGTTAGGAAACTACTGTGAAAGCAAAGAGAGCTTCACTGCAAGTTTAAACACAGCCAAAACCTCTCAGACAAACTGAAGCTAAACGATGTCAAAGTTAGCGTAAGGAGGGCTATGCGTGAAGCGTTCAGTGAATTCGAAAGTAAAATTCTTTGTACCGACTTGACAGAAAATCCTGGGAAGTTGTGGTCTTACGTTAAATTAGTAAGTGGTTCGAAACAGCATATCCAGACACTCTGGGATGATGATGGCATTGAAACAGAGGATAACACGTGTAAAGCTGAAATACTAAACACCTTTGTCCAAAGCTATTTCATAGAGGAAGACCACACTGCAGTTTCTTCTCTAAATCCTTGCACAAACGAAAAAATAGCTGACATTGAAATAAGTGTCCAAGGAATAGAAAAGCAACTGAAGTCACTCAACAGAGGAAAGTCCATTGGAGCTGACAGGATACCAATTCAATTCTACACAGAGTATGCGAAAGAACTTGCCCCCCTTCTAACAGCCGTGTACCGCAAGTCTCTAGAGGAACGGAAGGTTCCAAATGACTGGAAAAGAGCACAGGTAGTCCCAGTCTTCAAGAAGGGTCAACGAACAGATCCCCAAAACTATATCTCTGACATCGATCTGTTGTAGAATTCTAGAACATGTTTTTTGCTCACTTATCATGTCATTTCTGGAAACCCAGAATCTACTCTATAGAAATCAACATGGATTCCAGAAACAGCAGTCGTGTGAGACCCAATTCACTTTATTTGTTCATGAGACCCAGAAAATATTAGATACAGGCACCCAGGTAGATGCCATTTTTCTTGACTTCCAGAAGGCGTTCGATACAGCTCCGCACTGTCACCTGATAAACAAAGTAAGAGCCTACGGAATATCAGACCAGCTGTGTGGCTGGATTGAAGAGTTTTTAGCAAACAGAACACAGCATGTTGTTCTCAATGGAGAGACATATACAGACGTTAAAGTAACCTCTGGCATGCCACAGGGGAGTGTTATGGGACCATTGATTTTCACAATATATATATAAATGACCTGGTAGGTAGTGTCGTAAGTTCCATGCAGCTTTTCGTAGATGATGCTGTAGTATACAGAGAAGTTGCAGCATTAGAAAATTGTAGCGAAATGCAGGAAGATCTGCAGCGGATAGGCACTTGGTTCAGGGAGTGGCAACTGACCCTTAACATAGACAAATGTAATGTATTGCGAATACATAGAAAGAAGGATCCTTTATTGTATGATTATATGATAGCAGAACAAACACTGGTAGCAGTTACTTCTGTAAAATATCTGGGAGCATGCGTGTGGAACAATTTAAAGTGGAATGATCATATAAAATTAATTATTGGTAAGGTGGGTGCTGGGTTGAGATTCCTTGGGAGAGTCCTTAGAAAATGTAGTCCATCAACAAAGGAGGTGGCTTACAAAACACTTGTTCGACCTACACTTGAGTATTGCTCATCAGTGTGGGATCCGTACCAGGTCGGGTTGACAGACGAGATAGAGAAGATCCAAAGAAGAGCAGAGCGTTTCGTCACAGGGTTATTTGGTAAGCGTGATAGCATTAAAATCTTGCTGTCCAGTTTTCGAGAGGGTGCGTTTCTGGATGAGGTATCGAATATATTGCTTCCCCCTACTTATACCTCCTGAGGAGATCACGAATGTAAAATTAGAGAGATTCGAGCATGCACAGAGGCTTTCCAGCAGTTGTTCTTCCCGCGAAACATACGCGACTGGAACAGGAAAGGGAGGTAATGATAGCGGCATGTAAAGTGCCCTCTGCCACACACCATTGGGTGGCTTGAGGAGTATAAATGTAGATGTAGAATAATAATAATAATAATCAACAGATACGAGGAAAGTAAACTGGAAAAAGAAAACACTACATGGCAAGCACCCGTATCTAACACAGCCCCACATCGATCAAGACGCATCCAACACCTGGCTAGGAAAAGGCAATATATACAGTGAGACGGAAGGATTCATGATTGCAATACAGGATCAAACAATAAACATCAGATATTAGAGCAAGCATATTATTAAAGATCCCAATACCACAACACATAAATGCAGACTTTGCAAACAACAAACAGAAACAGTAGATCACATCACAAGCGGATGTACAATACCAGCAAATACAGAATACACCAGAAGACATGACAATGTAGCAAAAATAATACATCAACAACTTGTCATACAACATAAACTAATAAAACAACATGTTCCCACATACAAGTACGCACCACAAAATGTACTGGAGAATGATGAATACAAATTATACTGGAACAGAACCATTATAACAGATAAAACAACACCACAAACAAACCTGACATCATACTCACCAATAAAAAGAAGAAATTAACACAACTAATCGAAATATCCATACCCAATGCAACAAATATACAGAAGAAAACAGGAGAAAAAATTGAAAAATACATCCAACTGGCTGAGGAAGTCAAGGACATGTGGCATCAGGATAAAGTTGACATTATGCCAATTATACTATCAACTACAGGAGTCATACCACACAATATCCACCAGTACGTCAATGCAATACAGCTACATCCAAACGTATATATACAACTACAGAAATCTGTAATTATTGATACATGTTCAATTACCTGAAAGTTCCTAAATGCAATGTAACATATACCGTACAGTTAAAAGGAAGTCACACTTGATCAAGGTCTGCGTCACTTTCCATTTTTAACCAGACGTAATGTCTGAGAAAGCAAAGAAGATAATATAATAATAATAAAATAATAAAAATAAAAAAGTATTGTTGCATTAGACAGACTAAGTTTCAAAACTAAACAATGGAAAGTCCAGGTTGGATTAATGACAGTCCTATACAAAAGTATAGATGGCTTCTCACTGTATAATGGAGATGTAGATTAAAAGATAGGCACATCAAAAAGACTGTCAAACAAGGAAACTTTTGGCCAAAAAGGCCTTCATCATCATTAAACAACATACATACACACAAACACTCACACAAAGATGGCTCAAGCACATGAACACAGTCTCTGGCTGCCAAGGATTTTGGTTTATTTGTTTGGTGGTCTTTTTGTTGTGCCTAACTATGTCTCAGCTCCTCCACAAAATGGTGAGTAGCAATTAATTCTTTTCATAATATTATCATTAAGTTTCAAAATCGTCATTTTGACCACTTTGGCAGTCCTAGTGTAAAGGAACATCAAAATTATGTATGAGATTTCAGTGATGTCATGTTCTAAGAACTGCCTGCCCCATCCACTTCACAGCAAAAGTTGATATTAAACCATATTTAAAAGGAAAAAAAAATCATAGTTTTAGGTTAGCTTTTGTCTGCAAGTCCCTCGCACTCCCCAATATGAGAGATTTTATCACTACATTATGTCAGTACTTTTACAAGTTCCTTTAGTGATTCCAATTGTCATTTCTTTGTTATTTCACTAACACAATTTCTCCCACAGAATACTGTATCACAGCTGTTTCTTTTGGGGCACTATAAGTCTATGGGTTTAGTGGAAGAGTCACATGAAGGTTCTGTCTAGGACCATGGTATTCCATCTAATTGTAAGATCTAACTGTTTACAAACACAGGCTTTCTCTGTGTTTGTAACTGATAAAATATTTGTTTTACAATTATTGATCCTTCCCCCATGAACCATGGACCTTGCCGTTGGTGGGCAGGCTTGCGTGCCTCAGCGATACAGATGGCCGTACCGTAGGTGCAACCACAATGGAGGGGTATCTGTTGAGAGGCCAGACAAACATGTGGTTCCTGAAGAAGGGCAGCAGCCTTTTCAGTAGTTGCAGGGGCAACACTCTGGATGATTGACTGATCTGGCCTTGTAAAATTAACCAAAACGGCCTTGCTGTGCTGGTACTGCGAACGGCTGAAAGCAAGGGGAAACTACAGCCGTAATTTTTCCCAAGGACATGCAGCTTTACTGTATGATTAAATGATGATGGTATCCTCTTGGGTAAAATATTCCGGAGGTAAAATAGTCCCCCATTCGAATCTCCGGGCAGGGACTACTCAAGAGGACGTTGTTATCAGGAGAAAGAAAACTGGCATTCTACGGATCGGAGCGTGGAATGTCAGATCCCTTAATCGGGCAGGTAGGTTAGAAAATTTAAAAAGGGAAATGGATAGGTTAAAGTTAGATATAGTGGGAACTAGTGAAGTTCGGTGGCAGGAGGAACAAGTCTTTTGGTCAGGTGATTACAGGGTTATAAATACAAAATCAAATAGGGGTAATGCAGGAGTAAGTTTAATAATGAATAAAAAAATAGGAGTGCGGGTTAGCTACTACAAGCAGCATAGTGAACGCATTATTGTGGCCAAGATAGACACAAAGCCCATGCCTACTACAGTAGTACAAATTTATATGCCAACTAGCTCTGCAGATGATGAAGAAATTGATGAAATGTATGACGAGATAAATGAAATTATTCAGGTAGTGAAGGGAGACGAAAATTTAATAGTCATGGGTGACTGGAATTCAGCAGTAGGAAAAGGGAGAGAAGGAAACATAGTAGGTGAATATGGATTGGGGGGAAGAAATGAAAGAGGAAGCCGCCTTGTAGAATTTTGCACAGAGCATAACTTAATCATAGCTAACACTTGGTTCAAGAATCATAAAAGAAGGTTGTATACCTGGAAGAATCCTGGAGATACTAAAAGGTATCAGATAGATTATATAATGGTAAGACAGAGATTTAGGAACCAGGTTTTAAATTGTAAGACATTTCCAGGGGCAGATGTGGATTCTGACCACAATCTATTGGTTATGAACTGCAGATTGAAACTGAAGAAACTGCAAAAAGGTGGGAATTTAAGGAGATGGGACCTGGATAAACTGAAAGAACCAGAGGTTGTACAGAGTTTCAGGGAGAGCATAAGGGAACAATTGACAGGAATGGGGGAAAGAAATACAGTAGAAGAAGAATGGGTAGCTCTGAGGGATGAAGTAGTGAAGGCAGTAGAGGATCAAGTAGGTAAAAAGACGAGGGTTAATAGAAATCCCTGGGTAACAGAAGAAATATTGAATTTAATTGATGAAAGGAGAAAATAGAAAAATGCAGTAAATGAAGCAGGCAAAAAGGAATACAAACGTCTCAAAAATGAGATTGACAGGAAGTGCAAAATGGCTAAGCAGGGGTGGCTAGAGGACAAATGTAAGGATGTAGAGGCTTGTCTCACTAGGGGTAAGATAGATACTGCCTACAGGAAAATTATAGAGACCTTTGGAGAGAAGAGAACCACTTGTATGAATATCAAGAGCTCAGATGGAAACCCAGTTCTAAGCAAAGAAGGGAAGGCAGAAAGGTGGAAGTAGTATATAGAGGGTTTATACAGGGGTGATGTACTTGAGGACAATATTATGGAAATGGAAGAGGATGTAGATGAAGATGAAATGGGAGATAAGATACTGCGTGAAGAGTTTGACAGAGCACTGAAAGACCTGAGTCGAAACAAGGCCCCGGGAGTAGACAACATTCCATTAGAACTACTGATGGCCTTGGGAGAGCCAGTCATGACAAAACTCTACCATCTGGTGAGCAAGATGTATGAAACAGGCGAAATATCCTCAGACTTCAAGAAGAATATAATAATTCCAATCCCAAAGAAAGCAGGTGTTGACAGATGTGAAAATTACTGAACTATCAGTTTAATAAGTCACAGCTGCAAAATACTAATGCGAATTCTTTACAGATGAATGGAAAAACTGGTAGAAGCGGACCTCAGGGAAGATCAGTTTGGATTCCGTAGAAATGTTGGAACACGTGAGGCAATACTAACCTTACGACTTATCTTAGAAGAAAGATTAAGAAAAGGCAAACCTACGTTTCTAGCATTTGTAGACTTAGAGAAAGCTTTTGACAACGTTAACTGGAATACTCTCTTTCAAATTCTAAAGGTGGCAGGGGTAAAATACAAGGAGCGAAATGCTATTTACAATTTGTACAGAAACCAGATGGCAGTTATAAGAGTCGAGGGACATGAAAGGGAAGCAGTGGTTGGGAAAGGAGTGAGACAGGGTTGTAGCCTCTCCCCGATGTTATTCAATCTGTATATTGAGCAAACAGTGAAGGAAGCAAAAGAAATATTTGGAGTAGGTATTAAAATTCATGGAGAAGAAGTAAAAACTTTGAGGTTCGCCGATGACATTGTAATTCTGTCAGAGACAGCAAAGGACTTGAAAGAGCAGTTGAACGGAATGGACAGTTTCTTGAAAGGAGGATATAAGATGAACATCAACAAAAGCAAAATGAGGATAACGGAATGTAGTCAAATTAAATCGGGTGATGCTGAGGGGATTAGATTAGGAAATGAGACACTTAAAGTAGTAAAGGAGTATTGCTATTTAGGGAGTAAAATAACTGATGATGGTCGAAGTAGAGAGGATATAAAATGTAGACTGGCAATGGCAAGGAAATTGTTTCTGAAGAAGAGAAATTTGTTAACATCGAGTATAGATTTAAGTGTCAGGAAGTCGTTTCTGAAAGTATTTGTATGGAGTGTAGCCATGTATGGAAGTGAAACATGGACGATAACCAGTTTGGACAAGAAGAGAATAGAAGCTTTCGAAATGTGGTTCTACAGAAGAATGCTGAAGATAGGATGGGTAGATCACATAACTAATGAGGAGGTACTGAATAGGATTGGGGAGAAGAGGAGTTTGTGGCACAACTTGACTAGAAGAAGGGATCAGTTGGTAGGACATGTTTTGAGGCATCAAGGGATCACAAATTTAGCATTGGAGGGCAGTGTGGAGGGTAAAAATCGTAGAGGGAGACCAAGAGATGAATACACTAAGCAGATTCAGAAGGATGTAGGTTGCAGTAGGTACTGGGAGATGAAGAAGCTTGCACAAGATAGAGTAGCATGGAGAGCTGCATGAAACCAGTCTCAGGACTGAAGACCACAACAACATTATTGATCAAGTAGCAATAACTTCTCAATGTTGCATTTTGATAAGATTCCTACCTATCATCTATGTACACATTAACAAGTTTTCAATTTGTCACAGTAAAGAGAATAAATATTGCAGTAAGTCAGTTACATACACAATTGGCAAATGAGGTACATTATTGTCACTAACATCTAACTATTGAAATACAGCCTTTTTTTCTGACTTCCAGAAGGTAACACCTAATATTTTCTGCCACCTGAAGAAACACTGCTGCTACTCAGGTATTTCTCCGAGATGAACTACATCACATTGGTACAATTATTATCATTAATTGGCATTTTCTAACTTCTGGAAGCTACCACTGATAACCTAATACTGTGTTAGTAATTGGGAAACATCATACTCCCAAAATTAAATAAAGTATATAATTTGCTAGTAATTCTTTTACATTGTATGGACACAAGGATTCTTGGATTACAGTTTCTATTAGTGTTGTAGTGGATGTAGTCAGTTGAATAAGTAATAAAGTGCTTAAACTATTCTGAACTACACAGGTACAGAGAAACAGCAGCTGAGTTACATATCTAAGAGATAAAAAAGGTTCCTGTGTATTTAGTTAAGTGTTAATTTGCAGTATATTTAAATGTGTATAAATCAAGAAAAATGCCCTTGATTGATATTGCATAATTTGGTTATCTTTAATGATGATTACTGCAGCAATTTATAGCACATTTTTCTCTCTAAAAATGTGTTCTTGTGCTTGTTCGACTTTCCTGGGGATTGTCCTTCATGCGGGAAGCTGTGAAACATGACATTTGAATGAATTTTTTTTTAAATTCTAGTGATTGTGATTGTGTAACCCTTTCAAAACTTTGATAAAAGAATCAATGAACAGGAAAAAATAAGTAGTAACTCACGCAGTGCTACATGGGCTGATCAGTACTTATCTTCAAGAGGTGCAACTCTACAGACAATGTAAACATACAAAGTAAAATTCAATAACAGAGAATCCATGACGAAAACAATACACAAAAGTGAAGGAAAGCAATCACTCAGCTGCAGGTGATTAATGTGGGGCACATATATTCACAAAAGAGCATAGAGATATCACTAGCTTACATACTACCATTCTTTATAATTTAAGCTCACATTCTCACAGAATGATGTGGACACCTAATGGAAGGCTTTGGTGCACTAACCAGGTATGTCAACTTTTGGCAAAAAATGAGATCTTCCCGCCACTGCATAGTTCGAAAATTGCTGTATCATGTGATACAAGAGTGAGACCTGTCCATGGGACCAATTCAGAATAAAAAAGAGAATGGCATTGTCAATGTCAAATGTTTGGGGCAAGAACTAGATATCTCCAATGCTTTCTTTGTCATTGCATCAAACATTACTCAGATTCTGACATGTGAAATGTATCCAAGAATTTCACTGTGTTTAATGTTACACAATATCTTTATTTAGACTCCTTGTTCCACTCTGAGAAGCTTTTCACTCTCTCATTTAGAGTACTGATGTGAGAAGTGCATTGTTTCAAAACATAGATCCTTTGAGTACTTCTCTGCACACAAGAATGTAGTTTGCTGTAGGGCATTATTATATCAAGTTACCTATCATGATTTTTTCACCTTTTTTGAGAAGAAACTTTATGAAGTGTCTCTGCATGTTAAAAATGAGAAATATAAAGATGTCATGAAATTTGCCAAGAAGTATGTGCCGGTCTCAGACATGGAACTTTATAAATGGTTCAAATGGCTCTAAGTACTATGGGACTTAACATCTGAGGTCATCAGTCCCCTAGACTTAGAACTACTTAAGCCTAAGTAACCTAAGGACATCACACACATCCATGCCCAAGGCAGGATTCGAACCTGCGACTGTATCAGGCACGCGGTTTCAGACTGAAGTGCCTATAACCGTTTGGCTACAGCGGCTGGCTGAAACTCTATAATAAGGTGGTGTGTGACAGAGCTGTTCAGATGCTGCCTACATTTCTACACAAGGAGAGGCACAGTGAACTTCTCATTAAGCTTCACAGCTGGTACTTTTATTACGGTGTCCATTTTGTTATTGTAATTCTCAGACTCTTTATCACATTCATTAACCTGCAGAGTCCTAATAACATATTCATGTGAATCTAATGCACCATAGAATGTAATGTGCACTCCAATTTTAAAAATTATAATCATAAAAAAAGAGTTTGTTGGCACATCAGTTGTAGGCTAAATTTATTTACACAACATTTGATGTATACATAAACTATCAAAACAACAGCATTTTTTAACCAACCCATTGTTAAGGGAACACCCATTATCAAAAAAGTGCACCAAACTTGATTACCTACATGACAAGCAAACATACCGTAAATTACAGGTATTATCATCATTATTCACTAATGTCACCATTACTTGTAACCTTGGAGGAGTCTACATCAGAAACAGATTCATTTCCTCCTTCCCCATCACCCCCATTGTCGTTCTAGAGCATGTCATCTTCACTGGCATCAACAGTATTTGAAATACAGCATTTCTTGAATGATTTCATGACCATTGGTTTTTTTATGCTTTTCTAGGCGGTCAAAACCCTATGTGCAATAATGTGGAGTGCAGCCTTCTTAATTTTTCATATCAGTGTCAGTTCACAGTTTGGTTCACAAAACCATTTTTTGTACTGTTGCTGAACATAACCATTGAAAGATTCATTTATACGAGTATACAAGGGTTGTAACACAGGAGTCATTCCTCAAGGAATAATTATAAGATCTCTAGCTAGGCTGTGGATCTTCTACTTTACATCATCTGTGAGATGACCTCAAAATGGTTTGAAAAGCCCACCAGAATGGAGTTACCATATGTTTCAGAGCCAGTCAACATTAATGTTTCAATCATCCATCACTTCTCTTGATTTTGAACAATGACATCATCAGGGAACAGTTTTTCATTATTAGGGGTCTTGTGGCATGAAGATAAAGAAGGGTGAAGTTTGCACACATCTGCTGTGATTGCCAGCATTATAGTTACGCATTGTTTTCACACCATGATGTTTTGATGTTAACTTCTTTCTCCTCTTCTCATCAATCATGTAATTATATGGCATATCAAACCAAAGTGGCACCTCATTAGCCTTGCCTATTAGGCTCATCTAAAAATTATTCTCTTTCCGAAGTGTGATGCCGTACCACTGATTTTCTTGAAGCTTTTTCTCAAAATGCTGTGGATGCTTTTGGCATACTCTTGACAGTATCATAGAGATAAGCCCACCCATTACATGAAGTGTTCAACCCATCCACAGCTAGCCTTAAGGATTTGCCTCAGTATTTTAAGAACTGCCGCCATCCCTTTTGCTATGTTTCTTACGGTGCCACTAGTAACAGGTTACCCATTCTTCCTCCTTTTATGGACTAATTCCAAAACTTTTATTTCATCATCAGGATTTCTTCCTTTGTGGACGCCAGTGAATTTCTTTCTGGTAACAGTAGCTGCAAAAAATGCCAATTACTGTTTCTTCCATAAGTTAATGTTACTCTAAGCTCCACTGAACTCACATTATGCCCTTCTATTACCACATTGTTCAGCATAAAGAATTTATTTATGCTTGAAAATAGCATCATATAATGTTCTTCTGTGCTTGCTATCCTTTTTGTGACCACCTAATGCAAACACAGTATGCAGTAATTGGCTAACAATAATGTAACATAGTTGAGAATTACAACAGTGCATTGTGACTTAAGGAAAAATACCTAATTTCAGTGATGCTGCCTGTGAATGATGGATTCAAATTTGTACTCAAACGTAATGTGCCATTAAATCTTATGCACACCAGAATATTGAATACTGCATATGGTAGAAACAAAGTCTGCATTAAATTCATGTACATATTGTAGTAGTTGTTTATTGTTTATTTTTTGACATCATGCTTGATAGCAAAGTTGTGTGGTGCAAAATCGAGACAAGTCCACTTTTTTTAAAATTAAATAAATATCATAATAAATTTTGGTTTGGTTATGTAATAAGCAATTACATTGAACTGGCACACTAAATTAAGGTTGGAAAAAGAAAAGACTGATGAATATATTTTTCAGTATGTGGACAGCTGTAAGCAACCATCATTCTTCCAGGCTGGACTACATTTACCAAACACTGTTGATAATAGGTGACTGGTAGGGTCATAGCCTTTTGAGATTTTGGACCTCCCTATCTGGGCAAAGCCTCCACAGGAAACCATGGAAAACTGGGAGTGAGTTTCTTTGTGTTTCCCACACGTTTTAAAAACTAAATTATCACCAGTACAAGAGCCACAAAGCGAAATGTTCCACTGATAACATGGCTCTCAAAGTACCAGATGTGGAATCTATGTTGGTCACCTTGTAAATAAGAGTGGTGATAAAAAATCAGAAATAATCCATTAGATCTAACTAAGGTGGTTAGATTTTGGGGAACACTCATTAGTCCTTAGGACCCAGATAATTTGTGGCCACTGTGTTTTATGTGTTGACCTGTGGTTGTGATATGAGGATACTGGATTAATTCTCCAAAGAAAACTCAGAAATGTCCTGAGACACATGGAAATGTCCATATTATGCTTTACACACACACACACACACACACACACACACACACACACACACACACAGAGAGAGAGAGAGAGAGAGAGAGAGAGAGAGAGAGAGAGAGAATAATTGAGGGCTTGTGCCACAAAGGTCACTGAGATGCTGTAAAGACAGCCTCACTGAAATGTCAATTGTCTCGTCATATCAAAAACAAAGATGAGGCAGCAAAAACTTGTGCTAGAATGGAGTCCCAGAAATACATGAAGATCTAGGGCATGATCACAATTGAGACAATGATATCCAGAAAGCCATGGGAGTTATCTGGCAGAGATGAGCTTAGGTCACATTAGTCAGAGGACTTGACTAAAAACGTATCATCACTGTAAGAGTATAGTTTATGATGAAAATTGCTGATGGTGCCAGTGGAAATGCTGATATTGTTACCAATGATTATGATAAATATAATGATGAGGAGGAGGAGAATGAGGAGGATGTATGTAGAGTGGTTTGTTATATGTGAATTGTACATGTTTGTATCTGTATCTGTCAATGTTGGTGCAACCTATTTATTTCAACCAACATTACAAAGGATTTGTCTTCTATTTACAGATACATCCAATGGTCCATTTATAGTGGGTGTTCGCACAAACAATGAAGTTACTGGCCGTGGCTTCCATCTGATGTACCGACAAAATATCTGCGGAATGACTTGATATATTTATTGAAATGCAACTGTGAATTGCACTATCAGTTACTGTAAACTTGATAATATTAACAAGTGCATTCAAAATGCATTCAAACATTCTCTTTGAGCTTTTGTTGACTCACCTACAATGATGAAATGAACTAAAATGTATGGGTCCATACAGCTGTAAGAATTCAGAATACGATGCAGTTTCATGCATTTGATAAGGTACTGATGGATTAGTAGCAATTGTGTTTATGTACTCATTTATTATTGTTTATTGTTAGTTCTTTTTGTATTAAATTATGATGCCACATCTGTATTATTAGGACTGAAATAAAGCCAAAGACTTCTGATATGTATATTAATATGATCAAACATAGTTTTTTATGTAGTTCTATACAACTTTTTTAAATTTTGTTTTCATATTGTTTACTTTAAATACTATCAAATACATTACTTCCAAGATGGTATTTTGAATTTATCTGAAGAGTAATGTGATATTATTCTCCACTTGAATTGTTACAGTGCCATAGGTCAAAATAGTTGTTTGTGATGCCAATTTCACTCCTGGTCATTAAAAGTTGTGGAAAGATTGGCACAGGTAGAATGTTATGCAGAAACTTCTATCATTGGTAATAATGGATGCCATGTTACTATCCTTTCACTACTATCTTCCTGTGAAGACTTTTATTGAAACATAGTTTTGACTAATGAAAAATCAGTAAGAAAAATGTAAAATAACATGTTATTGTTTTGGACTTTGGCCCAGAGACTGATTTGATGCAGCTCTCCATGCTACTCTATCCTGTGCAATCCTCTTCATCTCTGAATAACTACTTCAACATACTTCCTTCTAAATCTGCTTACTGATTCGTCTCTTGGTCTCCCTCTACAATTTATAACCCCCGCTCCAAACACATTTTCTTCCAATACTAAACTGGTGATCCCTTGATGTCTCAGAATACGTCCTATCAACCAACCCCTGCTTTTAGTCAAGTCATGCCACAAATATCTAGTATCCCCAATTATATTCAGTACATCCTCATTAATAGCATTTTGCTCCCTGTATTTTATGCCTCCTACCTTCACAATTTCAAAAAGAGTATTGAACTGAGCGTCATCAAAAGCTTTCTTTAAGTCTACAAAAGCTGTAAATGTAGGCTGGTGATTCCTTAACCTATCTTCTAAGATAAATTGTAGGGTCAGTACTGGCTAACATATTCCTACATTTCCCTGAATTCCAAACTGATTTTCCCTGAGGTCAGCTTCTACCAGTTTTTCTGTTCTTCTGTAAAGAATTTGTGTTAGTATTTTGCTACAATGACCTATTAAACTGATAGTTTAGTGATATTCACACCCATCAGCACTTGCTTTCTTTGGAATTGGAATTATTACATTTTTCTTGAAATCTGAGGATATTTCATCTGTCTCTTACATCTTGCACACCAGATGGAGGAGTTCTGTCATGGCTGGCTCTCCCAAATGTTATCTGCACCAGGGGCCTTTTTTGACTTAGGTCTTTGAGTGCTCTGTCAAATTCTTCTCACAGTATCATATCTCCCATCTCATCTTTATCTATGTCCTCTTTCATTTCTATAATATTGCCATCAAGTTCATCTCCCTTGTATAAAATTGAAAGAAAACAATTAATCAGATATTTATACCCATTCTTGTAATATAATTGCAAAAAATAAATGTTTTTATTTAAAGTGCCACTTGATATGGTTAATGAAGAGCTTTTCAGAATTAGTGGAGCTGTGGTTACAGACCAAGATGCAGTGTGAGTAGCAGTGACAGATATAAATTTCAGAAGGACATTAAGTGTTGGCTATGTTCAAACCGGAGTCACAAATACATAATTTAAATAAAGAATACCAGAAAAAGTGAATGCCTGAATTCAGAATCAGCATTGACTGTGCCAGTGCCAAATGGTAGTAAACTCTTATGTAAATATATTTAGAGATGTGATGAATCAAATTATAGTATGTTCCAGGCATGTTGATGAACGAAATATTTCAACATTGCACCTGACCACGATATTGTCAGAACTTGTATTGACTGTGTGAGTGAAAGTCTTGCAGAATCTGAGATAGGCATGAAATCTTACATGAGAGAGTCACTGCCTTACTACAGGGGCTATGTATGTAACATACTCAGAATTAAGGTTACATTGCCTGTCACGTGAAAACTGCAATTACTATAGTCAGCTTTGGTGATAAGGATGTTTAAATGACAGAAGCTGTTGGTATATCTCTGCAATTAGAACAGTGTGCAGACAGAGTATAATGAAGCCAATTCTGTCACCAATTCAGTGATAGAAACAACAAAATGTCAGTGGCATAGTATCCATTACGGTCCTTGTTATAATGTAGAGATGTCCCTTCCCCAACAGGAGTCCTTATGATAGTTATATTGTCATATGTATACCACAATCAAGTCCAAAATCAAAGCCAAGGTCATGAATGAAGTTCAATATTTAGTGCTGAAGGCATGTTTATTACTGATAGCAACATACAGCCAGAACAGAACTAACTTTGTGGACAGAAAGTGCAGTCATTTATACAAACATTAAATATTTCACAATTATATGATTTATACAAGCACAGAATATTCCATAATATATAAGCACTACAGATGTAAGATATTTCAAGAACCTTCCAGAAATGAGAAAGCTAGAAGTTGAAGAAATTAATTAAAATTTGTGCCATGATTGGGACTTGAACCCAATTCGCCTGCTTAGTATGCAGATGTGTTAAACATTACACCAATGTAGCAGTATAGTCCACTGCCCTCCCTAACACAAGCTTGGATTCACTTCTTCAGCCTATTTTCCCCTTCTTAAATCATCAGTATTGCCAAGGCTTTTCAGTATTGGAACAGCACCCTAGCTTTGTATGTTATGGGTAAATGTACCTCAGGCATGGGTGATCTATTGATCTGATGGAATTAAATTTTCCTTGAGACATATGAATCTCAAGTTTATCTTCAATAATGATTGAAGCTGAAGAAATGAATTAAAATTTGGGCCACCATTGGAACTTGAACCTTGGTTTCCTGCTTACAAGGTAGATGCACTATCCATTACACCACAATGTACAAGCAGGATTTTCCACTTTCGTAAAAAGCTGGGATGCTATTCCAACACCAGAGACCCTTACCAATACTCATAATTTAAGAAGGGGAAAATAGGCTCAAGATACGAGGGCATTGGACTAGGATAGTCCATGCAGCTGTGTTAGCTATACTACTATGGTGGTAAAGGCTAGCACATCTGTCTACTAAGCAGGAGACCTGGGTTCAAGTTACAGCTGTGACTCAAATTTTAATTCATTTCTTCAGCTTTTTTCATTATCAAAGATAAAGTTGAGACTCACATGTCTGAAGGAAAATTTAACTGCATCAGTAATGATAAAGTCCAAATAATATATAATTGCTGGTGGCTCCACAGCTTGTTATATTGCCCCCACTCATGTAGAAACAGCCTCATTCTTTCAGAAGTTCTCATTGGAGCTGACGATAACACCATGGATCTATATCTTGTCAGAGGTCCTTTGTATAGTGGCACTGGTGGGGCTCTCATTCTGGTTGTGTTGTTCCATCTTCTTCACCATGAGAGCATCAAAGGTAGCTCCTCCCATTAATGCTTCGCTATAGTTGAGTGTGGCTTTAGTTCCCCTGAACTACCTGTTGCCTATCTGCACCTCTGAATTGTGGCAGGGCTTCATAAAGAAGACATGGATGATGTCTCTGCACTTTTATCTTCTTGATGAGTGGTCATAATCTCAGCTTCACATGTAAGGTCCAAAATCTACAAAAGATATGATACAGTACAAAACAGCTCTTTAGTAATTACTCTGATAGTCCCACTTTGTGCACAGATGTAAATATCTGTAACAATGTCCTGGTCTGTATATCACCAGCCAGTGTTTGGCATTACAGCAGTCTCGAACTTTCTCCTGGGCGTCCCTGTATGCCAGCTGCCATGCTCCTTTGGTAGTGGTGAGGAGGATCATCCGTTGAAAATGGCACAGGATACCCATTGTTGTTTTGGCCTCACAACCGTGGACCAGAAAGAACAGTGTGAAGTTGGTAGTGCCTTGCTTCACTGTGTTGAATGTGGATGTCACAATGGGCAATAGTGTATCCCAGTCTCCCTATTTGACATCAGCATATTCCAAGAGCCTATCCGCCAGTGTATTATTAAAGCATTCTGTGAGGCCAGTCGTCTGTGGATGGTAGGCAGTTATCATTCTGTGGCTGATATCACATCTTGAAATTATCTCTAACAGTAGTCTCAACTGGTAAATTTCTCCATGATCAGAGATCATCTCACGGGGTGTTCTGTGCTTTCAAATGATGTCTTCTTCCAGGAACATTGCATTTTCCGGAACTTAGATGATCAACATTGCTTTGGTGACAACACATTGTTGAGGTAGTCACTGCAGACTATTATCCATCAATTTCCATTTGTCAACTCTGGTAACCTCACCAGTAGGTTCAGTTTGGTGGAATGACATTTCTGCAAGTGGGATTGGTTCCACATGCTGCAGAGGTAATGGTGGCACATCCTTCCGTCATTGGCATTCTGTGTAGTGGCACACATTGTCTCTAACAGATTGGTAGAGAACGGGTTAGTTATACTTGTCTCTGATTCTGTCTAGAGTCTTTTTTAATACTAGGTGATCAGATGTTACAGCATCATGGAAATACTTCAGAATAGCTGGCCATAGATTAGCTGGGAATATGAGCAACCATTTCTCTCCCCTTGGATCATAGTTCATCTTACAAAATTCTCCATTTATTGATTGGGAGTCTCCTTTGGTCAGTTCCTCCCTCTTCAAGGCTTCCGTGGTTTCCAGCAGTGCTGGATCATCCCTCTGTTCAATGGCAATGTCATTTAATGCAGCAATGACTGAGATTTCATCAACACTGCTGTGTTCTGCCAAAGGAGGCAGTTGGTGGTCCTGTGTTTGTGTCCACTTTTGTGTATCACTGTAATGTACTCCTGAAGCCTTAAATTGCTCACTTGCCAATTGACCCAAAGGATTGTTCAGGCTAGTCAATCAGCAAAGAGAATGATAGTCAATCACAGTGGTGAATGGTTTGCCAAATAAATGTCATCAGAACTTGTTGATGACACAAACTACTGTAAGGCAATCTTTCTCAGTTGTAGAGTAGTTCACCTTGGACTTGGAGAATATTTTGGAAGCATAAACTATCACCTTTTCATCACCTTCCTGCATTTGCACTGTAACTGTCTCTATCCCATACCAATAGTGCAAAGTTCTCTCTTGGCATTCTCGTCATGCAATGCTAGGAATGGAGAAGATCCTTAATGATAAAAAAAGATATTTTTTGTGGATCACTCCAGGAGAATTTGGCATCCCCCAGTAGTAGTACCAGCTGGTTGTAATTAAAATGCAGCCTCTCTTGGAGGTCCAGTGTAGACTTAATTATTGTATGGCAGGGAAACTTGGTAGATATGGTAATGCTGTAATACAAAACCGATTTACACTGGAAACAAATTGGTTGCAGTTTTGGCCACCAGGTATAAATCTGATATGGTATGCCATTTGTATGATGGTATGGCATCCATGTTGAGATTTAAAAAGTGATAATGAAATTATGGCTATTGAGAAGGGGACAATGGACCGTTGGTGCAACTGTTTTATGGGAACGGCAGCAATTATAGTGCCGTATTCGGAGAGTATCTCCAGCTGAGAAGTCTGAGTAGAGGCACAATGTCATCAAATGCTTTAAAGAAGATCATAGCGAAATTCGAAAAGACTGGTGAGCTTGGTGTGGCACCTGCAAGAGGAAGGCATCCTAACCCAGTGGAAATTACTGACAAGGTTATTGTTGCTGTAGCTGCAGCACATAACCCAGGTGGTGCTAATGCTCATGCAGTGTCATGAGAATTGTTCATCCCATGGTCAACAGTACAGAAGTTTTTGTGGTGCATATGACAAGATCCAGATGGTGCAGCAACTGAAACCTCATGGTTCTAAGCTACACTCTGTATTCAGTCTTCAATTTCTGACACTGATGAGGTCACTGACATTTGGCTGGGCAATATTCTGTGGGTGAGGAGGCACATATTGTACTACAGGGTGCAGTGAATATGCAAAACAGCCAAATTTGGGGTATTGTTAAACGCGTGTTGTGCACTAAAAGTTGTTGTGCTCACCATATGTACACTATGTGATCAAAAGTATCCAGACATGCCTAAAAACAGATGTTTTTCATATTAGGTGCATTGTGCTGCCACCTACTGCCAGGTACTCCATATCAGTGACCTCAGTAATCATTAGACATTGTGAGAGAGCAGAATGGGTGCCTTGCGAGACTCATGGACTTGGAAAGGGGACAGGTGATTTGGTGTCACTTGTGTTATACATCTGTACGTGAGATTTCCACATTCCTAAACATCCCCTGGTGCTCTGTTTCTGATGTGATAGTGAAGTGGAAACATGAAGGGACATGTACAGCACAAAAATGTACAAGCCGTCATCGTCTGTTGACTGACAGAGACCACTGACAGTTGAAAAGAGCTGTAATGTGTAATAGGCAGACATCTATCCAGACCATCATGCAGGAATTCAAAACTGCATCAGGATCCACTGCAAGAACAATGACAGTTAGGCAGGAGGTGAGAAAACTTGGATTTCATGGTTGAGCAGGTGCTCATAAGTTACACATCACGCTGGTAAATGCCAAACAATGCCTCGCTTGGTGTAAGAAGCATAAACATTGGATTATTGAACAGTGGAAAGATGTGTGGAGTGACAAATCATGGTACACAATGTGGCGATCTGATGGCAGGGTGTGGGTATGGCGAATGCCTGGTGAACGTCATCTGCCAGTGTATGTAGTGCCAACAGTAAAATTCAGAGGGGGTAGTGTTATGGTGTGGCCTTGTTTTTCATGGAGGAGGCTTGCACCCCTTGTTGTTTTGCATGGCACTATCACAACACAGGCCTACATAGATGTTTGAAGCACTTTCTTGCTTCCCACGATTGAAGAGCAATTCGTGGATGAAAATTACATCTTTCAGCATGATCGCGCACCTGTTCATAAAGCACAGCCTATGGTGAAGTGGTTACATGACAATAACATCCCTGTAATGGACAGCCTGCACAGAGTCCTGACCTGAATCCCATAGAACATCTTTGGGATGTTTTGGAACGCCGACTTCATGCCAGGCCTCACTGACTGACATTGATACCTCTCCTCAGAGCAGCACTCTGTGAAGAATGGGCTGCCATTCCCCAAGAAACCTTCCAGCACCTGATTGAACATATGCCTGCCAGAGTGTAAGCTGTCATCAAGGCTAAGGGTGGGCCAACACCATATTGAATTCCAGTATTACCGATGGAGGGCACCACGAACTTGTAAGTCATTTTCAGCCACTCGTCTGGACACTTTTGATCACATAGTGTAACTTTGGTGTGGATTAACAAACACATTTACACTTGATCCATTCTTCTTTGAAGAGAGTACTCTCTGAGGGCCTGTCAGGCGTAATATGATGTCAGCACATTATCGTTAAGGGGTACAGTACGTGATTCCTGCTTTGGAAGAGTGCAGCTGTGTGGAAGCAACTGTTTTCATACCAGATGGGGCAATACCTCATGTTGCTTGCCCAGTGAAAGATCTGCTTAATGTAACCTTGCACGAATGTGTTATCTCTGGAAGTCTTCCAGATGCGTGGTCTACATAATGACCAGATCCAAATGCATGTGACTTTTTGCTCTGGGGATAACTTAAAGAACACCATTACCAGGAAGATGTTAGACCTTTACCTTATCTGTAGGCCAGTATACAGGAACAAATTGCTCACATTCCACTGGAACTGATGTGAGCAACTGTTGATCACATCAATTTGCAGATGTCCCTGATGCTTATATTGAATGAATTTTGTAAGCAGCTGTTAATAATACAATCAACATCACACCTTTCTCAATTGTTTGACCTTTTCTGCCCACATCCCATTCCTAATCTGTTACACGTGGAAGTGTTTCTATGTGCTTTCTTGCATTCAGGGCACCAGATATGCACAGTGATCAAAATAGGAATTAATTTCCTTCCAGCATAAGTTGCCTCCATATTTGAATATTACTGAGTTTGGCTGCCACACAGAATTACAGCTTACACCTGACCTCCTGTGAGTATCTGCACTTTAATCATTATCACCTGGCATTTTCAGGGGATGTGCCTTGGTAGAGGAACCTGTAAGGAATCGCCGATAGTATGAGCACATTCAGAGAAAACTCGTCAATCAAGAATGTGCCAAGGAGTTGGAAAATCTGTGACTGTTCTTAGTTTCTCTGGATTGAGGTGGATTCCATCACCATTAACTAGATGCCCCAAGATTTTTATTTCTAGGATGACAAAGATGCACTTTTTTCAGATTCAGGTGGCAGTGTGCATACACTTAAACATTGTCATCAGGTGGCTTAGATGTTCTTCAAATGTAATCGAAGGAAAAAAAAAAAAAAACAAAAAAAAAAAATGAGGTCATCCACATAGGAAAGACATATTATCCATTTAAGGTGTTGAAGCAGGTTGTCCATCATACAGTCATAGGTGGCATTATACACTCCTGGAAATTGAAATAAGAACACCGTGAATTCATTGTCCCAGGAAGGGGAAACTTTATTGACACATTCCTGGGGTCAGATACATCACATGATCACACTGACAGAACCACAGGCACATAGACACAGGCAACAGAGCATGCACAATGTCGGCACTAGTACAGTGTATATCCACCTTTCGCAGCAATGCAGGCTGCTATTCTCCCATGGAGACGATCGTAGAGATGCTGGATGTAGTCCTGTGGAACGGCTTGCCATGCCATTTCCACCTGGCGCCTCAGTTGGACCAGCGTTCGTGCTGGACGTGCAGACCGCGTGAGACGACGCTTCATCCAGTCCCAAACATGCTCAATGGGGGACAGATCCGGAGATCTTGCTGGCCAGGGTAGTTGACTTACACCTTCTAGAGCACGTTGGGTGGCATGGGATACATGCGGACGTGCATTGTCCTGTTGGAACAGTAAGTTCCCTTGCCGGTCTAGGAATGGTAGAATGATGGGTTCGATGACGGTTTGGATGTACCGTGCACTATTCAGTGTCCCCTCGACGATCACCAGTGGTGTACGGCCAGTGTAGGAGATCGCTCCCCACACCATGATGCCGGGTGTTGGCCCTGTGTGTCTCGGTCGTATGCAGTCCTGATTGTGGCGCTCACCTGCACGGCGCCAAACACGCATACGACCATCATTGGCACCAAGGCAGAAGCGACTCTCATCGCTGAAGACGACACATCTCCATTCGTCCCTCCATTCACGCCTGTCGTGACACCACTGGAGGCGGGCTGCACGATGTTGGGGCGTGAGCGGAAAACGGCCTAACGGTGTGCGGGACCGTAGCCCAGCTTCATGGAGACGGTTGCGAATGGTCCTCGCCGATACCCCAGGAGCAACAGTGTCCCTAATTTGCTGGGAAGTGGCGGTGCGGTCCCCTACGGCACTGCGTAGGATCCTACGGTCTTGGCGTGCATCCGTGCGTCGCTGCGGTCCGGTCCCAGGTCGATGGGCACGTGCACCTTCCGCCGACCACTGGCGACAACATCGATGTACTGTGGAGACCTCACGCCCCACGTGTTGAGCAATTCGGCGGTACGTCCACCCGGCCTCCCGCATGCCCACTATACGCCCTCGCTCAAAGTCCGTCAACTGCACATACGGTTCACGTCCACGCTGTCGCGGCATGCTACCAGTGTTAAAGACTGCGATGGAGCTCCGTATGCCACGGCAAACTGGCTGACACTGACGGCGGCGGTGCACAAATGCTGCGCAGCTAGCGCCATTCGACGGCCAACACCGCGGTTCCTGGTGTGTCCGCTGTGCCGTGCGTGTGATCATTGCTTGTACAGCCCTCTCGCAGTGTCCGGAGCAAGTATGGTGGGTCTGACACACCGGTGTCAATGTGTTCTTTTTTCCATTTCCAGGAGTGTATATTCAAAAAGATATGAAGGAGATTTGAAGGTGTCTCGTCTGCTTTGCAGGTCATGCAGGTCAACACCATGACCACTTGACCATGATGCCATCAATGTCTACTCTGCCTAATGTTGCACTTGTTAAGCTTTGGTCATTCACCATTTCTGATTGGCTTCCTTTTCACAGTTCTTCCTGTTTTCATGCTTGAACTGCTTTCAGTTTTTAATGGGCTATCCACTGGGCCCTCTTACCACTAAATGTGAGGGGATTGCAATGGGGAGTTTCCCTTGCCAGCGCCTCAAATGGATTATTGTGTGATAAAATTCACAGCTATAATATACTATAGCTCATTCAGAAACCCACAAAATAAGTTTACTGTCAGTACAACTTCAACACAGACTGACATCCGATCTAATTTACTACAGTATATCTGAACAGTGTGTTATCATCCAGCAGGATTTATGCTGATCAATGCCACCACCTGGTGGCACTGACATTAACTTCTAGTTGAGTGGCAAGGACTAGCTGTCCTCGTCGAGAATTGTGCACGTTGCTTATAAATCCATATGTATTTGGACCATAAGGCAATTGCATCATACGAATTGTGCACGTGCAAACACTCGAGGCACTGAATCTGGTGGTACCAGAGCCAATGGCACCAGAGCCAATGCACTTGAGCCAGTAGCATTCGAGCTGGTGCCACTAGAATAGCAAGAATACGAGCTCCTCAATGGGTGTCATCAGGGAATGCAGAGGCCTTGAGGAAATGTTCCAACTATGGGAGAAATGCAGGCCATTAATCCAAGGTGATGTTGATGACCTGAGGAGGCAGAGGCTGCTTTGTAAAACCTGGACCACCACAGCAGTGAAGTGGGGTATCTGGTACCAAAGAAGCTTGGAGTTGCACTCTAAGAGCTGCACTCGAAGCCAGAATTGCACTAAATGTCTGTGGTGGCATACCGGTGAATGAAGAGAAAGGCTATACTGGTTGAGTGCTGATCACTGGGAGGGGAAGGTGGAGGGGGGGGGGGCAGTAACAATAAAACCAATTATCCTAATCATCAACTGATGTGATGAGAACATTGCAGAAAAGTTTTACTCTGTTCTACAGCTAGTACATCCTGAGTGGATCATGTATGCCACTAGTGAACAGATGTGCCCAAATAGCTGAAGGGCAATGGAACTTAATTTAATCTTCTCAAAAGTACTGTAACAGTTCCTTGGTATGTACATGCTATCTCCACTGATGACACTATATGTTGCCTGGTCTGTTCAAGTAGGGTAGTATTGAAAGAGACCAGCAATATTTGTACATGGATGTAGTCTGTGGTGGGTGCACTCCCAGTGACTCAGAAGTTTGGACATGGTTGTGAGGCAACAGGCTCCAACTGGTAGGCCATGGGCATAGCCAGTGTTAAGCCATGAATAGCACCCTGATTGTGAGGGCTGCAAAGCGGTTGATGTTATGCCCAGAGAGCCATGAACTGTGACCTCCTGATGTTAACTGACTGGTGAACAGTCGGGTGGCAGTCTACAAAGCCACCTGGCAGAACACTGTGAAAGTATGATGTTGGCAAACTACTCACAGAGGCAAGATAATGCTAATAATAGCAGCATCGCATACCACGAGTGCAGGGGCACTGGGTGGTGTGGTGACTACTGGGCTGTGATCTCCATTGTTGCATTGCTGGCATACTGGGTGGGTGGTGACCCAGTTATATCACTGTGTAGTTGGTGACTGAGCTACAGGTGCAGCCAAAATTCGACATCTCTTTTTCTTAAGGAGGAGATGGCACAGCCATCTTAGCTGCATGGCCTCTAGCTCTTAGTTAGGTGACAACCGAGGATAAGGCATCCTTCTTTCCTAATGGGAATATGATGGCACTGTCTTGGGTTGGCAGCTGTGACGCAGGCAACAGATGAGGGAGCAGAATCCGTTCTTCCCCAAGGGAGAGATGGGCTGGGACCATCATGGAGAAGAAGTGCCTCCCAAAGGGAGGAACCATCCTGTGGGGGGACTGTTTGTCCAAGAATGGTTGCCAGTGGCAGACTGGACCCAGACCAACAGCGCTAAAGCAACTGTGGAGCAGGAGAAGTACACTTGGGTAACAATGGAGAGGAACAAACGTGGAAAGAAAAGACATGCAGTATCATAATAGAAAAAATGGTGACCAGGCCACCAAAGACGATAGAACCTGGCATTATCGTGCCTTGTGTTGATACTTCCAAGGCAGGAGAACTGGATTTCTGGAAAGTCTAGCTGGTGTCCAAAGAATGTGGGCTGAACATCGGAGACATGCAAAAAAGAAAGGCATAACCTAGGGTGACTTGTCAGCAGTGGACAAGTTGTGATCAATGGGGTCAGAAGAGAGTGGAGTGTTACCATAATATGATGGAGTGGGTGAGTTCATGGAGTGTATGGCTGCTATAGGCACAGGTAGTAAAAGAGCAGGACCAATTTATGCAGATGTAGGGGGGAGGGGGGGGGCAGTGGGTGGGAAGTGTAAGGCCTGGTGGCAGGGGCTGTGACAGTGGTGCAGGAGCCAGTGGCAGTGCAGCCAGTGGGGTCTGTATTGCAAATGCCAGGGGCAAGGGAGCCATGGGTGGGAGAGTTGAGGCTGAGGAGGAGTCAGAGCCTGAGGAGTTACAGAAGCCTGGGGAGGTGTCGAAGCCTCAAGAAACATCAGAGACTGAGGAGCGTTTGGAGGCATCAGAGCTTGTAGAATGATTGGAGCCTGAGGAGGGAGAGATTTTTGAGTTGGAGTTGGAGACCTACAATGTGTTGGAGCCTGAGGTGGTGTGGGGACCCTGAGGTTACTACACAGGCGGAAGGGGCATTGAACCCCGGAGAGAGGCATTGTAGCTCGAGGAATCATTGGAGCCAGAGGAGACGTTGGAGGATGACTCAGAATATTGAGAAGTGCAGAGATAGGACACTTGATATGAACAAGCAGGAGTCCCATATGGAAGGGAAGCTGCCTCGAGAGAAGGAGGGTATGTAGGAGCACTGGATCTATTGTGGGCAGCATTACGAGCAATGGGATGCTCCTGCAAGTGGACATAGGATGGGGTGTAAAGGTCCATCCCAAGGAGAAGGGACTGCAGGGCATGACAAGCAGGAGCACTGGAGTAGGACAGGTGAGATACCCCTCAACGAGTATCATTGTGGAATGCAGACTCCTTGAGGAAATGTTCCAGCCATGTGAAGGCCACAAATCATAGATAACGTTGAACACCCGAGAAGGTGGAGGTTGCATCATCGATACCTGGTATGGGGCAGTGGCGAAGTAGATGAGCTGCTGCTGGAGAAGCTCAGAGCTGTACTGTAAGAGCTGTATTTGAAACTGGAGCTACGGGTCCATAGTGACACACTGGAAGCAGACAGAGGCATTGAGAGCACGTGAACGTTGCGAATGGGGATGGAGGTTAAATTGGGGAAGGGGGACATAATTTCAAAACCAGTTATCCTCGTTGCCAACAGAAAAGACAAGGAGAGTGCAGAAAAAATTTTGTCCTTCTTGGCAATTGATATGTGATGAATGTGTGTGATGCATGCTGCTAATCAATACGTAGCCATAGAACGTGGACCTTTATTTAGTCTTCTGAACAAATCCAATAATATATATATATATATATATATATATATATATATATATATATATATATATATATATATATATAATAGAGGGAAACATTCCACGTGGGAAAAATATATCTTAAAACAAAGTTTGGTAAGTCACATCATCTTTGTTTTAAGATATATATATATATATATATATATATATATATATATATATATATATATATATATATATAAACAAAGACGATGTGGCTTACCAAATGAAAGTGCTGGCAGGTTGATAGACAGACAAACATACACACGAAATTCAAGCTTTCGCAACCAACGGTTGCCTCATCAGGAAAGAGGGAAGGAGAGGGAAAGATGAAAGGATGTGGGTTTTAAGGGAGAGGGTAAGGAGTCATTCCAATCCCGGGAGCGGAAAGACTTACCTTAGGGGGAAAAAGGGACAGGTATACACTCACACACACACACACATATCCATCCGCACATACACAGACACAAGCAGACTGTCTGCTTGTGTCTGTGTATGTGCGGATGGATATGTGTGTGTGTGTTCCTTTTTCCCCGTAAGGTAAGTCTTTCCGCTCCCGGGATTGGAATGACTCCTTACCCTCTCCCTTAAAACCCACATCCTTTCGTCTTTCCCTCTCCTTCCCTCTTTCCTGATGAAGCAACCGCTGGTTTGCGAAAGCTTGAATTTTGTGTGTATGTTTGTGTTTGTTTGTCTGTCTATTGACCTGCCAGTGCTTTCATTTGGTAAGTCACATCATCTTTGTTTTTAGATATATTTTTCCCACGTGGAATTTTTTCCTCTATTATATAATAAATTTTTTCACTAAACGTTACCTGGTCTGTCCAAACAGGGTATGACTGACTGCATGGAAATCTGCATACATGTATGTAGTGTGTCTACTCTCAATGACACTGTGGTTAAGACACTGTCATCAGACAACAGCCTCTGACTGGTGGGCCACGGTTGTGGCTGGCATTAAGTGTGGAGTGTCCTGCACCCTTGGCGAATGGAACTCTGATTGAGGGACTGAGTAGCAGTTGGGGTTAAGCCCATAGAACTATGAACTGTGAACTCCTGATGTTGACTGACTGGAGAGCGGCTGGATGGTGTCCTATAAAATTTTCCAGCAGAAGAATACCATGAAATCATGGTGATGATATGTGACTCACAAAGGTAGTACAGGGTGAAAAGTATTTAAACCGACAAACTCTGGGAGGTTGTAGGGGACATCTAAACAAATATTTTTCCCTAATGTCATTTTTTCGTATGAGGAGCAGTTAAACCGGTAGAGGAAGATTTCTCTGGCGGCAAATTAATTAAACCAAAAAACACTTTTCCATTTTTTTATGACCAAGAGACAACACATTAACACAACCCAATTTCAATTACAGTAGATTTTCAAATATGTCTCCATTGACACGTAAACAAAGGTTACACCATCGGATCATGTTCTGACACAAGCAAAAATCCCAGAAGTGTCCTGAATTGTTCCTGCTGCTGCTACTATCCGGGCAACTCGATCCTCTTCTGGTGCAACAGGAGTTGCATAAACAAGGTTGTGCATCTCTCCCCACACAAAAAAGTCCATAGAGGACATATCTGGGGATCGAGCAGGCCATGGTACAGGACCACCTCTGCCAATCCACATTTCTGGGAACCGTTGGTCCAGGAATCGACGCACACGGCGAATGAAAAGTGCTGGCACCCCGTCATGTTGGAACCACATGCGTTGTCTTGTAGGGAGCAGGTAGTTGATAAACCCGCTGTGCAGCCATCTGTTGTGGTGCGCTACGTAGTACGCACCAACCATATCAATGTACTCACTCCAGGTGTATCTCTCCATTAGTAAACAGAGACAATGCACTACTACACTGGTGGACAGCAGTTGCCTACAATTGAAGAGCGTAATACGCCCTCTAACAACTGAAGAGCGTAATACGGCCTCCACCGGTTTAAATAATCCTCATACGAAAAAATGACATTAAGGAAAAATATTTGTTTAGATGTCCCCTAAAACCACCCAGAGTTTGTCGGTTTAAATACTTTTCACCCTGTATAGTATCTGTGATACCAGTACTGATTACAATGAGAATAGCACAACCTGATACTGTGCTGGTTACTGGGGTGTGATCATGGCAGTTGTGTTGCTGGTGTACTGGAAGAACAGCAACCCACAGTACATCACTGTGTGGTTGCTGGCTGGGCCACAGATCCAGCTGAGGTGCAGCATACCTCTTTCCGAAGGAGAAGCTGGTGGTGTCATCTAGATTGTGGTTGTTGGCTTTGATACAGGCGACAACCAAGGATATGGAATGCCTGAGATCCTAAGTAGGAGACAGGAAAGCCATATCACTGTGTGGTTGGTGGCTGTGACGTAGGCAACAGCTGAGGGTGCAGATTCAATTCTTCTGTGAGGGAGACAGTGCAGATTCATCGTGGAGAGGAATTAGCTCCTGAAGTGAGGAGGTGTCCCAAGGCAGGACAGCAGATCCAGGAATAAGTGTCATTGGTGGGGATCTGGACTCAGAAGAAGGGGCCAAACACCAGCAGTGCTGAGGAAGCACAAGGCACAGCAGGTCTGCTCAGCTGAGAGTGGGGAGGAGCATATCTGGAAAGGAAAGACTCGTAGGGTCATTGTCAAGAAAGGGCAACCAGATCACCAAATACAGCAAGATGTGGCATTGTGAGACCATGCAGCAAAACTTCGAAGACTGGAGAATAGGAGTTCTTGGAAAGTCCATCTCGTGTTGTATGGAGAGTGTCCATACGAGAAGAAACAGGCCCACAATGTGGAGAGTGGAAGGCCACTGAGGTCACAGGATACAGCAATGACGTCTGGGAATGGTAACTAGGCTGGGGCAGTGCAGGGTGAGGTGCTGCAGAATGTGAAATGTGCTGCGAAAACACCTGTCAGTGAAGAAAGCAGCAGCATGAAGCGAGTGTGACCTACACTTGAAAAGGAAGACGTACCAGGAGAGGAAAGAGAGCATTGACTGTGTGGGCTGAGTGTCGCTGATAGGCAGAAAGCAAGATGCAACCAAGAGTCACCTCTCAGTCGGGTACAAGTCATGGTCAGTGGGTTCAGAAGAGAGTGGAACAACGTCAGAACTGAACGAAATGGGTGAGTTAGTGGAGTGGACAGGTGCTGACGGCATAGGAAGCGAAAGAGTGAGACTGATGGAGTGGGTTTTGGGCAGGCTGGCAGTGTGAGGTCCAGTGGTGGGAACACAAAGACACTGGAGCTGGTGACACAGGAGCCAGTGGCACTGGAGCATGTGCTACAGTGCTGGTATCAGGGGAGCTGGGGGTGTAGGAGCAGAGAATGAGGAGGCATTGGGGACTGTGGAGATGTTGGAACCTGAGGAGGTGTCAGAGACTCAAAAGGCGCTGGAGCCTGAGGAGGCATCAGAGTTTGAAGAGGCGTCACAGCCTGAGGAGGCATTACTGTCTGAGGAGGGATTGAAGCCTAAGGAGCTGGTGTATCCTTAGGAGGCATTGGAACCTGAGGTGAAGATGGAGGCAGAGGATGCATTGAAGCCTGAGTATGCTGAGGAGGTGTTGCAGATGATGCAAAATACCAAGGAGTCCAAAGAAGAGGACAGTCAGTAGGGACCAGCTGAGAGTCCCATAGGGATGAGGAAGAGGCTGTTGAAGAAAGAAGGTGCATAGGAGCACGAGATCCGTTGTGGCTATTGTCATGAGCAATGAAATAATCCTCCAAGTGAACATAGGGCAGGGTGTAAAGTTCCATCACATGGATAAGGGACTGCAGGGCGTGATAAGAGGACTCCAGGAGCCCCCACCCATGAGAATCATTATGGAATCCAGAGACGATGAGGAAATGTTGCAGTCATATTGTGGGACACAAATTCAGGGTGGCTTCGAAGGCCCAAGGAGGCAGAGGTTGTGTCGTTGCTGTCTAGTCTGGGTCAGTGGTGGAGTGTGTATCTGCTGCTAGAGGAGGTCAGAAATGCACTGTAAGATCTGTACTGAAATCCAGAGCTGTGTCACGAAATCTGATTGTCGTATAGGAGGAAGATAGAGATATAGGGAGCATACAAACATGGTGAGTGAAGATATAGCATACAGTGGTTGAGCACAAGTCACTGTGGGTGTATGGGTAGGGGGGAGGTGGAGGGCGAAGAAATTCCGAAACCGATTTTCCTTGTCGCCAACTGATAGGACGAGAACGCTGCAGAATACTTTTGCCCTTGTCAACAACTGATATATCTGGAGTGGTTGATGCACTCTACTAATGAATAAATGAGCCCAGGTAGCCAAAGAATTGTGGAAGTTTATTTAGTCTTCTGAACAGATACAGTAACAGTTTCTTAGAAGGTACATGTCATCTCCATTAATGGTATAATAGTGATTAAACATTACCTTGTCTGTCACAACAGAGTATAACTGTCATAGGCCAGAAATTGTTGCACAAGGACGTAGCCCACTGTATGTGCACTGATGATGACTCAGAATTCTGAATGCAGTTGTGAGGCAACAGATTCTGATGGTGGACTGTGGGTGTTGTCTTCGTTAAGTCCAGAGTACAATGCACACTCGCCTAATGGGATTTTGATTGGGAGACTCGTAGTGGTCGGCATTAAGCCCAGAGAACCGTGAACAGTGAATTCACAAAGTGGAGAGTGGCTAGGCAAGGTCCTCTAAAGCTGCCCAGCAGAAGAGTACCACGAAAGTTTGGTGGTTGTATGTGATTCGCTGAGGCGAGACACTTCCGATGATACCAGTATTGCATATGACAAGAGTAGTTCCAGTTGATACTGTGGCACCTGCTGGGTTGCGAACTCCACAGTTGTGTTCCTGGTGTGCTGGAAGGGCTACAGCCTGCAGTACATCACTGGGTTGTTGGTGGATGGGCTATAGGAACAGCCAAGGTACAGCATAAGATGACATAAGAACGACAGATGTCCAGAGACCTGGATGACATCTTGGCAAACATTGCTATGGTATTAGTGTGTAAAAAGTGAGGCTTTAAGGTCAAAAGTGGTATGTTTGGTGTTAGGAATATTTTATAGGATTGGGTGTTATTCCTTTTGCATCTGCCATCACCTGCCACATATGAACAATACTTTTTTTTAGCCTGCAACCCCCCGTAGGATACCTGTATTTTCTGCAAGGCAGTCCAACGCTTCCGCTGACAGATGTGGTAGGCTGTTGAGTGACTGAGCAATATGACTCTCTACCACCTCTGAAGACCTACATAGTAAATGCCAGAATAAGATGATGTCATTGAAACAAAAGGGGACACTAAATATAACAATGGAATGCCTCTGAACCAATTCATCAGTATGGTACACAGGCTACACGCGTTTTCTCGAACTTTAATAGAGTGGTGCATGGAGCTGAGGAACAAAGCTTCACTCCACACGCAGACTGCGGTAGAATGAATAACCGAGTGGAGGGAAGATGTACGGTCATAGTGCATGGCGACCACAAGGAAATGAGACTTATAAGAACTAATTTTCAGGTCAAGTGTTCCATAGTACTGAAGAACTGTGCAGCTCCTATTCAGCTACTATGTCTGTACTGCGGAGGTGGCGAGATGCGCCTCTGCTAAGGCTCAGGCAAACAGGGGACATAATAACTGATCATTAAAAAACAAAGAAAGTACGACAGTTTAATTTGGAGAGGCATATGAATACTTCTTTCCCTCATGCTCCTATCTTATGCCTGTGAGAAGAAGCCTTTCCATCGGCGCACAACTGTACACTGATGAGACAAAACATGACCACCTGCTTAGCAGCTTGTTTGTCCTTCTTTGGAACGAAATACATTACTGATTCTGCATATCAGGATCCGACAGACTGTTGGTAGGTTTGTTGAGGTATGTGGTATTAGATATCTACGCACAGGTCATGTAATTCATGTAAATAATAGGACTCTGATTTGTATACGGAGTGATGGCATCTGGTAGTTACCCAGATGGGTTCCATAGGGTTTACATCAGTTGAATTTGTTCGCCGAGACATCAATGTGCGTTCACTATAGCGCTCCTCAAACCACTGTAGCATGGTTCTCACACCAAGACATGGACAATTACGCTGCTGAAAGATGACATCGACATCAGGAAAGGCATCCAGCACGAAGGGATGCTGTTGTCAGCGTATCTTCAGTTACTACTATAAGTCCCATGCAAGTACAGGAGAATGTCTCCCGTAGCATAGTACTACTCCCACTAGCCTGTGTCCGTGGCGCGTTGCACGTTTCGAGCTGCCGTTCACCTCTATGACGGCGTTTGCGGAGACGACCATCGACCTAGTTAAGCAAAAATGTGATTAACTCGAAGATCTGACACGTTTCTATTGATTCATGGTCGAATTCCAATGGCCATATGCCCATTGCAATCGTAACTGACAACGTCGTTGGGTCAACATGTGAACACGTCAGGGTGGTCTGCTGCGGAGCTCCACGTTCTGCCATGTACAATGAATGGTGTGCTCCAAAACACTTGTGCATGCACCAGCATTATGGTCTTTCGGCAGAGATGCTGCAGATCACCATCTATCCTACATAACAGAGCACACAGGCCTCCGAAACCAATATTCTGTGAAGAGTCGTGGATGTCCAACCATTTAGCGTCTAGTGGTAGTTTCACTGTCCTACCTCTTTCCATAGATGCTTATGACAGTAGCACGTGAACATTCATCCAGCTTCGCCGTTTTCGAGATACCCATTCACAGGCTCTGCGTAATAATAATCTGCACTTTATCAAAGTTGGTTATCTCAATGGATTTCCTCATTTGCAGCCCTTATCTTCGCTAGAGTGATCCCCCGTCCGTGTCTGCGCCCCTTGAATTTTTATTACCACATCACGTGTTTACAACGACACTAGACGGCATCCAACATCACGGTGGGCAGTGGTCAAAGTGTTTCGCCTTATCAGTGTAAATGCACACTGTTCTCACAGAGTCATTTCGTCCAAGTAGCATGATAGTGAAATAACTACTACCAAACAGACATCTATCACTAATAGGATGTATGTGAACACAGTGCTCTTGATACACACAGCTGCTGCCCAGACATCTCACTCATGCTTAACAATGGAGTTGTCGGTGTTACTTCGCTGTGGTATTGTAGGATGTCAAAGGTCAGCGAGTGAGTACTGAAGCAAATATGCTAACTGACGAAAGGCTTTCGATTTTTGTCATCCGAGTACTGGAGTGACGTGCGAAGGTGTGGGAAGCAAGCAAAACAAGTGGAGGGCATGTGTTAATTTACTTGCCCTCCAAATAGTACTTTTTGCTGTTCTCAAGTTTCGGTTGATACGATCTGCTGCATAAATAAAAGAAATCAAGAATAACTCTTTAAGACCATCGGATTTAGGCCTTATTTATTTGGCCTCTAAGTTTCTTTCGTTAGCACTATGTAGAATGTTTAACCAATGTATTTCTTTTATCAAATTATTCTGGACAGTTGGTTTTACTATGATTCATTCTAATTAAACCTAGTTACAAAATTATGAAATATGCCAAATCTCCATCGAAAAAATTGTGTTTATCGAGAGGGCGGAGGGGAGCATGGGTCTTCTTTGATATTTTGCTAGGGGGCCAGGGTCATCCTGATACGGTTCCGTCAGCAATATGTACTCGCGGTTTTTAAGGTCTAACAAAATTTGATATCATTAATTTTTCTTGGTACTGACTGTTTCCATCTAACTTTTGACAGCACATTTTTCTTCTAATTCCACAGGAAATGCAAAACAGGATGCGTCTTTCGAATATTAACACTTTTCTTTGATAATGGCCTGAGTTCCACTTATTTTGCCATTTATGTTACCGCTATTTATCACAAATTTGACCTCTACAGTCTTCTATGTCGATATCTCCTGCTTTCCATGGGAAATTGTAGGGAACTATGTTCTTCCATGTCTAATGATTTGATAAATGTTTCAACATGTCCATAATGTAAAGGTGAGTTCGACAATGTTTGCTAAATCTGATGTCGAATATAATGAAACTAAACAATACTTACACTTTTAATTGCATCTTATTTTATTCCATATTGGCCTCAATAAGAGTAGATAAATTCTTCACACACATTTTTGGATATAAACAATTTTGGAAAAAACACGAACAACACTTAGTATGCTGAGTGAGAAGGCAAACTGATCGGTTTTCAATTGTTTATTCGGCCTACTTCCATTCACTAATGAGTTATGGAATCATCTTTTGGGGAAACACCTCTCGCAAAGAGAACATTTTCAAAATTCAGAAACGAGTCATTAGAATTATATCTGGTGTCAGTCCCATATCATTATGCAGACACCTCTTTAAGAAACTTGGTATTATAACTACTACTTCTCAGTACATACACTCATTGATGTTCTTTGTCATTTCCAACATGTATCATTTTACACAAAATAGCGCCAAACATCATTATAACACCAGAACCAAAAACAATCTGCATAATGTCTTTAAAAGCTTAACATTAGTGCAAAAGGTAAAGGTGAGTTTGACAATGTTTGCTAAATCTGATGTCGAATTTAATGAATCTAAACAGTACATATATTCAATAACTTACCGGAGCATATCAAAGGTTTTGTAAGTGATAAAGATCGGTTTCAGAGTGAATTAAAGAACTTCCTGTTGGCCAACTTCTACTCCATCGATGAATATCTTCACAAGGATTATAGCTCATAACTCTGTCTGCATTAGAATTGTAAAATATCCACGTATCTGAGTAAAAAAAAGAGCTTTGTCTCTATCCACATCCCAGAGACTCCTCTCCAAGGGATCCATGGAAAACGATAAGTAAGAAACAACCCTTATCTGGAAACGCACGGCTTGCGCACTGGTGAGCGTCGAAGTCTGAGAACGAACGATTGTGACGGTTTCTTCTGATTCTTTTTTCGTATCTGAATACGGACGGTATGCAACCCTTTAGCCATATGTATACTGCGGATGGACGACCTGAGCCTAATAACATTACTGTGCATGCGCTACACTCCTCCACAGAGTCTTTGTGTGCATCCTATTGTGGACTTTGTGTGACTTCCTAGTGCAGTAACATTGTTGACAGCAGTGCGACATGTACGAGTAGACAGCTTCAGAAGTGACCGACATGGTACTTGAATACGGGAAAGTGGATTGCAATGGAAGAGCTGCTGCGAAATGTTTTACACCGTGGCCATCAAGAGACGCCTCAAAGAAGCCGGAAGTTGCACATAGGTATTTCCTGCCTGACATGTGTCCATTGTGCAGTAAAGCAGTAGCCCTTCGTGCTTGGTAGTTGTGAATACTATCCACAGTGAACTGTTTGCCCTTGATAGTTGCAAAAACATGATGCAGGTTGTCTACACTCAGTTCAAAAGCTACTGTTGGAGGAGGACGTGCTGACAATGTTTAAGAGGACTCTGTCACCAGCTCTCGGCTGGTGGAACAGGTGCTGCACACAGGTAAAAGTGCCACGTGGCGTGTTGTTCATGAACAATGGCTCCATCCATACCATCTATAGAAAGTTCAGGAATCACAGGAGGGGGACTACCCACGACAGCTACAGTTTTGCAGTGGTATTTAGAACAATGCATACTCCAGTCTCTGATTCCAAGTTTCACAGATGAATGCACATTTCCTAGAGAAGCATATTAAACTTGCAAAACACGCATGTTTGTGTGGGCGAAAATACATGTGCCTAGGTGAGTCAAAATCACCAACACAATATTAACATCTGGGCCAGGATAATTGGTGGCCACGTCATTTGGTCAGATCTACTGCCAAACAGACGAACAGGACTGATCTGTCTCACACCTATTAGAGATGTTTTGCCTGGGCTATTGGATGTAGTGCCACTAAATGTTCAGATGGACATGTGGCTGCAACACGACAGACTCCAGCACACTTAGATGTTGATGTGAGGGTTCACCTCAACGCTGCATATCCTAATTGATGGATTGGTAGAGGTGGGCCAATTCCATGTCCAGCACACTCGCCAGATATGGCATCTCTCGACTATTTTCTGTGGGTTCGTATGAAGGGTGTAGTGTATGGCACACTTGTAACATCGGCGGAGGACCATATTGTTTCCGTTCCCGGAGCGATTGAAACATTTCAAAGACAACCGCGCTTATTGGCTCATGTGAATGAGGCTCAGCACAGCCGATACAGGCTCTGCCTTGATGTAGGAGGTACGAAGTTCGTAGCTTGTTTCTAATGTAGACGACGTAGTGTGTTACTCGTGTTGGATTTACTGACATAATATGTAATGTATAGCCATCTCAGACTTCGGCTCTCTCCAGCGCCCAAGCCGTGCGTTTCCGGATATGGATTCCGTCTTGAAAACTGTTCAGTGTGCCTTCCTGCACAATATAATAAGTGTTCTCTCTCTTTTTTTGTTTTGTTTGGGATACCTTGTATATAAAATATATTTCCCTTCGTTGCCATACTAGGAAGTACTTAGGCCCATGTGTTTTCTTACAGGCCGAAAATTTTCTTATACGACCATTACACAAATCTACTCTAGGCCTACACAACTTATGCAAATCTGGCGATGGCCAGTTCAAACAGTTATCCGCTTCAGTTATGGTGCATTGAGGACTCGCGAATATTATGATACCCCCCCCCCCCCAAAAAAAAAAAAAGTGGTTTCCTCCTAGAGGGTGGTACTGTTTCTCATATGACATACCGGAGGCGCCCTCTCCTGCCGTAATAATTGCTAATGTTGTGTCAGATTCGCTTCTATTACTGACCACCTTGTAATGGATGTGATACAGCATTGTACACGATGGTTCGGTATTCGAATCGAGAACTTGCTGACATAGTGTTTACTTACGGAAAGGCAAATGGCAACGGGCGGCGAGCAACAAGGTTGTATCAGGAGACCTATCTCCGCCGAAAACAACCACAGTATTCAATGCTTGCAATAACGTTTCACCGTTTGACTGAGATAGGATCGTTTCAGGAAGCAGGAAATCATGCCGGACGTACCCGAAATATTCGGACACCAGAATTGGACGAAAATGCGATTAATCCTGTGGGGGGCGACCGCTGTGTCATTACCTGGCAGTTGGTCCACCAGTACAGGGTAAAGCAGACGACCGCGTGGAAAATTCTCCATGACAATTGTGACAGATTTTCCAAATCGGGAGCAGTTTTGTCACTGGTTTCTTCAACCAAGCAATCATGATTTGGGGATTTGTGTTATCTATCCTGTTCACAGATGAGGCCACCTTTACGCGGAGTGGTATCTTCAACTTTCACAACAGTCATCTGTGGGATAGTATGCAGAATCCCCTTGGTATGATGACAGTGAATCATCAGTACTGGTGTAACCGGAGTGTGTGGATTGGGGTAATTGGCGACAGTATTTTGGGACCAGGCTTCCTTCCACGTCGCCTAACAAGCCGAAAATATCGGCGTTTCTTGCAGGTGACTTTGTCTCCCCCGCTGGAAGAAATGCCATTGACGATTCGAAGGATTATGTGGCTGCTACACGATGGTGCTCCAGCCCACTTCGCCGTTAACGTCCTGACTCATCTCAGTCGTGCCTTCCCTGGTCGATGGATCAGACGAGCGGGTCCAGTTATATGGCCTGCTCGCTCACTGGATCTCAAGCCGTGTGATTTCTGATTATGGGGCCATCTCAAAAGTATCACGTATGGAGAGCCTATTCCAGATGTGGAGACACTGGAGCAGCATATTCATGCTGACTTTGGCACTGTTCGCATGCAGCCTTCCCGATGTGAGCGTGTGAGACAGAACATGCTATGGAGCGTACACGGATGCGTTGAGAGACGTGGAAACTATTTTCATCACATACTGTAACTGTGGCTGCATGGTACAGCGCGTATTAGACTGCAGCCTCTGTAACAACGTATGATTGAATCAATGGTCTCTACCACGGAAACCATGTGTTTCCGGATATAAGTTGTTCCGTATCCTCTCATTGATCAAACCCTAGAGTTTGTACACGGTGGAAAAATCACCCTGTATAAGTAATTCCTTAAACTGATACATGAAGAAAACGTTTATTATAATCCTAAATCTACATGAATAGAAAATGAACATGAATCAGTACTTTATAAGTCCATATATTCGCTGATTGAGCTGAAGTTGTGTAATAATTTACTTCCTCAATACACATACATAACTTTAATAGTTAAACTGTTCGAAGTCTTTGTTCGGATTTCCTGTGTAAGCACGCGTAACACAAGTTGGAGCCCGTTGACAATGTGCGTCCTTGGAATCTCGTCAGTATGAACCAAATTTCTATAGTGAGTAAGTGAGTAGTCACGTTATTACGGCGTTACTTTTATCGCTGAAAACGCTGACGCTCATCCATCCTGTAAAGCAAAAAGCCCGCCTGATCAGAGGAGATTACTTGTTGCTATACAGCGAAAGTCCGTTTTCGACAATCTAGAGCAGATTCAAGTATTTTCCGCTGATAGACCGTCATTAGGAAAAGAGTAGACATTACCCATTTGCTCCTGAATCCCATACCGAGCGAGTAGCACAGTGGTTAGCAGACCGGCCTCGGATTCAGGAGAACCACGGTTCAAACCCTAATCTGAAATTGTGCTCTGTCTCTATAATCTCGCTACTGATGGAACGTTAACCTCTAATCTTCCTTCCTTCCGAGCCCCATATGTTGCAGGTATCACTGAAAAGGCGTAGTAGCCATGAGTATTGTTCCATCTGGTTTATTTTGATGCCGAATTGGATTACTACAGTACGTCGGTTAATCTTCACAGATCGCTACAGTCAGTACTCTCTTCGGACGTAATGGCATTTGGAAGTCTACAGTTTCCACGATTTATTCACAATTATAGCATTACGTCATTGGCCATTCACGATACACATTCATCACAGACGCACACAAACAATTCATTAAATTGACTGTTTCAAAAGTGGTGCTCCCTTTATTCCAAATGTTGATTATCATCCTGATAAGTTCCTTGGGTTAATCTCTCCCATTGGCATAACTTAGAGAATTGGCATAACTTAGAGAAACCTGTACATGATCTCGAATGTACAGTATAATTTATGCACTGTGCTAGCGGAAACTACACATGGTTGAGCACGACACGTTCTGACTTCATTAAATGATTATTGAAGATGGTTTGTTTTATCATCTGTGTAGTAGCGTAACTGCAAGGATTTGTCCGTATTCTTCCTAAATTTCTATTGCGTGCGTGTGTGTGTGTAGATTAGGTATACTACCAAAAGTCAGCATACTGCGATCCTAACAAATGTGTTAGTGCTCGGAATGAGTTCTTTGCGATTACGTCATTAATGGTGTATATTAGTCAATAATCCAAACTTCTGCCCAAAATGAGCGTGTACATCAGGCAAAACGCAGCACAATCTATTTCTCGAGCTCTGATAAGCTGCCTGCAAATAATGATCTCCCTGTACACCTCGTGGTCCCGCTACCAAGTTCTCGTCGCCATCGGATTTTGTACAGTTTGGAGGCGTTTTATATCACCAAAGAGTGAAATTACTAGCAATAGCTCGTAGGAATTAATTTGGATTTTCCAGACATTGTAGCACTTGGTCATACTGTCTAATTGTTCCTGGAGTTTTCTTATAAAGTATGTGCACAATACAACTAATTGCTCTAAAATGCTCGCCATACGTCGCAGAAAAAATACTCCTGGGCAGGAACGTATCAATTATCGGGACCACTTGTCCTGAAAAGTTTTAGACTGTTTCAATATAAAGCCATTGTCATGGGATGTACCTCGTCATCATTGAGAAAGACAACTTCCATATCACGCTTTCTTTGCGACGCTCTTTATAAGTGCTTGACTAATTGCAGGCCTCGATGGGAAGTGTTATAAGTTGTCTTTTAGGAACTCAAGGAAAGTTAAAGGATAAGCCATTCAAGGAAGGTCCCCAGAAAGCTAAGCAATGAAACAGAGCGAGGAATACGACAGTCTTACTAGATTTATGAATGTTATTCGTTGATGTCTGACAAACGTATAAAGCACGCAGAAGGCACATGAGAACGGGAACGAACTTATTACTAGCTTAATTTTCTTTATTTCATCCACTTGTTCAACAACTATCGTATTCTGCCTTTTATTCTCGTTATCTTCGATAATGAGAGTTGTAAACTGTGACTCTGACGATCATGCTAGTACGTTTGCTTTATCTTTGTCAGTATAAGCCGGCCTTTTATCGACTCAGAATATCCTATCATTTCCGAATGTTGGTAACGATGTGCACATTTTGTTTGGTTGCTCAAAGCATCTCTTTCCAACAGAGTCATCTGCGCTCCTGAAGTATCTATCTCATCCACTCTTCCATCTTTGAAAGTAGCCAGTAATTAGTCAGGTCGCGAAAGTGAGATCACTACCTCTGCACACTCAGATCCTAGATGTCTGCAGAAAGCTCTCTGTTGCCTGGAGAAGGAAGTAATGCAATGGCCCACGCATTGGACTCGTGTTTGGGAGAAGTATGGTTCAAACATCCGCCCAGCAGTCCAGACTTCCCTAAATCGTTTAATGCGTATACCTTGATGATTACTTTCGAAAGGTCACGGCCGATTTCCTTCGCCAGCTTGTCGTCGACCAGATATTAATTCTAGTCTTCCTATCTTCTTTTCAAATGTCATGTTACCAGGTCAGTCTCTTCCTCGTCTTTCAAGCACAGGGATGGATGTACCATCTTTTGTCTATTCTTTCCCCACTAAGCCCATCTGCCCTCACCTTCACCTCCCCTAAATTCCCCATCCACCCCATACCTCCCATACACCATTCTCCGCCCTCCATCCTCCCCCCCCCCCCTTCCCACTAATTCTCGTACTTACCGTTGTACCGTCTTTTGTCGACCCCTGCAGCCCCCTCCCCCCCCCCTAAAAAAAAGAAACATTCCATAGCTATCGTTCTACCATCTTTTGTCTATTCCCTCCGTTTCTTCCCTGCCCTACAGTCCCCAACTCCCTTTTTTCCTGCCCACCTTCCAGTTCCCTCTAGTACACAGTAGGGTATTTGGATAGTATATTGTGGGCACTGTCGTATATTGTGAAGCCTATAGTACTTTTATAATTACATGTACAAATATTTAAATGTAAACAAATAGTGAAAACAAAAAAATGGCGAGCTGCACTAAACCAGTCTTTATACTGAAGACGGAAACAATAACAGAATATGATGCATCGCAACACAGTCTGCTGACGATCGTCGTTTTGAATAATTTTGGAAAGAAACAGTTCTGTTCACTAATAGGGCTGGTACGGAACTGTACTGCATCGTAATAAAAGGATGGCATGAGGCTTATTAGACTGAGTTTGCAATTGCTTTTGACAAGGCGACGTGGCGCAGTAGTTGGCACACTGGACTGGCATTAGGGAGGACGACGGTTCAAACCCGCGCCCGGTTATCGTCATCCAGGTTTTCTGTGATTTCTCTAAACCGCTTCAGACAAATGCTGGGATGATTCCTTTGAAAGGGCACGACTGACTTCCTTCCCTAATCCGATGGGACCGTTGACCTTGCTGTTTGGTCCCTCCCCCAAATCAGCCAACCAACCAGTTTCTTTTGTAATATTTATTGATTTGTTTTGTTAGATATGTTACTGCAGACATCACAATCGCAATGAATATTTGTATACTTATAAACTCAATCTTTTGAGGCCGGAGAAACATAAAATGACCTGAATATCAATATCAGTTTCATGCATAACGAAGCGTTCGAGACCAAAACCTCTCGAATCAGGTAGAAATTCACTCTTCAGATATTTCCTGACGACATCTGAAAGTCTACTGATAAAGTACCTCTTGAACCACTGAATGAGAAGGTGAAGTCGTTAGGTCACTGGGCTCACATCCCGAAGGATTGCGGCTGCGATCCCTGACCAGTAATTCAGTATCAGCCTTCCTGAAGTTTCCCTAAAGCGCTTCAGGCAAAAGGCGGGATGGTTCTTTTCAAAAACAACCCTCACAATTTTCTCTCTCATCCTACTCCAATCAGAGCTTTTGCTTCATCTCTAAGTAGCGCATCATCAAACGTTAATCTTTCTGCACTCCCAGTCACCGTCAGTATCCATTTGCCCGTTATGGAGGCTTTCACAGTCATTATTAATTATATACAAGTTGTCTGCCCTAAGAGTCGTCAAGTGCTCTTTCTCTGGTGCTTCGGCAGGAATCTTGTTTTTGCTATGTGTAGCTGGAGCCATCCCAAACAGGTACTCGTCATCACATCTTTCGCTCGACCACCAACGTCGACAGGACGCGTCGGTTTATTTCGTTCTACAAACAATATACACTACTGGTCATTAAAATTGCTACACCACGAAGATGACGTGCTACAGACGCGAAATTTAACCGACAGGAAGAAGATGCTATGATATGCAAATGATTATCTTTTCAGAGCATTCACACAAGGTTGGTGCCGGTGGTGACACCTACACCGTGCTGACATGAGGAAAGTTTCCAACCAATTTCTCATACACAAACAGCAGTTGACCGGCGTTGCCTGGTGAAACGTTGTTGTGATGCCTCGTGTAAGAAGGAGAAAATCGTAATATCACGTTTCCGACTTTGATAAAGGTCAGATTGTAGCCTATCACGATTGCGGTTTATCGTATGACGACATTGCTGCTCGCGTTGGTGGAGATCCAATGACTGTTAGCAGAATCTGGAATCGGTGGGTTCAGGAGGGTAATACGGAACGCCGTGCTGGATCCCAACAGCCTCGTATCAGTAGGAGTCGAGATGACAGGCGTCTTATCCGCATGGCTGTAACGGATCGTGCAGCCACGTTTCGATCCCTGAGTCAACAGATGGGGACGTTTGCAAGACAACAACCATCTGCACGAACAGTTCGACGACGTTTGCAGCAGCATGGACTGTCAGCTCGGAGACCATGGCTGCGGTTAGCCTTGACGCTGCACCACAGACAGAAGCGCCTGCGATGGTGTACTGAAACGCCGAACCTGGGTGCACGAATGGCAAAACGTCATCTTTTCGGATGAATCCAGGTTCTGTTTACAGCCTCATGATGGTCGCATCCGTGTTTCGCAACATCGTGGTGAACACACATTTCAAGCGTGTATTCGTCATCGCCGTACTGGCGTATCACCCAGCGTGATGGTATGGGGTGCCATTGGTCACACGTCTCGGTCACCTCTTGTTCGCATTGACGGCACTTTGAACAGTGGACGTTACATTTCAGGTGTGTTACGGCCCGTGGCTCTACCCTTCATTCGATCCCTGCGAAACCCTACATTTCAGGAGGATAATGCACGATCGCATGTTGCAGGTCCTGTACGTGCCTTTCTGGATACAGAAAATGTTCGACTGCTACCCTGGCCAGCACATTCTCCAGATCTCTCACCAACTGAAAACGTCTGTTCAATGGTGGCCGAGCAACTGGCTCGTCACAATACGCCAGTCACTACTCTTGAAGAACTGTGGTATCGTGTTGAAGCTGCATGGGCAGCTGTACCTGTACACACCATCCAAGCTCTGTTTGACTCAATGCCCAGGCGTATCGAGGCCGTTATTACGGCCAGAGGTGGTTGTTCTGGGTACTGATTTCTCAGGATCTATGCACCCAAATTGCGTGAAAATGTAATCACATGTCAGTTCTAGTAAAATATATTTGTCCAATGAATACCAGTTTATCATCTGCATTTCTTCTTGGTATAGTAATTTTAATGGCCAGTAGTGTAATTTTTAAACCAGAATTTTACGTACCCAGTCGATAGAGCGGTCCCAGATTGGTCTAGTGCCATATTCGTGTTTTTGATAAGTATTAAAAGGGGCGGCGAAACACGAAGAACAGCCAGTACTCGAGCAACGAAAGCACTGCCCTGGCCCACGCTGCTACTACCGCCATGCAGTAGCAGCGCTGCTCAGTCGCTGTCGGAGTACTAGTTTTTCTAGTGTTACACTGCCCTTGGCAACATATATCGACAGCACGAATATCGCACTAGGCTAATTAGGGACTTCTCTAGCGAATGGACACTTAAAATTCCACTTTAAAAGTCATTTTGTTTGCAGCGGGAAACAAACCGACGCTTTCCAGCCACACTGCACGTCGCATGAAATGTGTGATGAGCAGTATTTGTTTGGGATGGCTCTAGCTACACTTAGCAAAAACAAGATTCCAAATACCTGTCGAAACACCAGAGAAAAAGCGCCTGACGACTCTTAGGGCGGACACCCTGTTTATACCGAATCCCCTCCCTAAAAATCGAGAAGAATGTTGTGTAAGAGTATATATTTTAAATTTCGCTTTTGTAATGTGTGGATGCAGTCAGCCTAAGAAAGGAATATCCATCCAGTGTTTCATGCGACGCCTGGTGCAGACAGAAACGTCATTACAAGAAAGAAGAATCCACCTGCTCGATCGATAGAGCGTCCTCAAATTAGTCTGGAGGAATATTCAGTTCAAGGACATCTATTGACGATGACAGCTGTGTGCAGTGCCGTGTCTTCCCAGTACTGCCATACCGCTAGCAGCTTCAGGTAGTGGCTACAGGAAATACTTCACCTTTAGCGTCTTTGAACTGAATATCACAGTACACTAATCTGTGCACGTGTGAATCTACAGAATTAAACTTTAAAACAAAATTTTGCTTGTTATAAGAATCAAAACATCGGAGATCGTCTTACTCATCTGACGATGAGTCTCCGCGTGAGCTGACTCAATCCACAAATTATTAAAACGAAACGAAAAAAACTCATAAAAGATCAGAGACACGACACATGATACTCCAGGGAGGAACTATCTTCGCGGATCATTTTCATACAATATCCTATATAAATGAAAAGTTACTAAGAAAAGCTAAATCAAGGAAGATGCACAATTTGTCAGAAATTAGGCCGTATGGAATGTAAAGAAATAAGTGATAGGACAATAGTGAAAGAAAAGAATAACATTAATGTTGCATTAAATAGAAGGGCTATAAATGATGACTCTCAAGTAACAAATGCGTTTAATAATCATTTTTTAAATATGGTAGAATACATAGCGACAAACAATTCAAGAGAAAGTTCACAGAGTTAAGAAAGCAACTCTCATAAAATTCAATCATACAAATGTATCACCGACTTATCCCTCAGAAATTAAAAAATAAATTATGTTCTCTCAAAGGTAAAAGCTCATCTGGATATGGTGGTCTTTCCAACAGTGCTAAAGATTTGTTCCCACATAATAAGTTCTATCTTATCTGAAATACGCAACGCATCACTAACTCAAAGGATTTTTTGAGAGAGATTCAAATCTGCCATTGTTAAATTACTCTGTAAGAAAGATGATAGGAGAGATGCAAGAACTACCGACCTGTTTTACTACGGACATCATTCATCAAAATTTTGGACATGTTGATGTGTTCCAGAATAGTATCCCATCTGAGCAATGATAATATCCGCAGTGAATCACAGTTCGGATTTTAGAAGAGTTACATTTCTGAGAATGCCTTTTACCTCTCGCCATATTTAATATGCATTAAATAACAAAATAGCAGCGTTTGGTATTTTCTGTGATCCCTCTAGTCATTTGACTGTGTGAATCACCATATTCTCCTAAGTAAACTGAGGTTTTACGGAAGTGATAGTGCAGCTAACCGATGGATAATGTCATAACCAACCAAAAGAATGCAGAAAGTTGTACTTAGTGTTTCGACCAATGTAATCAGACAAGATTCTTCTGGATGGGGAGAAATCGCATATGGGGGTTCTCCATAGCTCAATCTTAGTTCCATCGTTCTTCCTCTTATACATATAAACGATATTCCGTCTAATAAACAACAAGGAGAATTTGTTCTTTTTGCGGATGATACTACTATTGTAATCAATTCAAACATACAGACAACAACAGAAGAAAAGGAAACCGATGTTCTTAAAAGTGTCATTGACTGGTTTTCTGCGAATAGTCTCAGTGTTAATTTTAAAAAGACGCAACATATTTTGTTCTTCACATCTAGAGGTATTACTGCAATGATAAGTGTAACATATGAATCGGAAACAATAAATAAAGTGTCCACATTGATGAGAATTAAACTGTAAAAAGCACATTTTGAAAGTCCTAAAATACTTCTTTCATTCACATTTGTAAAACATGGAGAGATACAGATTAGTAATTTGACATACACTGGTGTCCAAAATTAAAGCAACAATCGGAAATTTTGCAATATTGCGTTTATTTTGCCAGAAAATAGTAAAACAGATGATAGTAAAGTAGAAATAGTGTAAAGAATACAGAACGTAAACAACTACAACATGCATAACAGTACAAAAAATGCTCTTCGTTTTTTCCAATTTAACGGACTTGTACACACATTCCGACAACTGGTCAATGTGCTGAGTATGAGATGCGACTACATCTGGCAGCAATACAGGCCTGACAACAACAGGTCATGCTGTGAATGACGTCATCAATCTCATTTTGAGCCAAAAACACTCATACTTCCCGCAAAGCTGCTCGCAGTCTTGGAGAGTGGTTGGTGGATGCTGACGAGTTGCGAGCCGTCTCCCTAGTGCATCCTAGACGTGCTGTATAGGATACAAATCGGGAGCGGGAGGAGGCCTCGCCATCCTACAATATCTTCCGTTTATAAGGAAACGTCAACCACCAGTGCCCTATGCGGTCGAGCATTATCATTCATCAGTACAAAATCTGGGTCCACAGCAACTCAGAACAACCGCACTTGAGATCCCAAGATCTCGTTACGATAACTGACAGCAGTAAACCTTTCCTATTCAGCCGTACAGCTTCATGAAGAGGTGTTTAAGTGGTCAACATAATCCCTGTCCACACCATCAGGGATCCCCCTCGATATCGGTTCATTTCGACAATATTTGGATCCCGAAATGGTGTGCCATGTTCCCTCCAGATACGAATCTGTCTAGAATCGAGAATTACTCTCCGGACCAAATCGGGACTCATTCGTGAAAAGAACATTGGCCGACTGTTCAACCGTTCAGGTGGCATGTTGACGACTACACTCTAGATGTTCCCTTCCTTGAAGAGGCGTGAGAGGTACACATACAGTAGATCTTCGACAATAAACGCCACTCTGCAGAAGCCTCCTGTATACCGTCTGCGTCGATACAATACGTCCAGTGCATGCTGACAAGTCAGATGCCAGTTGCCGTGCACTGCTAAGGCGGAACCGTCGTGCCCTTTTCGCCAAATAATCCTCTCTGATGTCACGCGTGGTCGACCCTGTCCTGGTCTTTGGGAAACAGTTTCGGTCTCTACAAACTGTCGCCACATCCGAGAAGCAACAGAACGATTCACATTAAGCCATCGGGCCACATCAGTTTGCGACTGTCGAGCTTCCGTTCTTCCTATGGCCCTCCACGGCAAAGAGTCTGGTAGGCGTCTTCTCTGTGCCATACTGTACCGTCTGCGACAGTATACGCAGCGATTATGGACGTGTGACTAACCAGCGAACACTGCTCCGTTGGTAGGAGTCCTGACGCCATAGTTGCTCCAATTTTGGACGCCAGTGTATTTTCATTCAATAATTTCAGATGGAATAATTAATGACTTCGGATAACTCATCCTTAAGATAGAAAGTCTTCATTGTTCAAAAGGAACAGTAATACACATAATTACAATACGAGAAGAAAAAATGACTTTCATTACTCGACATTAAGGTGCACAATGCTGGAACCAAAATTCTCGGTCACTGTAAAATGTCTGACAGCAAAGTACGTAGCCACACTTACAAAGTAATTGTTTTGAATATAAAATTATACCTTCCACATCATAACGATTTACGTGCAAAAGATCTATAGAACATGAAACTAACTAATTACAGATGTCATATATTCACATCGAATGACGTGGCCCGGTGATTGAGGTACTAATATCGTACTCTACAGGGGGGAATTCGAGTCCCCTCCAAGCCAGCTACACTTAACACTTCTCTAGTTTCTCTCTGTCACTGCGGGCTAATGTTTGACAGCTCCACAACCACTTCTTTTCCCATCTTTCTCTGAATGTTCAGTTGTCACTCACTTCGATGTTGACGGAACTCTAAACTGTAACTTGTCTTTCCATTATCATCACCGCCATATTCTGAAGTTTATCTCTTGTTAATGCAACCACTTTCTAGGGTCTTTCTTTTCACTTTTTATCATTTAACCGTTGCAATACATACTTGTCTTCACGTCTTGGGATAAATGTTTCTCCTTCTGTTTTTTAGAGAGGTTGCCTATCTTCGCTTTTTTTTCAGGACCCTCTGATAGTCTTTACCTTGTGTTTCAATGACTCTCCTACATATTAACATTTCCTACGCCTTTAGCTGCTGCCTGTTTTTAAGTGCCCATTGTCTAACTCTCACATTCACAAATTAAACTGAGGTCACAAAAATGATGGGATACAATATACACATATACAAATCGCGGTAGTACCGCTTACACAAGGTATAAGAGGGCAGTGCATTGGTGGAGCTGGAGATTGTGGCCGCACGTCGGGAGTTAACAGACTTTGTATCCGGGATGGTAGTTGGAGCTAGACGCATGGGACACTCCATTTCGGTGTCGTTAGGGAGTTCAGTATTCTGAGATAGACAGTGTCAAGAGTGTGCAGAGAATACCAGATGTCAGGCATTACCTCTCACCAAGGACAACACAGTGGTCGACGGCCTTCACTTAACGAGCGACTGCAGCGGCGTTTGTATGTTGTTGTCAGTGTTAACAGACAAGCAACAATGAGTGAAATAACGGCAGAAATCAGTGTGGGAGTACGACGAACGTATCGTTTACGACAGTGCGGCGAAATTTACCGTTAACATGCTATAGCAGCAAGACGACCGACGCGAGAGCCTTTGCTAACAGCACGATATCGCCTGCAGCTCCTCTCCTGGGCTGGTGACCAAATCAGTTGGACCCTAGACGACTGGAAAACAGAGGTGTGGTCAGATGAGTCCCGATTTCAGTTGGCTGCTGATAGGGGTTGAGTTTGGTGCAGACCCCACGAATCCATGGACACAAGTTGTCAACAGGGCAGTGTGCAAGCTGGTGGTGGCTCCATAGATGTGTGGGTTGCGTTTACGTGGAATGGACTGTGTCCTCTGGTCCAACTGGTCCAACTGAACCAATCATTAACTTGGAGACCATTTGCTGCCATTCATGGACGTCACATTCCCAAACGAAGATGGAGTTTTTAAAGATGACAGTGCACCATTCACCAGGCCATAGTTGTTCGCTGTTGGTTACAGAACATTCTGGATATATCGAACGAATTATTTGACCAACCAGATCGTCCGACTTGAATCATATAGAACATTTATGGAACATAACCGAGAAGTCACTTCGTGCACAAAATCCTGCACAGGCAACACTTCCGGAATTATGTACGGCTGTGGAGGCAGCATGGTTCAGTATTTATGCAGGTGACTTCCAAGGAGGCCCGGCACGATATTAGGAGATATCCCATAACTTTTGTCGCCTCAGCGCAGTGCGCTCCACAACAAATATTTAGCAAATGGTCTTCCTTGTATTGATTTTCATACACGTACCATCATTCGTTAAGATATTTCTCTTGTCCTGGACAGCATTTTTAGCAAGCATTAAACTTCTTAATTTCAGGAGCACATTCATTGTCTTCAGAAATGAAGTTTCTTGAATAGTAAAACTCTTTTCCATGTTCGGTTTTGAAATTTTTGACTGTCACGTTTTCAATGTTCGCTGGCCGCTCCTGAGTACTATTAATAGCTTCACTTTTTAAAATCTATCTTTATCTTTTTTTGGCTCAAATTCATTTTACGCGTATTTCAATAATAAATGATCAAAAATTATCTTCCCCCATGATAAATATTACATTTTCCAAACAAGGAACTTTAAATTGACGGATTTTGAAAATCAATGTGGTGGGACACAGATGTCCCTCGGAGCTAACTAGTCCCATATTTTCATTTAAACCTAAGATTTTCAAAGTTAAGCTTTTTTTGGTAGAGGTACTTTATAAGGATGGTAAATACGGGAAAAGTGTGACAAATCAGTACTAAAAAGTATTTATTTTCATGACAATGAAAAACATGAAATATCGCATATAAACTTAGAGACGCTCGATGCACTAATATGAAGGGCGGTTCGAGAATATTTTACGACACAAATGAGTTATCATTTGGCGCCCTTTCCCCCTATACCGTCGCACACTTCGACCTTTGTCAATTTCCTATACTATTGTGGTATGCACTGTATTCGAATACAAATCTTGCATTAGGGCTCCCCTAACGTCCCTCTCGGCTTGGTGCCCAAGAGTCCCTTATTAACTGTAATAAATCCTGTATAGAAATCTTACAGTTGTGGTGCATAGGGTGCCCCTTTTAAGTTTGGCGCCGCCAGCGGCGGCTTGTGTAGCTTAGACCTTAAACATTCTCTGCTGCTATGTGTCATTTTGCTGTAATTCCTTCTTGTAATTTTATGCACGGACGTCTTCTTAAACTCCAGAAGGACTTACGAACGAGCCTGTGAATCCAGACGATGGTTCACATTATTCTTCTACAAGATCCATAAGCTGCCACTAGAATACAGATGTCTCAATGCTCAAAAGTGCGTATTATGTTAGTGCGACATGCACGTCACACCAAGCAGGAAAGGATTAACTTATGCTCTGTCCATTCATTGTAAATTGTATTTCATTGATCCATAAATAATTTATAGAACAGGAGGTACATAATACATGACAAGTCAGCAAAGTTATATTACGAATTATGGAAGATGAAATAAAGGGAAAAGATATATGGTTGAATGTGGTATTGCGGCATGATAAGAACAGATAAATAAGTAATTAAAGAAACAAAAAAGTTATAACTTATTATGTTTGTAGTGTTTAAAGTGTGACAGACTAGTCAGGAAGAATCAATGTACAAAGAAGTAATGAATTAAGAGGGATGCTTGAAGTTCTCTCAGACTATAGGTACTGCGATAATGCATAGCTCAGTAGGTACTTCAGTTGAAGAGGAATAGGAATGGACATCTCTAAAAAGGGCAATAACAAAAATTGGAAAGAAAAACATAGAAACAAGGAAGGTAACTGCGAATAAACCATGGATAACACAAGAAATACTTGAGCTGATCGATGAAGGTAGGAAGTACAAAAATGTGAAGGATAATTCAAGAATAGAGAAATACAAGTCACTCAAGAACAAAAGAGGAATTTCAGGAATCTAAGGCGAAATTGTTGCAGGGAAAATGAGAAGAAATCGAAAAATAAATGACTATCGGAAGAACTGACTCAGCGTATACAGAAGTCAAAACAATCTTCAGTGATATTAAAAGCTAAATCCAGAGCAGAGAGGGATTAGGTGAAAAGAGTACACTGAATGTCTCTATGAGGTGGAGGACTTGTCTGATGACGTGACAGAAGAAGAAACAGGACTCGACAGAGAAGGGATAGGGGATCCAGTATTAGAAACAAAATTTGAAAGGGCTTTGGAAGACTTAAGATCGGATGAGGCAGGAGGTACAGATAACACTCCAACAGAATTTCTGAAATCATTGCGCGTCGCGTTGGTGTGTTGAATGTATAAAACTGGCAGTACACCGTTAGACTTTCAGAAAAACATCAACCACACAATTCCGAAGAATGCAAGAGACTACAAGTGCGAGAACCGTCGCAAAGTCCCCTTAACTGTTCATGGATCCAAGTCGCTGACGAGAACAAAATGCAGAAGAATGGGAAAAAATGAGGATCTCTTAGATGACGGTCAGTTTGGAAAGGTAAATGCACCAGAGGCAGCTCTGACATTAGGGTTGATGATGGAAACAAAACTAAAAATAAAATCAAGAACCGTTCATAGGATTTTTTGACCTGGTAAAAACATTCGACAGTGTAATGTGGTGCAAGATGTTCAAAATTGTGAGGAAAATAGGGGTAAGATGTAGGGGAAGATGAATGATACATAATATGCACAAGAACCAAGAGGGAACAATAAGACTGGAAGACCAAGAACTAAGTGCTCAGATTAAAAAGGGAGTGAGACAGGAATATAGCCTTTCGCCCCTACTGTTAATATCTACATCGAAGAAGTAATGACGGAAATCAGAGAAAGATTCAAGAATGGGATTTAAAGTCAAGATGAAAGGATATAGATGATAAGGTTCTCTGATGACATTGCTACTCTCAGTGGAACTGAAGAATTTCAGAATATCTCGAAAAGAATGATCAGTCTAATGAAGACATAATATGAATTGAGACTAAATCGAAGAAAGATTAAAGTAATGAGAACAGTGAGAAACTTACATCAGAACTGGGGATCACGAAGTAGATGAAGTTAAGGAGTTATGCTACCTAGGCAGCAAAAGAACCCATGCTGCACGAAGCAAGGGGACATAATAAGCAGACTAGCACTGGAAAAAGGGCATTCCTGGCCAAGAGAAATCTACTAGTATCAAACATAGGCCTCAATCCGAGGAATAAATTACTGGGAAAGTACGTTTGCAGCACACCATTGTATGGTAGTGGAATGTGGATTGTGGGAAAACCGGAACAGAATAGAATCGAAGCATTTGAGATATGGTGCTACAGAAGAATGTTGAAAATTAGGTGGACTGATAAGGCAAGGAATGAGGAGGTTCTCCGCAGAATCAGCGAGGAAAGAAATAAATGAAAAAACTGACAAAAAGAAGAGACAAGATGATAGGACTTCTGTTAACACATCGGAGAATAACGTCCTTGGTACTAGAGGGAGCTCCAGAGGATACTAACTGCAGAGGAAGATAGCGATTGGAATATGTTGTTGTTGTTGTTGTAATTGAGAACGTAGGTTGCAATGGCTACTCTCTACATCTACATCTACATCTACGTGATTACTCTGCTATTCACAATAAAGTGCCTGGCAGAGGGTTCAATGAACCACCATCATGCTGTCTCTCTACTGTTCCACTCTCGAACGGCACGCGGGAAAAACGAGCACTTAAATTTTTCTGTGACAGCCCTGATTTCTCTTATTTTATTGTGATGATCATTTCTCCCTATGTATGTGGGTGCCAACAGAATGTTTTCGCTATAGGAGGAGAAAACTGGTGATTGAAATTTCATGAGAAGATTCCGTCGCAAAGAAAAACAAATTTGTTTTAATGATTCCCACTCCAATTCACGTATCATGTCTGTGACACTATCTCCCCTATTTCGCGATAATACAAAACGAGCTGCCTTCTTTGTACGTTTTCGATGTCATCCGTCAGTCCCACCTGATGCGGATCCAACACTGCACCTAAATACTCCAGAATAGGGCGGACAAGCGTAGTGTAAGCAATCTCTTTGGTAGACCTGTTGCACCTTCTAAGTGTTCTGCCAATGAATCGCAGTCTTTTGTTGGCTCTACCCACAATATTATCTATGTGATCGTTCCAATTTAGGTTATTTGTAACAGTAATCCCTAAGTATTTAGTTGAATTTACAGCCCTCAGATTTGTGTGACTTATTACGTAATCGAAATTTAGCTGATTTCTTTTAGTACTCATGTGAATAATTTCACACTTTACTTTATTCAGGGTCAATTGCCACTTTTCGCACCATACAGATATCTTATCTAAATCATTTTGCAAGTCGTTTTGATCATCTGATGACTTTACAAGATGGTAAATGACAGCATCATCTGCAAACAATCTAAGACGGCTACTCAGATTGTCTCCTATGTCGTTAATATAGAGCAGGAACAATAGAGGGCCTATAACACTTCCTTGGGGAACGCCGGATATTACTTCTGTTTTACTCGATGCGTCTATTACTACGAACTGTGACCTTTCTGACAGGAAATCACGAATCCAGTCGCACAACTGAGGCGATACTCCGTAGGCACGCAGTTTGGTTAGAAGACGCTTGTGAGGAACGGTGTCGAAAGCCTTCTGGAAATCTAAAAATATGGAATCAATTTGACATCCCCTGTCGATAGCACTTATTACTTCATCAGTATAAAGAGCTAGTTGTGTTTCACAAGAACGATATTTTCTGAATCCGTGCTGACTATATGTCAATAAATCGTTCTCTTCGAGGTACTTCATAATGTTGGAATACAGTATATGTTCTAAAACTCTACTGCAAATCGACGTTAGTGATATAGGCCTGTAATTCAGCGGATTACTCCAACTTCCCTTTTTGGGTATTGGTGTGACATGAGCAGTTTTCCAGTCTTTAGGTACGGATCTTTCTGTGAGCGAGTAGTTGTATATAATTGCTAAATATGAAGCTATTTTATCAGCATACTCTGAGAGGAACCTGACTGGTATACAATCTGGACCGGAGGTCTTGCATTTATTAAGTGAGTTAAGCTGCTTTGTTACACCGAGGGTATCTTCTTCTATGTTCCTCAAAAAAATGGTTCAAATGGCTCTGAGCACTATGGGACTTAACATTTGTGGTCATCAGTCCCCTAGAACTTAGAACTACTTAAACCTAACTAACCTAAGGACAGCACACACATCCATGCCCGAGGCAGGATTCGAACCTGCGACCGTAGCGGTCACGCGGTTCCAGACTGAAGCGCCTAGAACCGCACTTCATCTTCTTTGGTGGAGGAGTTTCGGAAAACCGTGTTTAATAACTCTGCTTTAGTGGCACTGTCATCAGTGACTTCACCGTTGTTATCCCGCAGTGGAGGTATTGATTGCGGTTGCCGCTGGTGCGCTGTATGTATGACCAGAATCTCTTCGGGTTTTCTGCCAAATTTCGAGACAGAATTTCGTTGTGGAAATGATTAAAGGCATCTCGCACTGAAGAACGCGCTGTATTTCGATCTTCTGTAAAACTTTGCCAATCTTGGGAATTTTGCGTTCTTTTAAATTTGGCATGCTTTTTTCGTTGCTTCTGCAACAACGATCTGACCCGTTTTGTGTACCATGGGGGATCAGCACCATCACTTATTAATTTATGTGGTATATATCTCTCCATTGCTGTTGATACTATCTCTTTGAAAACATTCCACAACTTTTCTACACTTACATGATCAGATAGGAAGGAGTGAAGACTGTCTCTTAAAAAGGCGTTAAGAGCATTTTTATCGACTTTTTTAAATAGATGTACTTTGCGTTTCTTTTTGATGGTTGTAGGTGTTACGGTATTCAGCCTAGCAGCAACTGCCTTGTGGTCGCTAATCCCTGTATTCGTCACAACACTCACTATTTGTCCAGGATTATTTGTTGCTAAAAGGTCAAGTATGCTTTCGAAACCATTTACGCTTCGAGTGGGTTCATGAACTAATTGTTCAAAATAATTTTCTGAGAAAGCATTCAGTACAATTTCGGATGATGTTTTATGCCTGCCGCCAGCTTTAAACGTGTAATTTTTCCAGCATAACGAGGGTAGATTGAAGTCACCACCGACTATAATTGTATGAGCGGGGTACTTATTTGAAATGAGACTCAAGTTTTCTTTGAACTTTTCAGCAACTATGTCTTCTGAGTCAGGGGGTCGGTAAAACGATCCAGTTAATAGTTTAGTCCGATTGTCAGGTATAACCTCTACCCATACTATTTCACATGAACTATCTACTTCAATTTCACTCTGAGACGAAAAGGTTGTCACAGAAGAGAATTTCGTGGCGGGTCGCATCAAACCAATCAGAAGACAGTTGAATTTCAAGTCCAATCACATTTAGAAGATTTTAGCAACTATTATGAACAATCATCTTCAGTAAAAAGCTTTTGTTGCTGTGGTTACTTGGCTGTTACTGCCAGCAACGCACGGGGCGGGAAATAACTGACGCATAGGAAGATTTCCCACAGTTGCTTGGAGCCAATAAGCTGCGGATTGCCGACCGCGGTGACCGAGCGGTTCTAGGCGCGTCAGTCGGGAACCACGCAGCTGCTACGGTCGCAGTTTCAAATCCTGCCTCGGGAATGGAAGTGTGTGATATTCTTAGGTTAGTTAGATTTAAGTAGTTCTAAGTTTAGGGAACTGATGACCTCACATGTTAAGTCCCATAGTGCTTAGAGCCATTTGAACCATTTGAGCTGTGAACTGTAGGCACGGTGGAACTCCTGTGGGGTGGTGGCTGATTATACGCAAGTAAGGATAGATGTTGCGCTGTCGGAGCCCGACCAGTATTCCCAGGATTGGCAGTGGAGTCGGAGGAAGGCAGAGATGGCAGCGGCGGCGGCAACTGGTGGCATTGGGATCGGACGGCATCAGCGTCCGTAGCATTAACTGTAGCTCTTGCAGAGACACGCGGCTCCTTGTCTGCAATTGGTTGGTTCTATTTTTCCTTACACGTGTGTCTTTGGAATATCGTTGAGTGAGAATGGACAGACGAGAGTGAACGCTGCAACTCTCTACGGCCGCATTTTATCGTACACCGGCAGAGGTTTCGTGACCTCTGTACGTAAATGGTTTGGGTAAGTAGAAATAGTTCATTTTTTGCTGCACTGTGACTATTGCTCAGTCTCATCTGGGCGGTGGGGACAAGTATATACATTCGGTTATTTCAGTATCTATTTACGAGTCTTATAACAACGTTGGAGACTAATGTTGCAAGAGTTATTTGATGATACATGTATTTTTATTCTGCGTAAGACCACAGGCAGATCTCACCCACCATCAGTGTAGGATATGTATTTATCATATCCAGTATGGTCAACGTATGGAAGGAATGTAGCTGTACGCCATTTCTGCCTATGTTTGAAGCGAACCCTAGGCCAACCTTACCAATGTGATGCACACAGGAGGATTGGTAGCACTCCTACTCAGATTTTTTTCTTTCGTAGTTATTACATTGATGTAAGAGTTCGTAGCTTTTTCCCAGTACATTCTCCTTCACTATTTATAACAGTCTGCCAACGTTGGTTAACGTTTCGATTCCGCGACTGTAGAAATCACGTGGACTTGAGGCAGAGAACTCGTCGAGCCATGTTCGCAGCGTATTTGCGTCCGGAAAAGAAGTGCCTCGAAGGTCGTTCGATAGAGAGAGGAAAAGGTGAAAATCTGAGAGCTATGATCAGCTGAATAAGGTGGATGGGGAATGACGTCCCAAGCCGGCCGCTGTGGCCCAGCGGTTCTAGGTGCTTCAGTTCAGAACTGCGCTGCTGCTACGGTCGCAGGTTCGAATCCTGCCTCGGGCATGGACGTGTGTGATGTCCTTAGGTTAGTGAGGTTTAAGTAGTTCTACGTCTAGGGGACTGATGACCTCAGATGTTAAGTCCCACAGTGCTTAGAGCCATTTGAATTTTTGAATGACTTCCCTACCAAACTCCTGTATAGTGTCTTTTGTCAGTGTAGTAGAATGCAGGCGTTCGTTATCGTGGAGTGGTATCATTTCACACAGTCTTCTCGGTCGTTGTTCTTGTTGCGTCTGCAAGACGTCTCAGCTGTTGACAATATGTCAGCAGTGATGGTTACTCCTCGGAGAAGCAACTCGTAGGACACCACACCGTCGCTGTTCCACCAGATGCGTAACATTCTCGTTTGTGGATGTGCGCAGATCTTTGTCCGGGGAGTTGCTACTCTGTTTGGGCTCAACCATACCTTACTTTTCCTTACGTTAGCATAAAGACACCATTTCTTGTCACTACTATCGATACAGGATAGGAATGGTTGGTGTTGTTCACGAGCCAAATGCCAACTGATAATGCGCAAGCAGAGATGTATATATAGCCCCCCTCCCCCCCCCCCTCCACTGATTTTTGTGATTTTGGCTCAGAGCATGTGGAACATATACATCCGTTTTTTTTAACCTTCCCCACGATGGTGGACTGATCACAGTTCATCACATTTGTCAGTTCTCGAGTACACTGAGGAGGAGCATTGTGAATTAATGCGTTTAAACGATCTTAATCACACCCGAAGGTCATCCTGAACGTGGATAGCCATTACATTCGTAACGATCCTCCTTAAAACGAGAAAACTATTTTCTTGCCGTCCTCTGTTCAGTAGTACTATCCCCACACACGTCACAAATATATATATGGCTATCCCCGCCACCGCCACCCCTCTATTGAACTCATACAGAAGAGTACGTTGGAAATGTTCGGATTTCTCCATTTGTCACTCCATTTCCTAGCGTTCACAGCTCCACTTACTATCTACAAATGACAAAATTACAGTATGTAAACTCAAATAGCAACAGGAAACTACAAATAAAATTTACAATCCATAAATAAACCCATAACAACCTACTACATTCGTAAACAGACTGAGGGAGAAAAAGACTATCTGTATGCCTCTATACGAGCGTTAATTTCTCGTATCTTACATTCGTGGTCCTTACGCGAAATGTATGTTGGCCGAAATACAATCCTTCCGCAATCAGCTTCAAATGATGGTTCCCAATAGCGTTCTCCGAAAAGAACATCGCGTTCGTTGAAGAGATTCCCATTTGAGTTCTCGAAAGATTCACCCACTAATTTGGCGGGAGCCAGTAGGAATGCTTCTACAGGCTTGTATTCTTATGGAAACCCGGCTCTACAGGCTCATACACGTTTGGCGGTGGCAGCGGTGGCTGGTGTTCACAGGCGGGCCGGTGGCGGGGACGGTGCCAAAGGCATCGCAGAGGTGGAGAAGAGGGTGAAAAATACTCTGCCCCATAGAATGACAGAGCTGAGCAGGATTAGTTCGGAGGCAGTATACCGGAATTCCAAGTGACTTATCTCCACCAACACGACAAGGCAGCTGACAAACAGAACGTAATTAGTGTTGGATGTCTTCAGCTATTTGACGACAGTTACCAGCAGTTTTGTTGACAGAGGAAGTGACTACCAAGCCTGTGGGAAGCTCGCAGAAACGTCACAGAATCGTCTGCAAAGGATACCTGGTGAGTGTAATACAACTACAGAAAAAAAACTCACCATTCAAAGGGACCCTCATAATCAATTGGATATCATTGACCAGCTGGGTGGAAGCAAGGGAGAGAGTACTATGGATATGGTTCGCATGTTGGAGAGGTAGTCAGGCGGTTTTTGTTGCGGTGAGATCTTTTAACGAAATTTCAGTCTCCCACCTACACAGGGAGAAATGACCACGTAATATAAAAAAAAAATTAGCTATGTTACCGAACTTATAAAGTGGTAGGTAGTATTGATCTGATATTTACAAATTTTCTGTGTCGATACCGTAAGAGTCTTTGTAGGTGACATGGCATCAGGCCACAGTTTGAAAGTGAGGAGGCACCCTGTGAGGGAGATAGAGGACGCTCTTAGCACTTTGTCATGAGCCAAAACTGAGTTTAATATTCTGGTCCTGTGATGCAGAACATAGCAGATATTAAGTTGATAAGAACAGATTTTTTCTACCTCATAAGAGAACACTTAGAGAAAATATAGCCTGTACCATACTGTTGTAAAGGATTTTCACAACAAATAACGACACTTTAGCGATGTGAAAACGCCTGTGGACGGATTGCACGGCCCCTCCCGCCAGAGGTTCGAGTCCTCCCTCGGGCATGGGTGTGGGTGTTGTTGTTAGCATAAGTTAGTTTAAGATAGTTTAGGTAGTGTGTAAGTCTAGGAACTGATGACCCCACACCATTTTTTTTTTTTTTTTTTTTTTTTTGGTACAACGGATTTTTCAACTGAGGAGCGTCAATGTTGGGGTTGGAATTGCAGTTACAACTGTATATCCAAACCACACCTGCTTGTCTTGCAGTGGCAGGAGTTGTCATGATGCTTCGGCTGACCAGAAGCCGTGGCTTAGCCTCATGCGACTGGTGGGTACAAAGAACACTCCAACCTGTTGGCCCTTGCACGCAGCTGCGGGTACAAGTCCCAGTGGCGGCACCCTCTGAATGGCTAAATAGTGAAGTTACCAGAATGCTGGTCGAGTGGCAATAGAAGCGGGTGTGTGTGTTGCTTGAGAATATTCAGTGTTTGCGCTGGTTGATTATTCCCCCACGTAAATTTATCGGTTGACTGCATGGTGGTCATAGTGACAGTCCCTCTGGCCTCTGAACGTCTGGTACAGCTGAAGATGTGTGCACAACTGCCGAATTGGCCGGCACAGGCACGGGTATTTAGTCCTCTCTCAGTCAGCAAGCTCGCAGCTGCCCGGCAGTTTTGGCACATGGGATACGCTTTGTGATTGCAAGTGTGTGCGATCGAAAAGTATTTCTTCCCAAGATATGTTTAGTGTAGTGGAAACGAGGTGGTGGAGAAGGGTGCTTGTGCTCTCAAACATGGGTGCATACAAGATGTCTGATATGTTTAGCATTACGAAATTTAATTAATTGGTTTGCAAAATGTTTTTGTGTGATTCTCAAACGTTGAAAATATGTTTTGTTACGAAAAAGAATCGCCGTAAGGTGGTGGTAAGTGTTTTAAGCAATATTTTGATTCCTCTAAATTGTTAAACAATTCATTTCATTGGGTAGTGCAAACGGACTATTTCACGCCAGTTTTGATACTGTAATTGCGCCAGCTCTCACTCTGCCTTGGCATTAGCCAACAGAAACACAATATCCTAAGGAGGGATGAAAATCTCCGTCCGTGTGTTTGAACACATTCGCTCACGCGGATTTTCACACAAACAGGAAGTAACCACTTCAGAGAGAGAAAGACAGGAAACAAGTCTGGAATTTCCTGATGAAAGGATGCTTTGTTTGGGGGCCGCGAGATAAAATGGAGGTCCCTCGGGCAAGCAGGAACGCCACCTTGGTCTAAGGGTTTGTGGTTCAAGTGTTACAACAGGAAATAGCCATTTGAGAGAGAGCAGAGGTGGTTTCCCCTGTATTGAATATCAAAGGACACTGTCTTCTGGGCTGCAGGCAATGATATTTAGTAGTTATTCCATCACAGAGAGTGGGAGAAGGGAGGGGAATATGAAAATTGAACTGAACAGTATGTTATTGACACTGATTTGAATTTCGTGTTGTGACATCCTTGCTCTCCAGCACAGACTGAGTCTTTTTCCCACCTGTTTCCAGATGGGGGCGAGGAGAGGGGAATGGGGGAGGGGACAAGAGGGCTGGGGAATTTTCCAGGAGGGGGAAAAGAGGCTCAGTACTGAACTGGGGAAGGATGACAAAAACATGTCCCTTTTCTCTGAATGATAGGAGAGGAGGAGGGGGAGGTGGAATGGGAAGGTTCTCAGAAGGATGAATTATCCCCAGGTGGTCATAATTCAACCCCAAGAGGGTCATAAATCAATTACCATAACAATAAGTTAAGGGGGGATACATTGCCCCTGAATGTATGCTTACCTTAGGTTGTGTGCAACCAACATAAACAAATAGCACTTGTTCTTTGCTCCAGAACTATCATCCAGATTTAAGTTTTCCCAAATCACATAAAGCAAATAGTGGGATGGTTCTTTGAAATGCCAGTTTTTTCCCCCCGCCTCTCCAATTTGACTTTGAATTCCGTTTCTACTGACTTCCTTCTTTCCTCCTTGTGTAAGCCTTCTTCCAACAATGACGACTATGACTGCTCCACTGGCTTTCATGTTTGCCTGTCATGTCACTTGTCGAACATATCTGACAAGGAAACCAATTTGATGATCTTTCCTTCGTGAGGGACCACAGTCATGAAGAATTCTTTTTGAAAAGAATTTACACCATTTGACTTAATTGTTCATTTATTTTACAGACTCATGATTTTGGCTTTATAGTCATTCTCAAGTACACGTTGAAACGTTAAACTATATCTGACGTGTCTCTGATATGTCATCACCAACAAAACACATTTTGGTCTTATAGACCATTTGTCGTTTCACAGGATATGAGTATTTTTGAAAGATACGTGATATGGCTAACATCGTTCACACTGGGAATCCATTAGCACACAGTATGACGTATTAAACCGTCAATATATTCCTGTGACCTGTTCTGTCACTTCTGTTCATCAACTGTTCAGTTAAAGCGAAAAAGGCACACTTGCAAGATATCAGCCCCAGAAACTAGTCCCGCATGAAAATTTGGGCCATAATTCGGAAAGTGCGCAGTTATCGTTCTGAATGTGCATCTTTACTTCGCGCGCTCCTGTTGTTCGTCACTCGCTCCGCCTCACCGCAGTCGCCTAATGCCCGAGCACTAAATACTGTACCACGGGGTCAGTAAGAGGTTTGTGAAATACCTTTTTGATATTGGAAACACGCTTTGTTCATTGTATCAAACTGTAGGTGGTGCCAGATATCTCTCTGCCTTGAACATTTTTGTGTTGCGAATCACAAATGCAGTGTAAATCAATGAGAGGATTGAGTATGTCACTATGGAAGTAGCGTAGGGCTATTTAATTACTGACATCGCTGTTGTGCATTATTTTCTTTCAATATTAAAGCTGGCACTGTTAAAGTGAAGTCATTTGCAGGAGATCCACTATTCCTCAATGTGATCGGTGTGATTAAATTGTAAATTTAAAATCATTAACTCTGTTTAACAATAATTTTTCACTTGTTCAGTTTTTCTCATTTTGATTTTATGACGTATGTTCAATTGCGGAACATCGATATGGGAATGTTATTAAAATAATATTGAACGTATTTGTGCATGAGGTTGACGCATTACGTACTCATATTCCATACCTATTTTTCACATGTGTTCTCGATCAAGACTTTAAAATTCGTTGGCCAGGCGTATCCCCCCAACCCCCCGCCCCCCTCCACACTCTATCTCCCACGTCTTCAGCATCTCGCGAATGGGAGGGCGCTGGTTGTCTCTCAGCTGCACAATACGAAAGGGTGGTCCCATAAGTACCCGACCCTACAAAGAAAACACAAAAATTTTGGAAAAAAGTGTTTATTTCTCGACATAATCTCCTTTCAGCTCTATACACTTTTCCCAGCGATGTTGAATAAGAACGATATCCTCTTTATAATGAGAACTGTCTAACTCCTCAAAATAACCATTAACTGCCGACATCACGTCTTCATTTGCTGAAAATCTCCGACCACCGAGAAATTTTTTCAAGTTTGGGGACAGAAAATAATACGAGGCCATGCTATAACGGACTTGTGAGCTGGTGCAATGCCCTGAACAACCAACACCTCTTTCTTGGACAAATGCGGCCATTTTTGCTTGATTTCTTCGCCCAAACGTTGCAATAAACTCGCATAATACTCGCCGTTGATAGTTTTTCTTTTTTCAAGGTAGTCAATGATAAATATCTCACGCGCATCCCAAAAAACCGACGCCATGACCTTGCCTGCTGATGAAACGGTCTTCGCCTTCTTTGGAGTCGGTTCTCCAATTTGTGTCCATTGTTTTGATTATTCTTTTCTCTCGGGAGTGAAGAGGTGGACCTATGTTTCATCCATGGTTATAAAGTGGTGCAAAAAATCAGCTTTGTTGCTGCGAAACTTCGCTAAACACCTATTGAAACATCTTCACGACACTGTTTTTGCTCGAGTGTGAGCAAACGGGGCACAAATCTTGCATACAGTTTTCTCATCTCCAAATTTTCAGATGATAAGCTATGTACCGCACTTTTTGAAATGCCTACTATATCTGCTAGCTCGCGCACTTTCAGTCGACGATCATCCAGTGACGCTTTGTGGATTTTCTTCACCATTTCTGGAGTCGTCACCACATTTGGTCGACCACTGTGATGCTCGTCTTGACAGCTCGTACGGCCTCGTTTAAACTCAGCTATCCAATATTTTACTGTTGTCAACGAAGGAGCAGACTCTCCTACAGAAGACTCTAGCTCAGCTCCCATATTGATTGCGCTGAGGCCCTTAAAAAAAAATACTGTATCACATAACGATGACCAATTTTCTCCATTTTTACAAGTTCACTCACAACGTTCACTATTGATGGCTGCCAAACAAATACTAAACAATGTGGCGTCTTCAAACTTGAAACATATGCTTCATGGATCGTATAATTTCTATTCCAGAGATATTTTTCAACACCGACTGCCATCTCTCAGTCAGGATGGGTACTTATGGGACCACCCTCCTACTTGGCGCTCGAACATTACTCTTCGTCCACACACCGGTGCCAATGCTGGCGCCAACATTGGTCAATATTTAAGGGACAGAAGACACATTGGCGCCAGCATCCACTTGAATTCGTATAAGAGCGAACGTAAACAAGTCTGATGCACAGATCACAGCCAGTGCATTTGCGGTTTTGGGCGTGAATAATAATACTACACTGTTCCTGAGACAGTACGAAAAACTAAACTTGAAAATAAATTCGACGACGACGAACAAATGAATGAACATACTTGGTTTCGTAACAGCAAGGACACGAAACAAAAAACCTCGGTGCGAACATGTGACCGGTGTATAGATATTGGCTCAATGTCCTTTGATGTCTGACCGAAATACCAGCAGCCAAGAGAGGCATACCAACATTGGAACCAATGCTATTTTATCAACCCACACATTGTAACTCTCGCTCCCAGACAAAGAGATCCGCCCCGATATTTATCCCTCTTTCCATTTATCCTATTCCATATCAGGGCTTCTCTATCCTTTACCCTCCCCATACATCACCATCCCTTTCCTCTTGTTACCGCTACCCTACCCTAAACTCCTCTTGACCCTCCGTCTTTACCACCTTCTGTATTCACACTATTCACTTCAACTGCCACCCTCATCTCCATAGTTTTCCTACCTAACTACCCCCTATCTTTTCCGCCCACACCCCTCAACCACATGGTACATATTCTCTCCTCCCGAAATACTTCTCACTCAGCGCAGATCCTTCAGATTTAAAGCGAAAGCTCTGTGCTTCAACGTCTATTCTCAGAAGAATTTCACCATTCGGCTAGTGTTTTTAAAATGTATATATTTTAGTTTTTTAGCTGTCGATCTTTGATTTTTAATGTAAAATAGGTAAACAACCCTAATGTTATCTTTCTCATTTTCTTTATATTTTTTAATTCGCTTGGCTGAAGAGCGGAATTTTCTACCACTGTCAACCCACCCCGCCCATATGGGATGAGGGGGATGAAATAACAACAAAGAAAAAAAAAGGAAAAAACCTCAAAGAAAGAACAAGCGAAAATGTGGACTGGCCTAATTCTGACATCATTATGTGTCTGCCCAAATGCAGATTTTCACATGACACTTCTCCATCCTCTCTTCTCCTCTGCCATCCTCTTTGGGTTCGCATAATTTCCGTTTCCCTTTGTGTTGTCTATCATCTTGTATCTCCTCCTTTCTCTCAATCTCCTCTCATAAACTAATCCTTCCAAAGTGTCTGTTAGTAAACACTCCCATCTCAAGGAATGTCCTATCCAGTTCTACTTCCCTTCTCTTATAGCTTGCAGCAATTGGTTGAAGACGATGAAAACTGGCTTTGTGTTTTCTTCTTGAGACGATACAACCAATCAAAAAGAAATCATGTATGGATCCAGTGCCTCAGACGTAGAAGGTGGGCTCACGACGATTATGCACCAGGAAACCGTTATTTTTTTATATGCATTAATTTCAGTTTGGACAACGATGATGAGTAGGCCTTTAATTAACAAACTTATATGTAGGCCACATTACTCTAACAGTTAGAAGTTCGCCAAAAATATTTTTTACTGGAAGTAAAATTTGAGTTTTACCATGTTAATTCGTGTAAGTATGACAGTAACTTTGTTTATCGTCAATAAAATACTCTATGTTTTGTTTATGCATTATTGTGTTGTGTGATTTGCGTAATCGTGCCCCCATAGGTGGGTAAACTTCCCCATTTGCAGGACGTGTTTACGCACTCGACTTTAGCTGGTGTAAAATGCTTTTGCACTCTTAAATGTATTGTTGAGTTAGAAGTACGCTGTGACAATAATCATGAGATGGAGACATGCACATATACTACAGATTGCAGTAGTATTGTGTACACAAGGTATAAATGGGCAGTGCATTAGCGGAGCTGGCATCTGTACTCAAGTGATTCACTTGAAAAGGTTTCCGACATGATTGTAGCTGCACGACGGGAACTAACAGACTTAGAACGCAAGGGACATTTCATTTCAGAAATCGTTAAGGAATTCAGTATTCCGAAATGCACAGTGTCAAAACTGTGCCGAGAATACAAAATTTCAGGCATTATCTCTCACTACGGTCAATGCGGTGGCCGACGGCCTTCACTTAAAGACTGACAACAGCGACATTTGCGTAGAGTTGTCAGTGTTAACAGACAAGCAACACTGCGTGAAATAACTGCAGAAATCAATGTGGGACGTTTGACGAACATACCCGTTAGGTCAGTGCGGTGAAATCCGGCGGTAATGGGCTTTTATTGTATTGTCTTGTATTTTATTTATTGTATTGACCTAGTAGATAGTGTCGGAAGTTCCATGCGGCTTTTCGCGGATGATGCTGTAGTATACACAGAAGTTGCAGCATTAGAAAATTGGAACGAAATGCAGGAAGATCTGCAGCGGATAGGCGCTTGGTGCAGGGAGTGGCAACTGCCCTTAACATAGACAAATGTAATGTATTGCGAATACATAGAAAGAAGGATCCTTTATTGTATGATTATATGATAGCTGGTAGCAGTTACTTCTGTAAAATATTTGGGAGTATACGTGCGGAACGATTTGAAGTGGAAGGATCATATAAAATTAATTGTTGGTAAGGCGGGTGCCAGGTTGAGATTCATTGGGAGAGTCCTTAGAAAATGTAGTCCATTAACAAAGGAGGTGGCTTACAAAACACTCGTTCGACTTATACTTGAGTATTGCTCATCAGTGTGGGGTCCGTACCAGGTCTGGTTGACAGAGGAGATAGAGGAGATCCAAAGAAGAGCGGCGCGTTTCGTCACAGGGTTATTTGGTAAGCGTGATAGCGTTACGGAGACGTTTAGCAATCTCAAGTGGCAGACTCTGCAAGAGAGGCGCTCTGCATCGCGGTGTAGCTTGCTGTCCAGGTTTCGAGAGGGTGCGTTTCTGGATGAGGTATCGAATATATTGCTTCCGCCTACTTATACCTCCCGAGGAGATCACAAATGTAGAACTAGAGAGATTCGAGCACGCACGGAGGCTTTCCGGCAGTCTTTCTTCCCGCGAACCATACGCGATTGGAACAGGAAAGGGAGGTAATGACAGTGGCACGTAAAGTGCCCTCCACCACACACCATTGGGTGGCTTGCGGAGTATAAATGTAGATGTAGATGTATGTTAACCGGGGGCAGCCACAGTGGTCCACAATCCCACGACGACCTTCTCTTTCAGACTTATTGTGTGGTTCAGCCCCCGGTGGAATCTCCGCCCCCCCAGGGTACGTCTGACTCCAGACGAGTGTAACCTCTATGTTTGCGTGCTTGAGTAATAATGGTGTACGCATACGTGGAGAACTTGTTTGCGCAGCAATGGCCGACGTAGTGCAGCTGAGGCAGAATAAGGAGAACTACCCGCATTTGGCGAGGCAGATGGATAACCGTCTAAAAACCATCCACAGGCTGGCCGGCTCACCGGGTCTTGACACACGTCCGCCGGGCGCATTCGTGCCGGGGACCAGGCGCTCCTTCCCAACCCGAAAAGCCGGGCGTTAGACCGAACGGCTAACCGGGCGAGCGTTAATGGGCTTTCGCAGCAGACGACCGACGCGAGTGCCGTTGCTAACAGCGAGACGTCCCCTGCACCACCTTTCCTGGGCTCATGACCATATCGGTTGGACCCTAGTCAACTGGAAAACTATGATCTGGTCGGATGAGTCCCGAATTCAGTTAGCAAGAACTGATCGTAGGAATCGAGTGTAGCGCAGACCACATGTAGCCACGGACCTAAGATGCCAACAAGGCACTCACTGTGCAAGCTGGTGGTGGCACCATAATGGTGTGGGTTATGTTGGCATGGAAGTGAGTGGGTCCTGTGTTTCAACTGAACCAATTTACATCTACATTTACATGGATACAATGTAAATCACATTTAAGTGCGTGGCAGAGGGTTCATCAAACCATCTTCACAGTAATTTTCTATTATTCCAGAGAACTCACTGACATGCTTTGTGTAGGGGGAAGTATGTTGTAATGCTCTCGCTGCTGAAAGGAACGATTATCTGACAGGCATCATGCGTTACGACGAGTGTTTATTTCTCTCCATCGACGAATGCAGGAGATTGGTTGATTGAAATAGGAAAGAAAAGACCTGGCAGCATGAGGACCACTCTCTCACCCGACTTTGCTGGAACGTGTTGCAGCAGACTCCACTACAAGTACTCATCATGCTGCACGTGAAATTGGCGCTGCACATACGAGCGTGTCGCCAGTACTCCACGAACAACAATTATATCCATATCACCCACAACGAATTCATGCAATGCTTGTGACTGACTTCGTACCAAGGGTCGCATTGTGTCAGTGGCTGCTCCGACGATGGATTGATCGACCAGATTTCCTCCGAATCGTTCTATTTACTGACGAGGCCCATTTGATCGTGATGGTATTCAAAACAGCAGGAATAGCCATGTGTAGGGAGAGGAAAACCCTCACACTGTAGTAGAGTCACACCATCAAGTACGTTTTGCTGTGAACATCTGGGCTTTCATTGTAGGTGACAATCTCATTGGGCCATATTTTCTACCTGGCCGTCTGAATGTCCACCTTTACTTGAGATTCGTGCAAAGAATTCTACATGAATTGTTGGAGAACGTACCTTTGGATGTTCGTGAGAGGATGTGGATACGACATGACGGTGCACCGCTTCACTTCAGTGTGGATGTCAGCAATCATCTCACTGTCGTATTTCCTGGTCGCTGGATTGGAAGGGGAGGTTCTGTTTCATCGACTGCAAGGTCAGCTGACCTGAATACCCTTGATTATTTTCTATGGGGATATCTAAAGTCAATTGTGTAAGAGACCCTAGTGGATACGAAGATGGAGTTAGTTGCCACTATTGTAGCTGCCTGTGATATGATTCGAAACGCACCAGGGTTACTTGTCAGGGTGCGGCAGAATCTTCTTCGCCGATGTCATGCTTGCACTGGCCGTCAGTTTCACCACATTTTGTAAGATATAGTATAAATGGTACGTCCATTGTGTCAGTGATGGTATTTGTAATTAACTAACGTAAATAAAAAAAGTACACAATAATGTGATTTTACTCCTACTATCTCCTCAAGCTGGTTTCTTCAACCCCATGTACCCTACCTCAAATTGTTCAATGGAGCATTCTCTATGTTCTGTCAAATTTTTGCACATTCTTACGGCAAAAACCTATACAGGGTGTTACAAAAAGGTACGGCCAAACTTTCAGGAAACATTCCTCACACACAAATAAAGAAAAGATGTTATGTGGACATGTGTCCGGAAACGCTTAATTTCCATGTTAGAGCTCATTTTAGTTTCGTCAGTATGTACTGTACTTCCTCGATTCACCGCCAGTTGGCCCAATTGAAGGAAGGTAATGTCGACTTCCGTGCTTGTGTTGACATCAACACAGATTTTCTGGGACGTTTGGGCAGGCATTGTTGGTGATGTCTTGATTGGTCCCCATGTTCTTCCACCTACACTCAATGGAGCACGTTATCATGATTTCATACGGGATACTCTACCTGTGCTGCTAGAACATGTGTCTTTACAAGTACGACACAACATGTGGTTCATGCACGATGGAGCTCCTGCACATTTCAGTCGAAGTGTTCGTACGCTTCTCAACAACAGATTCGGTGACCGATGGATTGGTAGAGGCGGACCAATTCCATGGCCTTCACGCTCTCCTGACCTCAACCCTCTTGACTTTCATTTATGGGGGCATTTGAAAGCTCTTGTCTACGAAACCCCGGTACCAAATGTAGAGACTCTTCGTGCTCGTATTGTGGACGGCTGAAATACTGTACAATACGCCGTTCACCAGGGCTGCATCAGCGCATCAGGGATTCCATGCGACGGAGGGTGGATGCATGTATCCTCGCTAACGGAGGACATTTTGAACATTTCCTGTAACAAAGTGTTTGAAGTCACGCTGATACGTTCTGTTGCTGTGTGTTTCCATTCCATGATTAATGTGATTTGAAGAGAACTAATAAAATGAGCTCTAACATGGAAAGTAAGCGTTTCCGGACACATGTCCACATAACATATTTTCTTTCTTTGTGTGTGAGGAATGTTTCCTGAAAGTTTGGCCGTACCTTTTTGTAACACCCTGTATAAACCAGGTTACACCGTAATAACGGTGTTGTAAGACTAAACAATTTTGAACACGATAAATCCAACCAAAATTTAAAAAATTCCGAAAAGAATTCCGCGTAATTGTGCCCCTGTTTCCCTTGTCCCTCCTGGTCCTACAATGTTCGGAAATGGTGGTGTCTATGCATAATTAATACTGTGTTTGCTGAAACTATATGTGAAACTACGTGTTAAAATTATGAGACAATCGTAACTCAGTATTTTTATCCAACAAATGCGAGTGACGTTTCTCGGCGAAAAGAGTCAGCTTTCTTACACAGGTATTTCAGTCTGCTGTCCTCTTGCGACCTTCCTCGCGAGCGTTATTAGCGCCCTCAAAGGCCGCCCTGCATTTAACATGAACTGAAATAGGACACACCGTGATCGTCCGACGCAACAGGATATTATTGACGCCCTGCCACGGGCAACATCATTGATCTTTCGGGGTCATCTCCCTCGCAACTGCCGCAACAAACCGTACGCGTGTGCAGCGCCGGAACACTCGCCTGTCCTGCCGCCCACGTTCCCACGCTGAAGGCGAGTCCCACGCCATGATAACGAAATATTCAGTGCCCCGAGGGACACATCGATTTCACTGTTCTGTTTGCTCGACTTCTGTGGCAGCTCTGTGGTGCCACAGGAGTACGATCTCAGGTCAACATCTGTAGCTGGCACACATTACGCGAACCGAATTTCCTGTTTCAGTCCACTGCTATGGACAGTGAGTAAGCAAGGCGCTGTATTTTTAATGAATATTATACTGCTTCCAAAGCACGGAAACAGGATACAAGCATAAATTAAAAAGTCTGGTGAAAAGCTGACAATATATAATTTTTAAAAGAATCTTTTTAGTTCTCAGTTCTCTGACTTTGTGATCTATTCAACTTATTCACAAAAGGTTGAGACTCTATCATGACATTTCTCCTAGAGAACCAAATTTTCAAGTCAGGGGATAAAAAACAATCGTTTGAGACTAAATGAAGAGAAACATACTGTTAAAAAGTCAATTCGAATACAAACTGACACATTTTTACCAACAGCACTTTTCTTGTGTCCCAAGCTTGGCTGGTTTCAAAGCACTTCGAATTTCAAACCCAGGTAGTAGTTAATCAAAATGTTCAAATGTGTGTGAATTCCTAAGGGGCCAAACTGCTGAGGTCATCGATCCCTAGACTTACACACTACTTAAACTAACTTACACTAACTTATGCTAAGAACAACACACACAGCCATGCCCGAGGAAGGACTCGAACCTCCGGCGGGAGGGGCCATGCAATCAGTGACAGGGCGCCTCTAACCGCGCGGCCACTTCGCACGGCAGTTAATCACAATCGTGTTAGTGACGTTCTGCTTTTTTTAGTAGGCATTATCTATCAGAATTACTGCATAACGCCATCATACTTTCGCTCGACAAAACGGACGTGGTGTTCTTCAGTGAACTATCACATGGTTTTAATTGTTGTTTGGACTCATGGACCAAGTTTCGTCCACGTTCACGAATATGCGCAAGAAACCTTGCAGACTGAGCCTAAACAGTTCCCGGTTCTGTGTTGAAATAGTCTTTTGTCTCCCTTTTTTCTTCAGAAGTTAGCAATCGCGGCAGCTAATGCATACATGGCGTCACCATGTCCACATTTTCGAGAAGAATGTGGTGTATTGGTCCATTTAAGATACGTCTAATGACAGGCATTTCGCACGTATTCGTTGTGCGGCCTTCCTTTACCGTACTACGAAGGAGTTCAATGATTTCTTGCTCTAGACTTCAATCGCCCCACCGGAGATCGCTCCAGCTTTCGTGATTTAACTATTACATTTAATTTTATTCATTCATAAATAAGAAGTCTTAATTGCCAGAAGAGAGCTAGATGAATATAATCCAGTGCGGGTTTGCTTTGTGTAACTGTCGAATCCTTCAAACGAAAATATTTTGTTTTTCCTTAATTTCCCGCGCCACGTAGCACACTAGCCACTTGAGACGGCTGTCAACAAACGGAAGCACGTCTTATCTTCTACAGTTTTCAACAAACATATACACTTCCTGGTCAATATTATCCAGGCAGGCTATGTAATACGGGATTGACCTCCAGATGTCGCGAGGTGTGGGCTCGACAGTATAGAAGGAGGCGGGGAAAACTGTATTATCAGTAGAGAAGCAGTTACAACATAATGGGTCGGTCAGGAGAGCTCAGTGACTTCGAACGTAGATTAGTCGTTGGATGCCACTTGACAAGTAGACTGTTGGTGATGTGATTGTGAAGTGGAAAAACGAAGGAACAAAGCAAGACCAGGCAAAGCAAGACCAGGCAGACTTCATGTTCTGAGTCACAGGGTCCGTCGAGTATTGTGGAGATTGTGGCTAAAATATCGCGTGAAATCAGATGAAAGTATCACTCGTGAGTTACACAGTGCTACCAACAGTCCAGAAGCTCAATGGCTGTCCGTAGGGTATTAAAGATAATGGAGTTCAGTGGATGAGCAGCTCCTGATAAGCCACACATTCTACAGATAGCGATGCCGAGTTGCTGTAAAGAGCGAAGCCACTGGAGAGTGGATGCGAGTGATTAGGAGTTAAGTGATGAATCAGGCTATACCCTGCGGCAGTCCCATGCAAGCGTTTGGGTTTTGTGAGTCCATATCGTGTTATTTGCCATTGTGTGTAATGCTAACAATGAGGTACGGAGTAGGTAGTGTTATTGGATAGGGGAGTTTCTCGTCGTTAGGGTGTTGTCTCTTTACTGCGCTTAACAAAACGCTGAATGCGGAAGGATATGAACACATTATAAAGCGTTGTGTACTGCATACAGTAGAAGAACATTTAGGAGACGATGGCTGATTGTATTAGTATGACAAGAAAGCCAGTCATAAAGCAGCATCTATGAGGAAATGGTTTGCAGGCAATAATATTCATGAAATGAACTGGCCTGTCAGTCCCGACCGAACCTAATGGAACAACTCTGGGCCGAGTTACATGTTAGAAAGTCGACTTCGCTTCAGACCCTAGTATCCAACATCACTAACTTCGATTGCTGAGGAAGCTTTTTTATTTCAAGATCTTTTACAGAAAGTAACTAGATTTAAAAATTTCGGTTTGTACATCCCACCTTCAGTTAGCCTCACTTGCATCAAAATAATTACAGAAGGAGTACTAATTTCTAAATTAAAATAGAAGAAACAGCCCATGGCATTGACGAAAAGATTGCGTGACATTTCTACATCTACATCTACATGACTACTCTGCAATTCACATTTAAGTGCTTGGCAGAGGGTTCATCGAACCACAATCATACTATCTCACTACCATTCCACTCCCGAAGACCGCGCGGGAGAAACGAACACCTAAACCTTTCTGTTCGAGCTCTGATTTCTCTTATTTTATTTTGATGATTATTCCTACCTATGTAGGTTGGGCTCAACAAAATATTTTCGCATTCGGAAGAGAAAGTTGGTGACTGAAATTTCGTAAATAGATCTCGCCGTGACGAAAAACGTCTTTGCTTTAATGACTTCCATCCCAACTCGCGTATCATATCTGCCACACTCTCTCCCCTATTACGTGATAATACAAAACGAGCTGCCCTTTTTAGCACCCTTTCGATGTCCTCCGTCAATCCCACATGGTAAGGATCCCACACCGCGGAGCAATATTCTAACAGAGGACGAACGAGTGTAGTGTAAGCTATCTCTTTAGTGGACTTGTTGCATCTTCTAAGTGTCCTGCCAATGAAACGCAACCTTTGGTTCGCCTTCCCCACAATATTATCTATGTGGTCTTTCCAACTGAAGTTGTTCGTAATTTTTACACCCAGGTACTTGACAGGTTGAATTGACAGCCTTGAGAATTGTACTATTTATCGAGTAATCGAATTCCAACGGATTTCTTTTGGAACTCATGTGGATCACCTCACACTTTTCGATGTTCCTTGATCGAACCACGTCCTGTATTTGCCATGCACTCTTTGAGATTGCAGCCCACCCCGTACTTTCCCGAGGCCTTCTAACCTAAAAAACCGCCCAGTCCACGCCACACAGCCTCCGCTACCCGTGTAGCCGCCAGCTGAGGGTAGTGAACTCCTGACCTATTCAGCGGAACCCGAAACCCCACCACCCTATGGCGCAAGTCAAGGAATCTGCAGCCAACACGGTCGCAAAACCGTCTGAGCCTCTGATTCAGACCCTCCACCCGGCTCTGCACCGAAGGTCCGCAGTCGGTTCTGTCAACGATACTGCAGATGGTGAGCTCTGCCTTCATCTCGTAAGCAAGACCGGCAGCCTTCACCAAATCAGATAGCCGCTGGAATCCAGAGATAATTTCCTCAGATCCAAAGCGACACACTTCATTAGTGCCGACATGTGCCACCACCTGCAGCTGGCTGCACCCTATGCTCTTCATGACATCCGGAAGGACCCTTTCCACATCAGGAATGACTCCACCCGGAATGCACACTGAGTACACACTGGATTTCTTCCCCTCCTTAGCCGCCATATCCCTAAGGGGCCCCATTACGCGCCTAAAGCAAATGGTGAACGAAACCCACGAAAAATCTCTGTCAACAAGGTCGCACTGTCATCTGCACACACTTCCTACTGTATCCAGACGTGTCTCGCAACATGTCAGCCATAGTCACTTCTAAAATCCCAGTAGAGTACCTGGAGGGGCAATATGCAGCAATCTCAGCTGCTCTAATCATGTAGGCCACATGGTCGTTCTTGCAGCTTTCTCTTCCCTAGCAGGTCCCCGTGCTTAGACAGTGATACCAAAGGCAGGCGAAGGTTCGATTCCGAGTTGCGACTTCCTGCATGGAATGGACCACATGAACTGCCCCGTAATTATTATTTTATGTTTTACCCATACTGGTGAACGCACTTAACCTGTGAACTGTCCATACACAGTAGTTCATTGTATGAATAATTTTCATTAGTTCCCATAAAGTAAATGTTTAATATCAAATTTGTTGCTCAGATGATCTATGAAACATGATAATGGAAGAATACTACTGCTTCTTGTCAAGTTGGTCAATGCGGTGAGATAACAACAATACGAAAATGATAGATTGCAACTCACCATTTGGAGGAGGCGTCGAGACGGAGTCGGATACGGTACAAAGATTGCTAAACATTTCGCTTTCGTGGTGAGTAGCATTTTACCCTTTCCATATCGTCGTTATTCCATCCAGGACTTTCCACTGTCTGACAATACGATGAGAATAACTTAACAGTTTCTTGCTTAGAGAAAGGTAATTTCTTCGTGTCTCTTACGCACCGGCGGATCAAATTCACAGCAACAGGGATCCCGAACTACAGACGTAAACACGTAACTTAATATATCCCACAATCTCGACCTTATAAGTGATAAAGCGATGGTAATACATTACGTGGTGCTAATGACATTAATAACCAACTAATGTGGTACCAAAACTTCGAGCTATCAAACGCTCAAAATTGTGAGGGATGGAAAAGACCCGTCTTGGTTCGACAGCCAAGTTGAAAGCTGCTACGAAAATAAAGAGAGCTTCACTGCAAGTTTAAACGGAGCCATAGGCTCGCAGACAAACAAAAATTAAACGAAGTTAAAATTTGCTTAGGAGAGCCATGTGCGCAGCGTTCAGCGAACTCGAAGGTAAAATTCTGTCTACTGGCTTGACAGAAAATCCTAAGAAGTTTTGGTCTTATGTTAAATCAGTAAACGGATCAAAGACATCTGCCCCGACACTCTGTGACCAAAAAGCCACTGAAACGGAAGACGACACCGAGAAGGTCGAAATACTAAACGTCTTCTTCCAAAACTATTTTAGACAGGAAGATGGCACTATGGTCCCTCCTTCAAATCGTCGCACGAACGACAAAATGGCTGATTTCGAAATAACTGACCGTGGGATAGAAAAGCAACTGAAATCACCCAACAGAGGGAAGGCCACTGGATCTGACGGGGTACCAAAACGATTCTACGTAGAGTATCCGAAAGAACTTGCCTCTCTTCCAGTTAGTGTACCGTAGATCGCTGGAGGAGCAAAAGGATAGGTCATTCCGATTCCCAAGAAGGGTCGTCGAACAGATGCCAAAACTATAGCCCTATATCTCGTCCGCCGGTCAGTTGTAAAATTTTGGAGCATGATTTACGCTCGTGTATTATGACGTTTCTGGAGACCGAATACCTCCTCTTTAGGAAACACCATGGGTTCCGTAAACAACGATCTTGTGTAACCAGGCTCATTCTCTTCGTCTACGAGACCGAGAAGACGGTAGATACCGCTCCTAGATAGATGCTGTGTTCCTTGACTTGCGAAGGCTTTTAGCGGATGATGCGTTGTATGCAGAGAAGTCGCAATACTACAACACCATAGCGAAAGGCAGGAAGACCTGCAAAAACTGACGCTATGTGTAGGATTGGCGATTGACCCTCAACATAAACAAAGGACGTATTGCGAATACATAGAAAGACCATTTATTGTACGATTACACAGTTACAGAAAATCATTGGAAGCAGTCACACCTATAAAATATGTTGTAGTATTTGTATAGAATGATTTTAAGTGGAACGATTGCATAAAACTAATCGCAGGTAAGGCAAGTTCCAGACTATGTTTCATTGCAGAATCCACAGGAAGTGTAGCCCATCAACAAAGGAGATAGCTTACAAAACCCTCGTTTGGCCAGTACTTGAATATTGCTCGTCAATATGCAAAGGAGCCCATACCTATGGACAAGGGGAGCCGTGCGCCCCCCCCCCCCCCCCCTACCTCCTAGCTCTCAGGAAAATGAAAAAATATAGCGTAGTCAGGTGTTTTCCTTTCAAGAAAATGATTTAATGTCGGCATTACCCAAGTTTTTAACAGGGTAGAGAGTGGAACCTTTTTGTGGCTCCTTACAAGTCGCCAGTCGTTTTCCAAAATATTAAAAACACTCCATACCCTCAGATCTAGTTTCCAGCCCCATACAAACTATCGTATGGGCGCGCTTGTCAGTATTGGGTCTGCACCAGATAGGATGTTAGAGGAAACAGAGAAGATCCAAAGAAGAGTAGCGCACTTTGTTACAGCTTCATTTAGTAATCACGAAAGCGTCAGAGAGATGATGCCCCATCTCCAGTGGCAGAGGCTACAAGAGAGGCTTTCTGCAAGACTTTGTGGTGTATTGTTAAAGTTCCGAGAGCGTACGTTGCCAGAAAAGTCAACAAAAATGTAGCTCTCTCCTACATACATCTCGCGAAAAATCCACGAAGCCCTCACAGAGGCTGATCATCACTCATTCTTCCTGTGAATCATTCACGACTGTAACAGGAAAGGGGGGAAGTACCCTGCACCATGTACCGCAATATGACTTGCGGAGTATAGATGTAGATGTAGCTGTCGCATATCATCATCTACTAAAGTAGACAGTGTTGCTACTTCCAGTGGTAGTCCGCTAATACAAAAGTGAGTAGTATTGAGCATTGTATGTAGGTATTGTATGTTAACCGGGAACCTAGAAACGACGTAGAGGCTCCGTCCTCGCCACAGCCGCAGTGGTCCACAACCCCACGACGACTACCGCAGTCCACTTCACCCCCCCCCCCCCCCCGTCGCCCCACACCGAATCCAGGGTTATTGTGCGGTTCGGCCCCGGTGGATGGAGGTGTACGCGTACGTGGAGAACTTGTTTGCGCAGCAATCGCCGACATAGTGTAACTGAGGTGGAATAATGGGAATCAGCCCGCAAGCGCCGAGGCAGATGAAAAACCGCCGAAAAACCATCCACAGACTGACCGGCTCACTGGGCCTCGACACAAGTCCGCCGGGCGGATTCGTGCTGGGGACCAGGCGCTCCTTCCCACTCCAGAAAGCCGTGCGTTAGACCGCTCGGCTAACCGGGCGGGCTTATATTGAGCAATGTTGGCACATCAGTTAAAATAAAAATTTCGTACGGTACGGTGGTTATCGCTCCGAATGACAGCTTGGCTTATGTGAATAAATTAATACATAACTGGTGCAATCCGCGTGTTTTACAATTAGAAGTTTGAAAGTGGAGATTAGAATAACTTTCTGTATTGCCTACGTGACCCTTGATAGGAAAATGAAGGAAACTATAATATACTCATGTGTTCATAGTGTTAAAGCAGGGGCGTACAAGCCGTGGCCCGCAGGTCGTATGCGGCCCAAGGCAAGTATTAATGTGGCACAATTTCAATCTATGACTCCCGCCGCACAAAGTAATTCTCTCGGTGGTCCATCCCAAATTTTTTTCGCGCTGGTTGTTATTCTTAAGTACAGTATATGTTGTGCGGCACGAAAATACTCGCCTTCCTCCATTGTGGCCTAAATAAGCTGAAAGGTTGGACACCCCTGGTCCAACGCAACCCTTTGTTGCTTGGAGACATTTAGTTAGTAAGTTTCCCTTTGAAGTTTCCAACAGGTCCCGCAAAGAAGGTGCCTACGGTAAATAGTGTAGCTGTCTTGTTTGTTACGTTGATTAAACCACTGAATAACGTCGAAATACGAAAGTTTAGGCCTAACTGAGAGTCAGTTGACTTGTTTTCGGACTCCGATTTAATTTTTACTTTTAGAGGTTGTTTCTTTATTCTTCTTCGCGTAAAAGATGGAAAATAGTTACAGGCTCTTGACCTCAAGTGTTTAGTCCAGTTTAATTAAATTACTCGTTAACAGCGTATTGTATCTATTGGAACAGAAGCGATGCACCCCTAAATGTAGTGGCGAAGTGACTGATTCGAAATTTTTATTTTACGTCACTTAGGATTCGAATCAAACACTAGAAAATGGAATGCAACCTAAATCTTAGGTCCCGTAAAATAAAACGTTTGAAACACAGGTGAAATAAAAAAATTAAGTAAATAAAAATTGTATTGTATAATATTTTGAGTCTGTACTCTTCAGCAGCATAAAAAGCGCCAAATGCAGTGAAAGGTGCTTATAATGTCTTCTTCACGTGCGTGTTTGTAGCAACTCCAAACACTTAAAATATAGCTCCAGAAGCGAAACAGTAATCCTTTGCTACACATAGAGCCATGAAGGTGTTTCCTTTTAGAGGAGCCTGAACGATGAATAAAATGATATGCTTTCAGTTGTATTGCATATCGTACAGTATCTAACTCCCTTAGCATCGTAGTAACTCAGCAAACATGCCAGACAGCTCACTGAATAATTTATTAACGAAATGCACCATCTGAATACGGTAATTATATGGACACTTAGGATTGGAGCACACTGTTGGTAACTTTTCGACCTTGGAACTGCTTCTTCTCATTGAAGAAGGTGCCCAATCGAAACTGAAATTGATTTATTTGCTTGCAGACAACTGCGATGTTGTATAAGGCACCACAGTACATACATAATTATACAGATGTCAACATATATAAAAAATGCTACATAAATATTGCTTATCATATAATTCGATTTATAGATTATCACATGTGTTGTTACATAGATTATGTAGGCTACATATAAGGTTGTATTTACAATCACATTAATAGTAGTTCATCATTTTTTTCATTACATATAAATTCATTTGTGTTATAAACTGCTTTTTCTCTCAGCCATGTCTGCACCACCATTTTACATTTATTTTCATGTGATTCCCTTGTGCTATAAGGTACACTGTTGAAAAATATTTTGCCAGCTATTTCTGACTTAACTTAATCTAGTCCAAGGAATGTATAGTAAGTTACTATTTCTGATATCATATAAGTGCACATGTTACCTACTTTCTTACTCTTGGACATTCTGTTTAGCATACATAAGTACCGTGAGTATGGAAAGGCTGGTGACTGTTACATATCTTATGTCCAACAAAGTACTGTTTACAAGAAGTTAATTTTCTTTATCCAAATATACATTTGATGACTTTCCTCTGCCAAATAAAGACCTCTTGCCTCAGCAGAGATTCTCCAAAATTAGTGTCCTACGACATATGTGTGTGTATGGAAAAGGGCATAGTATTCCATAAGCATGAGCTTTGTACTCACACAATCCTTCAGTTTGCCTAAGATATATAAAACTTTTGCCAGTTTACTGCAGAGCTTTTGTGTGTGGGTGTTCCAGCATAATTTATTCTCAAGATTTGTGCCTAAAAGCTTTACTGAGTGATTTTCTCCATTATTATTATTTCTAAAAGAAAAGAGGATATGTTCAATTGTGCTATTATTTGATGTCACCCTATTTTTCTGGAACCACTGAGGTGCCTTTCCCACCACAGAGTTGTTAATTTGTTTGACACCATTCACATCATTATGTGATGTGATAAAAGTTGTGTCATCAGCATAAATCAAAGGTTTATAAGGTAGTAAGTTAGAGAGGTCAGTCACACAGACAGTAAATAACATAGGTCACAGCAAGGAGCCTTGTGAGACTGTATTTTATTTTCAGAAGATCAGATTTATTATTTGAATTTAAAACAACCTTCTCATTTTTATTTGCCAAATATGATTTCAAAATGATAGTTCTGGTTTAGTTATTCCATGTATTTCAAGTTTCTTAATCAAAATGGTATGTGAGACAGTGTGAAATGCAATAACGAGATCTACTAGAGTGGCATATGTGCTGCCTATTTTCATATCCATGTTGTACTGATAATACAACTTCTTGTACTGCATTAATTATTGATAGCTCACACCTGACTCATATTTGTTGAGTAAGTTGTTTCACTCAAAAAAATCATTTAATTGGTCTTTCATTAATGTTTTGATAATTTTCAAGATTATTGGTACTATCGCTATGGATCTGTAACCTTGGGGTGAATTTCTGTTTCTTTTTGTATGTGGGCAAGACAGTTGTCAGTTTCAGACAGTTCGAAAATATTCCCGCTAATTCAGGGTTAACCTGACTCCATTGACAGAGCAGTTTTGAAAGAACTGTGACACAAGCCCAAACAACAGGGGACTGGTATACTAGAGCATGCATTAATACTATGAAGTGGTGCATTGATAATGGCTGGCCACTAGCCGAAATCTAGATTTGTTGAATAAACAATGCAAGAAAAGGATGACTGATTACTGTGCTCTATCATTTGAAAGTCCATTGACAGAATTATTGAGAGAGTTCAGGGGTATTTTCTGAGTATTTTGGTGTAAAATAACTGTGGTCTCCAGCACCTTGTTACAAGGTAATTGTGTTTTGTTTAGTTTTATTTACCTTTCCATTTGTTCTGCACTGAAAAATCTGATGCACAGCAGTAAAATTGTGCACTGTGTGTCTTGTTTACAAACAAACTTTTTTCATCTACTCACAGCACTTGCTGTTGAAAACAGGAAAACTCACTTTACTCTTCACCCTCAAACATGCACTCAGTATGGCTAGGTTTCATCATTTGTTTGTTTTTCCATTATTGTTAGTTGCACTTTAACAGTGGTGTATAGCAATTTTGGTGACTGAATATTATAGGATCTTTCACTACTTGAAGGTATTGTCACAGAGACAAAGGTGGTAACAAACATAATAAATCATAGTTACACTGTTACTCTGTAACAAGCCACCAGAGACCATGGTTTTATATATGAAATTATTTGGAAAATACCCTTGAAAAACCCAGAAGACTTCCCAGCAAAATCTTAAGGCAACAACAGCATTGTAAAAACGCCATTTAATAATGCTTATTTAGAGTAATGGACCTGTTCTTGAAATTTTTAAGAACATTTTTAATGTAGTGTTGCATGATATGAAACTCAAATATTATGCTACTCGTCCTAAGCTAGCACTGTGAATGCTATTAATCAAAGAAGGGAAAGCTAGTTATAAAATATTCAGAATCAAGATTATTAATTCCACCATCCTCCTGTCCACTGCATTAATTTTCTTCTTCTTACTACTGAACAGTTAATTGTGTTCTGTACGTTTTCTCATATAGTGGTCATTCTAGCTTTTCTGTAATTAGAAATTGTTAAGTACAGGTTGTCATTTTACATTTTCCCATTTGACCAAGCAACAGCTGATCTCAGAAGCGATAAAGTACAATTATTGTTACCAGCTGTAAGAACTAATAATTATGTCTTATACCATATTACTTAGAGAAAGCCCACATCTTCCCCGCGATTCGTGTATGTGTTAATTGCAAACAACATTGATTGATGTGCAAATGAACTGCAGTTTCTGTAATAATGATGGATTAAGATCTCCAGATAATTTACTGTTCTGTAATATAGTTCATGACTAGAAGAGTTAAAATATTACAACAGGAAAGAATTTTTTAACCAGTCACTCAGTTAAAAGAAAGTATTTTGTATGTGATTCATGAAGACAAATGATAAGAAATGGAAATAAATAGTCAAAATTGATAGTGCACAAAATTAGCACTGTAATGAAAGATCGGTGTTGCCTTTATTTGCCTGTATACTGTTGATCATTAGCTATTAAAGTTTGCTGTGCCAGTAGAGACACACTAGAACAGGAGGCAATCTGTGAAACATCAGATAATAGGGCTGAACTGTCATGTGCTGCAAGTGTTTTGTTGAGGAACTGACCACAGTCTCCTTAGCAACGACCTATGTGGCATCAATTATTCACTGACAGACATTCAGCCATTGATTACCAAGCGACCAACCAGCAGTCACAGGTGAGCTGTCATACAGAAAGGGAAAATGACAGTACAATTCTGTCCTTGTTGACCAGGGGTATATCAGCTACTTGGTGTATTTCATTTCTTAAACTTCTTGTGTTGCTATATAGAGAAACATTCTCCATATATGAGAGTTTCGAATACAGTGGTGATAATGTGATAACTGACCTTTCTCTGAATGTACTCATATTTCCTCAATACCTCCAAAAGTACACTAATAGCAGTCAGCCAGTATAGTTTCACAGTACACTATCATGAAAGGCATAAACTTTAGAAACTGGTAAAACGGTTATTTTAATGAAGACACCAGTAATACAAAACCAATGCAGAGCAGCCACACAATGCTGCTATAAGTTGACAGAAAAACCTTTGATGAGAATGCAGTTAGCAGGTAAACAAATATGAAACATGTGGAATGTATGTGTCTCGAAAGAGAATCGACCCTCTTTTCTTTAAGATGCGCTATTAACGGAATGTGTAGCATTCAGAGAAATGTTAGCTGATGTTCTGCAAAGACATGGATGATGGAAACAAACTGTGTATGGTTGACTTGTCACTGTTAACACTGTGTAAAATGAAGATGCTTTCTGGAAGAATTTTATTTAGTTTTACATGTGTTACAATAAAGTGATATAATGAACATGGATACAGGTGATAGTGGGAATGTACCCCTGCAGTCAAGGCCAGAAACAGCAGAGGAAGGTAAGGAAGATTGCAGAATCATTATGTGTGATCCTGAGCAATTAAATCAATAGCGATAATCAATTTAATCTTCACAAATAATTTTGCAGTTTCCTGTCAAAGAACCATTTTTTGATTCCATTACCTCTCGTACAGTCCTTCAGAGCACCATGTCTCAATTTCAGTTTTGCATATTTTAGTGTTTTCTTTTTTCTTTCCCTCCAGTTTTCCTCCATCCTTCCACTATCTTGCTTTTTCCTCCTCTCAGTATATTTTGAACTTATTTTCTTCTCCTTCCTGCCTCAGACTCATCCCATCTGTAACACTTTTATTCTAAAACAGTTTGTATCTGTTGCTTCGTATTATGTTATGGTCTTCCTTTGGTTAATCTTTCTTCACCTCTTGAAGTCAGCTTCGTTTGCCAAAGTTATCAATCTTTGACTTAATCTTGTGTCATCTATTCTGTATACAAGGCAAAAGAATTATGCTCTTGTATTTTCCTGATTTTACTTAATGGGCTTTTTATGAACTTTGTGACTCAGTACCTTATTTCCAGCAAGATGTTTATGTTAGGAATAAACCATGTCTTTTTTGGGCTTGAATTTTAATTTTTGAATTTTATTGCTTTCACTGTAATTGTTTCTCTCCAAGCTTGAGCAATGAATTTAGGTTGGGCATACTAGGAATTCCAAAAACTCTAGGACATTCATCTGTATTATCACATGTACTGTGGAGATATCTTTTCTTGTATATAGCTCCAAAGTACCCCATTTCAGTTCAAGCATATTATCCTAACCTAAATCAATTATTGTCATAAAAATGTGAATTATGTAAAACATAAATTACAGAAAAGTGTGTGTTCTGGTTCACACACCACTATACAACTCCAGAAATATGCTGGTAGAAAGACTGTAACATTAATCTTTCTTAATATTCAACAGCAAACAGAATTTCCTACGAAACTGTATAGTCAAATTTTTGCATATTGGTAACGGTAAAATCAAAATCTTCATGTGTATTGGTTCTTGTTATGCTTCTTTGGTTGATAGACACTCAGACACCAAAAAGGAAATTACATGTGTTTGACCAACAAATACTGATGTATTTCCAGTGATACAAAGATGAAATGGAAGTTTACTTGTGAAGGCATAATATACAGATGTATAATATTTTTATCCATGAACGCAATAATCAAATGTCAAATTTTACTATGAAATTAAAGTTTTGTATATAGTTCCAATTAGATAAACAGTTACGTTGTTTATCAGCATGAGTGAAGCACATAAAACAACTTGAATGAATGCAGCTGCTCAGAAAAGATCAATCATTCATAGCAATAATTCTTGTAGAGCTGTATGCTAAGAACTTCATAAGTTATTTCACTTATACAAATTTGAGTAGAAAATGAGAATAATCTTATTTGCCATTTCAGCTGTTAAAGTGATGGATACAAAGAATACTCTTTTGCTTTTAATGTCTCTACAGAAGTTAGTAATGAGTAAGCAGAGCTTCCAAAATATGTAAATCTAGAGCCAGTTGTAAAATGAAATACAGAAAATAACACTGATTTTATCTCAGTCATGAACACTCCAAGTCAAATGTTTGACCAGTTTTACACACTGCAAATTTGTTCATCCAAATTAACATTATGCTCAGTGAATGTGAGGCAGTTATTTTATTAGTAATCTCTCAGGCATCATTCACCTTACACGAGCTAAACATTTTCCTTCAGAATTTGGGCCAAGGTCAATAACTGAAAATTTTTCTTGTATTTACAATTGTGTTTCAGTCAAATTTTATTATTTCTTTAATGCTTCTCAAAAACCCATTTCTTATGTTTACATTATTATATCTGCTTATGTGGATGATAATTTATAATTATTCCTTTTTTCTTCCAATAACATATTACAATGAATGATAAAAAGCTTACATTTTTTATCAAGAGCACTTAGCATATACTAATTATTGGAGCTTATGTTAATAAATCAGTCACAAATATAATTATTGGATCCTATATTAATAAACCAGTCACAAATAAAAAGAATTAAATGAAACAGTTCCCATTAATAGGCTTTTCCTGTCTGATTTCTGTTCCATTATTTATTTTAAGTGGGAAAGTTTTTACTTTGAACAGAGGTCATGCCAGATTAAAACAGTGGATGTGAAGTTTCTGAGATGAGTCAGAGGATCTGTCATACTGCATTATGCTTGTGCAGATTCATTCTATGATTCACCATGTTCAGCCGATTGCATGATGAACATAAACCTTCAGTAATGTGAAATGAGTCAAAGTATACCTTAACAAAGAAAAATAGCAGTTAGAAGCTGCAATTATTGTAAACTACAGTAAACATGCTTTAAACTATTTGTACCTAGTCAGTCTAAATTTAACGTACTAAAATGAACAAGTAAGGCAGTACATTGAAACACCAGTTACTGCCATAGATGTACTGAACAGCAGCTGTTTGTTAGCTTCTGATAGCTTAGATTTTCATTGTCAGTAACAAATACAGCTACTGTTACTGTACAAGAACTGAATTTAAGAATTTCAAGGTCTTTGAAGAGGTCTCTACAAGATCCACAGTTGTGTATTTTATTCAGTACTCATACTGCTTACTTTGTCTGAGTGAATATGTTCTTCAGTTTAACTGCTCTGTCCCAGAAGATAATTTCATAAGACAATCCAGGAAAGAAAGTATGCAAAATAAGCTAACATCTTCATCTTAAAGTCAGTACAGTGAGAAATTCCTATACTGCTTATTTTGTCTGCGTGAATATGTTCTTCAGTTTAACTACTCTGTCCCAGAAGATAATTTCATAAGACAATCCAGGAAAGAAAGTATGCAAAATAAGCTAACATCGTCATCTTAAAGTCAGTACAGTAAGAAATTCGTTTTAAGTTTACCTTGCTGAGCTTTTTGGTTTGTTTGTTTTGTGTGTTACAGTCTGTTGTTACATTCTGTTCAGTGATGTTGTCCTAGTGGAACCAAAGGAATTTTGTGCATAGTGTTTCCTTTAGTGTAATATGGCTAATGTTGAGAATAAGAGTGCATTTGAGTTCAAAACTTAAAATTTAAACTGTTTGCTGTGAATTAGATGTAGGAATGAATGAAGATTGTGGTTTAATACAACCTCAGTAACAGAGATTTAGAAACAGTATGTATTCCCAGGTTTAATAATGAAGAAGAATAAAATTGACCATGTTCTTTTTGAAGGAACCATTGGTATTAATGATTTAATAAACTTAGGGAAACCATGAAAAGTCAAAATATGAATGACTGGATGAATTTTAAATGCCAGGCCAATGTCTGAAGTAAGGGGTCACATCATTCACTCTGAACAAAATGTATGTCCATTCAGTTATCACCTGAACTGAGCCCAGTCAGAAGAGTTGGGGTCTTTGATTAATATATTTGTTTCATCAGGAAACAATGAAGTTTTTGGTATATTTTAAAGTTGTAGTTTATGAACAAGAGTCAACTTTCTACTGAACATTGTGGGAATTTTCACTGAATATCATTTTATACCTGTGTGACCCACTGCTTCCTGTTATGAAAATTAGAATTTATCTTGTAAACAGAATGCCACACCATTTTAGTTCACCAAACAGCATTTTGTGGTTTATGCATGCTTCTTAGAAAGAATGTAAAATAAACTTACTGAATAGTTTTTATCCAAATTAAAAACAAAATTATGATCTTAGTACACATAGTTAGTTAATCTCCTTCAAACTATGCCCACAGTTAATTTGTATTGATTTGTTGAGGATGTCAATCAGCCATTTTGCAAGTAATTGCAGCTCATTCATGTTCACTGATACTGGCAGTGAGTAGGCCAAGAAAAACTGTTTTTCTGTAATTTTACGACGAAGGATTGACTATACAATGAATGTGATATGTGTTGGTATTTTATTTTGTTTGCAGTAGCACCGGAAGTATATCAAAGGAAGGATATGTTTTTTGCCTCTGTATTTCCAGTTGGAGTATTTGCTGTGAAAAGCAACCATAGTCCATAGTACTTTTTGCAGTTGATGATAACCTAGCAGATTAATGTGTGCTATTCACAAAGTATTTTACTCCAAAGCCCATGCTGAGATGTGTCACTGATTTGTAATACTTCAAAGGGCATGTGACTATAGTCAGCAACCTGTGGATGGATAACTGATTACATTCTCCAAAAATCTTTGCTATTTTAAGTTAATATTGTGTGCACATAGGTGTTAGGTGACCATTGATTTCTGCTTACATTATGTAGTGCTATACTGGACAAACACCTGGTGTGAGACTGTTGTGTGCCGTTGTCACTGTCAGTGATAGGTCTGTGTTATTTCAGGAACATATTGCAGATTGCAAATTAAAGTATATAAGGAGCTAAACATGGTTATTCACACACTCTCTTCACCACAATCTCAAGTCTGTATCACTACTGATATATGATCAGTTTCTATCACATGTTCTCAGAATATATAAAACTTCTTCATACACAGTAAACGTCATCCCTGGTATGCCATGCTACTAATTAAAATAATCTAGAATAGATTTTCTTGACATACTCAAGAAGTCAGAATCTGTGTGTAATAAACATGGATAAAATTACTCTGATTTGAATCCTGGGTTGCTGCTGCCAACAATATCAACACATATTTCCAGTTTTATCCTAGAAATGTAGCTGTATTTGTCTGAAACTTAATCACGTTTTTGCGTTATCTGTTTGTGATATATATCTTATTGTTACTTGATGATTACACAATATAGTTGAACTTTCTATTCATTAGTGTGGAAGAATCATAAATTTATGATTTTCCAGGTTAACTGGTCATTTGTCCCTCTTTCTATTATCATCTTTCATGTATGGTTCTATTCACACAATTAAAGTCATAGTCAATGTCAGAAACTGTGTTTTTTTGTTGCAAGATGGCATTCCTTTCTATGCATCATCAACTGCTGGACTGTAAGTGCATTTTGTACCCAGAAGTTCCCTTTGCCTACTTTGTAAACTGACTCAGCACATCAGAATGCAGCTTATATTTTAAGTTCACCTAAGTGACTAGAAAAAGTGGGTTGTTCTATCCCCATATTTCAGAGAGAGAAGCAGAATAACATGTTCTAAACACATTTTAAAAGTCTCTGAACTTCAAATAAAGAATTACAGTGGGTGGCCAAAAATGTGGAAACACTGAAAACACAACACATTACCAGGGCTACTAAGGTTCAGGAAACCTGTTGACATCCCTAACAGTTTCTAGTCATCCCAGAATCGATAAATACAGAACCTTTAAGGTTTTTAAGAGAATCTTGTACCATTCCTTGCGCAAAACAGCGGCAAGTTCAGGTAACTATGATGGAGGTGGATGGCAATCACTCACCCTTCACTTCAAAGCAGACAACAAAAAATTAATAATATTAAGATCTGATGACTGTGGTGGCCTGGGGAGATGTGACAGTTCATCTTTGTGCTCACAAAATCAGTCCTGGCTGATATATGCTGCGTGAACAGGACCCCTGTCGTCTAAGAACACACCATTATCATTGGGGAGCAAATATTGTGCCATTGGATGGAGCTGATCAACCAAAATGTTCATGTAATCTTTGACAGTAAAGCGACCTTGCACAATAACCATGAGGCTCGTGGAATACCATGATATGGCTGCCCAAATCGTTAGCATATCCCCTCCGTGTTTCACTCTTGGGACATAAACTCAGCTAGAAGTTGAAACAGTGTGCAAAAAGACTCATCTGACCAAATGACTTTCTTCCATTGCTGCATAGTCCAGTTTTTGTGGCTTTGGCACCACATTTTCCTGTAATGAGCATTTGCATTGTTAATGACTTGTTTTGTAATTCCCACTCATCCTGCAGTTCCCATCTTACGGAGCTCCCTTCAGGTTGCTTAAATGCTGATGGGGTTCAAGAGTGCAACATTTAGTTCTGTAGTCACTTTTACAGCTGTCATCCTCTTATTTGTCATAACATTCCTCTTCAGTGATAATCTGTCATGATCACTCGACACACCCTTTCATCCTCATTGCGAGTTCAGGATTAGTAGTGTACTGCTTGACACAGTCATGCTGATTATATATCTAAGTGCAGCATTGTAAAGCAGTATGAAATGGAATGAGCAAACAAGGATAGTAGTAGGGAATGTGACTGGTTGACTTTGGTTTATTGGGAGAAGTTTAGGAAGGTGACCACATATAGGACACTAGTGCAACCCATTGTTGAGTACTGTTTGAATGTTTGGGCCCTGCACCAGGTCAAATTAAAGCAATTCAGATGTCAGCTATAGATTTGTTACTGGTAGCTTTGAACAACACTAAGTACTACGGGGATTTAGAATCTCTGACCACTCTGCATTATTCATTGAACTACCAAAAATTGAGAAAGAAATTTCTTGTAAGAAAAGCTATATGAAAAGGAACTTCAATGAAAAAAATCTATTACATTTAGAAATAAGTTAAGAGCGACTGAATAGTTTTATAACAGCTATATTTCAAGTAATAGTAACTTTAATAATTTTTATAGCAGCTTTCTTGAAATGTTTGATGGAACTTTTCCACTTCGAACTACATGCAACAAAACGACTAATAAACTTAAATAGATAGACCAGTATATAAAAATTTCTAGTCTCAGGAAGAGGAGACTCCACAATGAACTGAAATACAATAAAACAGACATTCTACTGGATGTTTTCTTTATTATAAAGTTATATTTTTAAAAAAATTGTGATGCCAGCCAAGCAAATGGCAAACGAGAAGCTCATTGTACAACTTAAAAGTAAAATAAAAGCAGTGTGGTCTGTTCTCAAATCAGAGTTAGATGTAAGAGTCAGTAGTAATGAAATATCTAGGATTAAAGTAGATGATAGCTTTACTGTAAACCCACCTCAAATATCAGAGTGTTTAAATGAATTCTTCATAAACATAAAAAAACAAGATGCTGATGTAGAAGAATATCAGAGTAATGTAAATCCCTTTGGAATCCACTAAGAAGCTGAATATTTTACTGGTTTTAAAAAAGTCACAATAACGGATGTGGAAAATGTTATCATTTAAAAACTAAAAACTCGGCTGGGTGGGACAGGATACCCACTAAATTGATTAAAACAATGTGTGGCATAATAGCACCTCCCCTAACTAAAACATTCAACCAATCTTTTGAACAGGGATGCTTTCTCAATGTTTTGAAGTATGCCGAAGTCAGACCTCTGTTCAAGATAGTGTCGAGGGAAGACATGGGGAACTATTGGCCATTTCTATTCTTCCAGTCCTGTAAAAAGTATTAGAGAAAGTAGCTGCAAACCAGATCAAAAAATAATATTATTATATTATTATAATTATTATTATTATATTATTATAAGTAACCAATTTGGATTTTTACCTGGAAAAAAGAACACTCTGGATGCAGGGAATAATTTTACTGAAAAGATAGGAAAATCATTGGATCAGAGGAGTAAAGTTGCAGGTGATATCACAATAGCATTTGACTCCATGAACCATGACTTGCTTGTCTACAAAGTAGACAAATACAGGATTAAGGACAATGCTCTAAATTGGCTAACATCATACTTACACAACAGAAAACAAAGTGTAAGTATCACTTCAGATGCAATGAACTTTTATTCTAAATGGAGTACAGTGTCACAAGGTGCACCTCAAGGCTCTATTTTGGGGCCAACCCTGTTTGTATTCTAGGTTGGTTGGTTGGTTTTGGGGAAGGAGACCAGACAGCGTGGTCATCAGTCTCAGCGGATTAGGGAAGGATGGGGAGGGAAGTCGGCCGTGCCCTTTCAGAGGAACCATCCCGGCATTTACCTGGAGTGATTTAGGGAAATCACGGAAAACCTAAATCTGGATGGCCGGACGCGGGATTGAACCGTCGTCCTCCCGAATGCGAGTCCAGTGTCTAACCACTGCGCCACCTCGCTCGGTTTGTATTCTACATAAATGACTTACCCATAAATGTAAATTCCCCATCAGTTCTCTTTCCAGACAATACTTCTATTTTAATTAAAAATGACAATGCAGAAAAAATTCCGAGCTGCATCGTAAGCACACTGGATATCTTAGAAAACAGGTTCCAGTTAAATGGGTTGGAACTGAACATTGCAAAAACCAATATGGTACATTTCAAAACCAAACATTCGAAATGCGTGGAACTTAAAATACAATGTAACAATCAAACCATGAAATAAGTTGGCACTGTCAAATTCCTGGGACTAAATATGGACAAGAACTTAAGCTGGAATATAGACATTAACTTCCTATGAAATAAACTAAGCAATTTTGTATTTTCAACACGAATACTAGCAAATTCCACTGGCTTGCTTACATGAAAAATTGCTTATCATGGTTATTTTGAATCTGTCATTAGATATGGGATAATTTTCTGGGGAGGTTCAAGTAGTGTACCTCGAACACTGAAACTGCAAAAGAAAATTGTCCAATACATGTTTACTGCACAACACACAGAGTCTTGTCACCCATTATTTTGGAAACTGCAAATCCTAGCTGTTTCCCCATGTACCAGGTATAGATGTATGAAACCGGAACTTCCCTATAGATGGTGCTAGCTGTCAGTGTAGGGTCTATGAGACTGTGTCTGCAGAGCCATCTGCTTCCTGTAATGGCTGACGATGAATGTGAACATGCAATACCCCAACTTCCATAAATTAGTATCTGTTTCAAACCTGTAAACATGTCAAGTTTTGTGCCTATGAAACAACAGACATGTAATTATTGCAACCAGATTCCAGTTTCATACTTCTACACCTCGTAAATTTATGGAATTATGATCTTCCTACAAAGTAGACAAAAATTATTTGAGGAGAATCATTGTAACCACACATATAGCACAAGAAATAAAAATAATTTTATGCTACCCACACACCAGTTGAAATTATATCTATAGACTTCACAGTATATGGGGATGACAATATACAAAAAGTTAATGGACAAAAACATATTTAATATGAAGCCAGATATTTTAAAAATGAGACTACAGCAGATTGTGTGGGAGAAATGGTACTATCCAGTAGAAGAGTTCCAGAGGATGAACTGATCATTTGAGCAAGTGGTAATTAAGTGTTAGATTTTATTGTATGTGTGTATAACAAAACTGTATTATTATTATGATGTTCTCAGGTAACTTCACTTGTTCTTTGTTTATGGTGAAATTTTACCACAATTTGACATATCTCCTATACCTGAATCAAATGATTTAGGTCATGTACACTGTGAGACAAATAAACCACAATTCAAAAGAAATTCACAAAATGCTTTGGAAACTCAAATGGGGATCACTGGAGGAAAGGCAATATTCTTTTTGAGGAGTACTTTTGAGAAAATTTAAAGAACCAGATTTTGAGACCAACTACAGAACAATCTACTGCTGCCAATGTACATTTCATGTAAGGACCATAAATATAAGATCAGGGCTCATATGGAGGCATATGAGGCAGCCATTTTTGTGAGTGGAATAGCAAAGGAAATTGGCTAGTAGTGGTACATAGTACCCTCCACCATGCACTATATGGTGGCTTGTGGAGTATGTATACAGATATAGAAGTAGACTTAGTGGACAATCTCTTTTGCTTTCCTTGTATGTGGTATAAATCTCCAATATGGTGCCTCTTGAAACACCAAACACTTCTGCAGCTTTAGTTGCAGAAGCACCCACCTCACAAGCACCAACTATTTGCCCACAACTGACGTCACTTAGCTCCAACATAATGCACTTACAACTACACAGAACACTGTTTTGACCATGACTGACACTTGCAGTATATTGAAGAGCTTGCACAGTTGGCATTTGTGGTCAAATGTGGCAAAGTAACCTGCAGGCTTGGCTAGCATATGGATTTATATTCAATCATGCATTTCTTGTGGCGTTTCCATATTTTTGTTCAACCCCTGCAAGTTGTCAGAAATTTTTTTTCATAAAATGATAAATTTAAACTACAGTGACTGTATGTGGACAGAAGGATGGCCAGTTCCTAACATCTTTGGGATGAACCCTTTACCTTATTTCATATCTGTTCATTGGATTACATACAGCAGAGGTCAGTTCATGATGTTGAACATCTTAAACTTAAGGTTATACTCCATTTATTTACATTCTTGCATTCTGTTTTGTGTGTTCTTATTTAAGAGATTTACCCATAAAAATATAAAGCATTCATGATTTTCACTTTTAATTTATAAATTGTGAATTAAAATATACATTATCACTATACTTTATCAAAACAATCTCTTATAGAATGGAAACAGTTGAGTTTAAAACTTTTTTGCAACTGTAGTAGATTTTCTGGGCAGTTTTATTGACATGGGATAGTTTTTTTTATTTTCAATACATAAAGACTGACTGTCTGTATACTATTTTTTTTTTATTTATGAATTTGGCCAGCTATGGACTGCATACAACTTAACACTTATGGCGTTTCCTTTTCTTCCTTTCTTCCCAGTACTTCTTCATTTTTTCTCCAACTGCTCATCTCTGCTCATCTGTCCACACTCTCTTGGGTTGAGGTTTTGGCTCATCTTCTTCATAGTTTTCATTTGTTATCAGTAGCCTGAAATGATTTCTGTCACATATTATTTCTTCTGTAACATCTATTTTGTTGGCATATTTCTTTACAGCTTCTATCCATCCTACAGTTTTTTTCAGCTTACTAATGTAATTAAAAATTGTCTTTTTAATCAGCATTTCTTCCATTCTTTTTAAATGTTCATAAAATTTTAATCATCTCTTCCTCATTGTATCTGTGATCTTTTCTGTATTTTTTGTGTAAATCTTCATTTCTCCTTTTAATCCACATATTTTCATTGTTTTTCTCAGGACCTAGAATTTTTCTTAGTATTTTTCTTTCTCTATTTTCTAGTTCTATTAATTCGCCATTCTTGTTCAATGTTAGGCACTCTGAGCCATATGTCGCTTGTGTCCTAATAACTGAATTGTAATATCTAATCTTTGCTTGTATGGATATTGATTTCTTATTGTAGTAGTTTTGTGTTAATTTATGTGCAGATTCTAACTTTTTTATCTTTTCTTTATTTGTTGTGTTATCCATTCCATTGGCTTGGATCCACTCCCCCAGGTATTTGAATTTATCAACTCCTTTAATTTTTCCATTCTTTGTTTTTATAAACTTTTCTGTATTATGTTTGTGTTCTATATACTTGGTTTTTTCATAGGATATTTTCAGCCCAGTCTTTTCAGCAATCTCGTGTAACAGATCAAGCATAACTATTGCATCTGTTCAGTTTTCAGTTATCAATGCCATATCATCTGCAAGGGCTAAACATTTCACTTCAAATTTGTTCTTTCCTTGGCCCATGCTTATACCCCTTGTGCCTCTGTTTTTTAATGTGCTTTCCCATGTTTTTACTATTTTATCTAAAACCAAGTAAAAGAGAACTGGGGACAGTCCATCTCCTTGTTAAACTCCTGTTTTGATTTTGAATGGTTCAGAAATTTCGCCTTGAACTTAGTCCTTGATGTTATATCTGTGAGCATTTGTTCAACAAGTCTTCTGGTGTTTTTGTTTATCCCCGATTCATAAATTATCCGCTGCAGAGTGAAAATCTCATTCTGGAAACATCCCCCAGGCTGTGGCTAAGCCATTTCTCTGCAGTATCCTTTCTTTCAGGAATGCTAGTTTTGCGAGGTTTGCAGGAGAGCTTCTGTAAAGTTTGGAAGGTAGGAGACGAGATACTGGCAGAAGTAAAGCTGTGAGTACCGGGTGTGAGTCATGCTTCGGTAGCTCAGATGGTAGAGCACTTGCCCACGAAAGGCAAAGGTCCCGAGTTTGAGTCTCGGTCGGGCACACAGTTTTAATCTGCCAGGAAGTTTCATATCAGCGCACACTCCGCTGCAGATTGAAAATCTCATTCTGGAAACATCCCCCAGGCTGTGGCTAAGCCATGTCTCCGCAGTATCCTTTCTTTCGGGAGTGCTAGTTCTGCAAGGTTCGCAGGAGAGCTTCTGTAAAGTTTGGAAGGTAGGAGACGAGATGCTGGCAGAAGTAAAGCTGTGAGTACCGGGCGTGAGTCGTGCTTCGGTAGCTCAGATGGTAGAGCACTTGCCCGCGCAAGGCAAATGTCCCGAGTTCGAGTCTCGGTCAGGCACACAGTTTTAATCTGCCAGGAAGTTTCATATCAGTGCACACTCCACTGCAGAGTGAAAATCTCATTCTTCCCAGTATTATTGTTTCTTATTACTATTCCATTTTTTCCATGCCTTTAGTTGATTGTCAATCGCTTCATCACACAACTCGTTCCACCATCTGTGTCTTGGTATTCTTCATGGTTGTCCCATTTCTTTAACTGACCCTAGCATTATTTCTTTAATTCCTTCCCAATCATCCATTTTTCTTGTGTTTAGTATATCAAAGAATTTGTCCTGATTTTACATGAGAAATTTAGCGTTTGCTCTTGGAAATCTTCTTGGTTTTGGTTTAGGTTTGTTTGGTTGGAACATGGTCTTTATTTCAGTCAGATAATGGTGTGAGTCTATGTTTAGGACATTCCTCGCTCTGACATCCAAGATTTCCTTGTAGTTGCGAGATGTTATTGCCACATGGTCCAATTGATATTCACCTTGATTTTAATTTGGTGATGCCCATGTTTTCTTCTTACTTGCAAGTTTTCTGAAAAATGTTGACATTAGTTTTACGTTAAATTGTTTACAAAAATCTATGAGTCTTTCCCCATTCCTGTTGGTTCTTTCATGTGCTGGATAATCTCCAACTACTGTTTCCTGAAAAATGTTGACATTAGTTTTACGTTAAATTGTTTACAAAAATCTATGAGTCTTTCCCCATTCCTGTTGGTTCTTTCATGTGCTGGATAATCTTCAACTACTGATTTAAATTTTATTTTTTTGCCAACTTGTGCATTAAAGTCGCCCAGTAAAATTTTGATATGTTCTTTTGGTAATTTGGATGTTTCGTGTTCTAGCATTTCCCAAAAATCTTTCACTTTGTCAATATTTGTTCTGTTATGTTGGTTGATAGGTGCATGAAAATTTATAATGATATAACATTTATTGCCTGACTTGAACGTCAGAAATGAAATTCGTTCTGATTTGGAGCTAAAATTAGTTATTGATTCCAAAAGTTACTGTTTGACCATAAATGCTGTCCCTAATATATTCGTATTGTGGGAATTTTTAATGGTTGGTTTCCCTTTGCAGAATGTGTATCTACCTGACTCAAATGCATTTTCATCCAGATACCTTGTTTCTTGAAGTGCTAATATAAGTATGTTGCATTGATTGAAAGTGTCCATTAGGTGTTTTAGTTTTCCAACTTTCATGAGTGTGTTGATGTTCAGAGTCCACAGTAGGTGTTTTTTCTTGGATCTTATCTTTGAAGAAGTACTAGGTAGCTCCGACTCTTTCTTACATGATGTTCTAGGCTCTCCAGAATCCAAAGGCCTAGTTGCACCGCCATGAATAGCGATGGGAGATTGGTTTTCCTTCTGAAATTTACCATTATGTCTTAGGTTAAAGTTTAGTTTGGGGAAAGGTAGCTGATCTTTTCCATGACAAAAATTCACCACTAACATGTGGAACAGATACCTTTTGCAGCCGAGAACAGACACTACAGTCTTGGGCTTTTATACAAAAGCCTGCCTCTTCTGCCAGTTCTGTCATTCTGATGATCTTCATCACTGCCTTCACAGCTGTTAAGGTCTTCACCGTTTCCCTGGTAAGGGACCCTCACAAGGTACTACTATCGCTTGGGCCAGGTGAACCAAGGCTTTTTAATGAGGTGTTACTCCGCCCCCTCCTCCTTTTTCATCCAGGCTTGGGACCAGCTTTGGTGGAGTTGTCTGTATACTTTATGTATTGAAAATTTATTTTATGCTTGCTGCTGTCCATCTTGGTTGAAATTGTTTCTCTTTTATATTTAATATTAGTCAAATTAGTAAGAATACAATGCCCGTTTTCTTGATGTCTTTACACTTGTTGTGAAAATTAATTTTTTTCATGTTTTCCTAATGAATTTCATGTTTTTGTAATGAATTTCATGTTTCTTGATGAAAAAGAAGGTTAGCAAAAAGCACATCCGGAGTAATACTGGACTGTAAATTGCTCTTCTCAGTAATAATTATGATAGCTTTATTTTATGTACTGAACATAAAAAGTGCTGCAGGAGAGTTATCCCAAAAATATGATACTGTATTTTAAGTGTAAATGAAAATATGTATTCACAAATGCCAGCTCATTTGCAAAGGTTTACAGGATCCTCAGGACTTAAGAACCTTTAGTCATGTTTGTGTTGACATATGTCTTCTGCATGTCCCACTTAATGGTCCTCTGTATCCACAGGGAAAAGAACATTCTTATTACTCACTATTTTCATGGTCTTCAGTCTTTTAGGGAGGTCTGATGCAGCTCTCAATGCTAGTCTGTCCTGTGCGAGTCACTTCATCTCTATACAACCACTGTAACCCACATCCATTTGAACTCGCTTATTTTACTCATCCCTTGGTCTCTCTTTACAGTTTATATGCCCCACACTTCCTCTATTACCAAACTGATGATTCCTTGTTGCTGCAGCATGCATCCTATCAATCAACCCATTCTTTAAGCAAAGTTGTGCCATAAATTTCTTTCTTCGTCAGTTAAGTTCAGTACCTCCACATTAGTTACTTGATCTACCCCTATAACCTTTATCATTCTTCTGTAGCACCAAATTCCAAAACTGGCATTCTCTTCTTGTACAAACTACTAATTGTACAAATTTTATTTCTGCACAAGACTACACTCTTGAAACATGCTTTCAGGAAAAAATTATTACTATCAAAATTACTTACATTTTTCCACATTTAGGGCTAGCTGTCATTCATCACACCAACTGGAAATTTTGTCTAAGTCGTCTTATATCTTCATACAGTCACTCAACTTCGCATTCCCTATCAAACACCACAGCATCATCAGCAAACAACCACAGCTTGCTGCCTACCCTGTCTGCCAAATCATTTATGTATATAGAGAAAAACAGCGGTCCTATCATACTTCTGTGGGGCACACTTGACAATATACTTGCCTCTGAAGAACAGTCACCCTCTTGCCTCGGGCATGGATGTGTGTGATGTCCTTAGGTTAGTTAGGTTTAAGTAGTTCTAAGTTCTGGGGGACTAATGACCACAGCAGTTGAGTCCCATAGTGCTCAGAGCCATTTGAACCATTTGAACAGTCACCCTCGAGGACAGCATACTGGAGTCTATTATTCAAGAAGTCTTCGAGCCACTCACATATCTGTCAATTTATTCCATATGCTTGTACCTCCATTAACAGCCTGTAATTGGGCACTGTGTCAGATGCTTTCCAGAAATCTAGAATTATGGGCTCTGCCTGTTGCCCTTCATTCATAGTTCTCAGTGTATGATGTCAAAAGGGGCCAGCTAAGTTTCACATGAGTGATGCTTTCTAAAACTGTGCTGATTTATGCACAAAAGCTTCTCACTCTCACGAAAGTTTATTATATTCAAATGAGAACATGTTCAAGGATTCTGTAGCAAATAGAAGTTAGGACTATTTTTCTGTAATTTTGTGGGTCCATTTCTTTTTACCATTCTTATATACTGGAGTCACCTGCACTTTTTTCCAGTCACTTGGTACATTGTGCTGGGTGAGAGATTTGCAATAGGTAATGGGCCAATGCTATAGAGTACTCTCTGTAAAAGTGGACCAGGATTCCATCTGGACCTGGTGATTTATTTGCTTTCAAATCTTTCAGTTGTTTCTCTACACCAGTTATGCTCATCACTGTGTTGTTCATATGGGAATCTGTCCAGTGGTCAAATGACAGTATGTTTGTATGATTCTCCTGTGTGAACAATTTCTTGAACATGAAATTTTAAACTTCAGCTTTCATTTTGCTATCTTCAACTACCACACCAGACAGGTCAACAAGGGACAAAATGGAAGCCTTCGACTGCTTAGCAATTTTGCATAGGATCAGAATTTTCTCAGGTTCCCTGCCAGATCTTTTGCTAATGGTGTGACAGTGGTAGTTGTTGTATGCTTCAGGCATAGATCTTTTTACAGACTACTAACCTTCACTTGTCATCATTTAAGTGTTCCCTTTTGAATTTAGAGTCCAACAGCCTGTGCTTCCTCAGCATCCACCGAACTTCATTTTTAAACCATGGTGACTTTTTCATCCAATATGCACTTACTATGCATATAACTCTACAGACCACGATTTACAATCCCTAAACTTTGGCCATAATTCCTCTAATTCCATCTTACTGGAACTAAGTGATGCCCATTCACTGTGTAAGTGAGATGTTAATAAGTCCTTATCTGCTCCATCAGAAACACTCTCCAAGCCTTCTTGACTGATTTTTTAACTCTCGTAAACAAAGTTTGCTATAAAAACATCCAAAAATTAACTTGGTTTCACCTACACCTGTTGTACTCAACTTCACACTGTCAAACTCAACTTCAATCTCATTAGAAACAACATTTTTGTGAACTGCAATGAAACCCCCCCCCATACCTCCACCCATGGCCCCTAATCTGTCTTTCCAATATGGTTCCACAACTCGCTAAATATCTCAGAGCTTTACACTTCAGGTTGCAGCCATCTCTCGGTTCCAACAATAATTTGAGCACAAGAACTTTCCTGGAGGATAGTAAATTCAGGAACTTTATTACAAATACTTTGACAGTTTATGGATAAAATTGTGGCAGTTGAAGTGTCTTTATTCTGAACCCCATTTGACTTCCCTTGCTGTGTATCAACTTGAGAGTGTTCATCACAGCACCTCAAACTACTGCCTAGCCTAAAAATCCCATGTGCACTCCACAAGTACTCTGTTACCCGAGTAGCTGCTTCCTTTGTGTAGTGCAACTGTGACATATCAAGGGAAGTCATACAAATTCCCACACAATAACACAGGTCTAGAAATCTGCAGCTAAGACCATCACAGAGACAATGAAGCCTTTGATTGAGACCCTCTAGTCAGCTTCAAACAAAAGGACCTCGATCAACTCTGGGAATGATGCTGCAAATTGGGAGCTCTGCTTCCATCCCATGTGCAACCACCTGCACCAGCTGCTTCACCACCTGCGCCAGCTGCCTGTAAGAACTGAGGATCACCTCAGAACCCATGCAATCACTGTTGTTAGTGCCAGTGTGAGCCACAACATGCAGACGACTGACCCTGCACGCTCAATAGCCACAAGCAAGGCCACCTCCACATCTCAGATGAGAACCCTGGCAGATATACGGAGTACACATTGGCTTTCTTTTCAGCCCTGCACACTTTCTGCCTAATGGGCTATATAATACGCCTAATATTGGAGCTCCCAGTAACTAGTAAACCTCCTCTGTGTAGCTGTTTGGGCCCTGCTGAAGGAGCGGTCACCTATCCGCTCAGGGTGTGAAAGATGAGGCCAGGCGACCAGTCTCGACAATTGCACTTTGACTCATGTGATGTGAACATGCTACTATCCACCACTCACCCTGCTGTGAGGGCAAATCCACCACATCAGGTGCCTCAGAAGCAGAGCCTGTGGGCAAAACAAGTGACACCTGAGATGTCCCATGTGATGTGCCAGATTTTCTGCCAACGCCACACCCGGAGGCAGCAGCCTGAACGTGAGCGACCATAGCCAAAAGCACATTCAGCTGTTCATGAACTGCAGCCAGGTCCTCCTGCATCTGCACACAGAATGCACACATCCTAGACTTGCTAGTAAGACTAACTGAAGAAATGCACTATAAAAGCAGACTGTCGTAGTTATGCAGCATGCTACCCTCTTGATGTGTCACCAATGCATGCTGATGCATTAATGAGCTGTGGAGCTGGCTAATTAGTGAGAATCTCTTGTGCTACAGGCTGAATGAATTTACACTTACAAATATTCAAGATTAAACCTCTTAAACAGAGAAACATGCACAAAATTTAATAAATATACTCTGACAAAAACACAGGAAAAGCTAAGACTTAACTTGCTGTTAGCCGTGTGTCAGCTGAGAGCTGGGGCCTTACTGACTGGCTTACTAATTGAATGGACAGTTGCTTTCAAGACAAAGCAAATGAGCAACTACTGTACAACAGACTGAATGAAGGTACCCTTACAAAAACATGAGATTAAACCTCATAAACAGAGAACCTGCAAGAAATTTAATAAATATACTACAACAAAAACACAGAAAAATACAAATACTTAACTTGCTACTCTGCAGATGTATGCCAGCTGCGAGCTGGAGCCTTCTCTCTGAGCTTTTGTTCCCTTTCCAAATTTCTCCTTGTTTACCTCTCATACTCAATAGACAGACTGAATAAGTTTGGAATAGGATACAACTCTGTCTCACTCCCTTCTCATCTACTGCTTCCATTTTACATTCTTTGACTCTTAACAACTCTTTGACTCTTGGAATTATTTCATTCATTTCCTAATAACTTTACTCTTAACAGTTTTTGTTGCTATCAATAATCAGTAATCAGTTTCAGCTGAACTGTGGTGTACACAATCTCACCAGAAGACAGAAAAATAAAAAAAATATTTTTATGTTGACTTTGAATCCTTTTTTAAGCTTCAACATGGAGACACACACACTGGTGTAAAGGTATTCAACAAACTCTCATCTAACAAAAAGCAAGAAATTCAAAATCCCAACCTTTCTAAAAGAAAATTAAAACATGACTCTTCAGCCACTCTTTTTACAATTTACCCCAATATCTAGGTATGAGAATTGAAATGTTCCTGTAGCTACAAGGCAAGTAGCAGTGTTCATTGTGAATATGCTTGAAAGTAGTAATGTGCTGTAAACAAGACTCAGTGTCCACAGAGGCAGGTAAATATTTTCCTTAAAAAATAGCAATGTAGCCAGTTTAATGTGAGAGATGTCAATAAGAGAAAACAACAGTTATTTATTATAACCAAGGACTTTTTTTTTATATTTTATTTTTTGTTGTTTTTTATTTTTTCCCCAAAGTAGAAGTTTTCTTCCTAATTTACTGATTAAATTTAGCTAGCATAAGCACAAATAACATAAGCAGGATAATGATATTTTATTGTTAATAGAGAATGTAATAATATCCTACGATTTACTTGTCTTTTGTTAACATATTCCTTACTCATCCCACATTCCTGAAAGTTCTCCTTTGTGATGAATCTACAAAACACAGTGAATGAATGAATTTATTAATGAACCTTCTTCTTTATATCATGAAGATAAGATTCTACCAGTAGCAAACTGGATGACATGTATCCCACAACACTTTTATTTGCTAAGGAGAATTTTATAATCAATACAATCAAAGGCTATGGCAACATAAGGTCATAAAATTATTACAAGCCATAATGGTAACAAGACATAGTTGTAACTTGATCATGACAACTCTTATAAGCCCTTGCCAAGTCATCTAATTTGGAAGCCAGTGTCCTGGTAGCATCCTATAAAGAAGTACAGATTCATCTGCATTATAAATCTGATGTGGTATTAAGTTTTTGGAGGGAATGGCTTCTTCAGATTCTTTTTTGAAGTTTTCTGCATGCACTGTATCTCCCAGAAGACTTTCACCCATCACTAAAAGCTGGCATATGCCATGATGAGCTTTCCAACCAACCTCGGTTGACTGTGAAGTGAGGTTCGCCGTTTCGTGCTTTTTCCTGCAGGATTGGATTGGATATCTGAACACCATGCTCTCTTTTCTCACTGAACCAAATGAACAATGCTTCATCCAGTGTTTCATTTCTTGCTTTCTTTATTGTACTGCCCACACTGCAACAGGTGGCTTTTGCAAATCAATAACATTTTATGCTCCATTGGACCGATGGCTGTTGGCAAATGCCCAGGTCTGAGAAGGGAGAGTGTTATGATCATGGGAATGTTTTCATGGCATTCTGTGGATGACTCTGGTAGGCACAATGGATCAACACAAGTATGCATTTATCCCTGGGGACCATGTCCACCATTACGTGCTGTTTGTTTTTCCTCAGCATGATGGCATCTACCAGAAGAACAATGCAATGTCTCGTACAGCTCTCAGTGCATGTACGTGATTCGAAGAGCACCAGGATGAGTTTATCATGCTGCCCTGGCCACCAAACTCCCTGGGTTTAAGCCCAATCAAGAATCAATGGGGCCACCTGGATCTGACTGTTAGACCATGGATCCTCTTCCGAGAAACCTATCACAGCTGGCCATGGGAGTGGGGTCATCATGGCCCCACATCCCTGTTTGTACATTCTAGAACCTCACTGATTGCCTTCCTGCATGTCTTGCAGTGGGCCATTCTGCAAAAGGTGGTTATTAAGTCTTCTGACAGGTGGTCATGTTAATGTGACTGACAGTGTGTTCTACTAGCATGAAACCCAGTGACTTACTTCTCTTTTGCCAGATGAAGAAACCATTTCATGGCGGATATTTGCAAAATGATGAAGAGGTGATTTTTGAGGTGAAACGTAACCTGAGTAGGCAAACTACTGACTTCTACAACCAGATCTCTGGCAGGACATAAACACTGCAAAAAGATGTGTCACATTGAAGGGTGGATATGTTGGGAAGAACTAACATCATAAAACTTCATAACTGCTCCTCATATTTTTTTAAAAAAATTGCAGTTAATCAGGTAGTTGGGATGGTTTTCCAGTGCAATAATTAAAAAATGTGGAAGTCAACCAATTACATATATCATCAATTGTAGCATCAAAGAGGGCATGTATCCTAATGCATTGAAAAGGAGCATTGTCAGGCCAATACACAAAAAGGATCGAAAGAGGAAGCATCAAACTACAGGTTATATTTCTGATTCCTACATTTAGTAAGATATCTGAATCAGTGATGCTGTCACAGCTTAGTTTGATTTTCACTAAAAACAGTCTCCCTGCAGACACCAAAAATGGATTTTGAAACGATCACAATGTCACAACAGTTGTCACAGAATTTTTATACCAAATCTGTAGCTATCTAGATGAAGGAAAGCATACTGTAGATATATGTTTAGTGATTTCACAAATGCCTTTGACCTGGTTGACTATGCACTTCTTTTGCAGAAACTGAGGACATGCAATAACATGAACTCTGTGTACTCACCTAAAAAACTATAAATAATGTGCAAATATAAATTATCAAAATGGGGTGAGGAAAATCAACATTCAGTCTGTGACGGAAACAGCAATACAGGGTGTGCTGCAGGGGTCAATAATGGGAGCATTTCTTTTTCTTGTGTATGCAAATGGTATTATACATCCTTCTAATTCCCATATAATTACTTATGCTGATGACACCTCTCTATGGTTTTATGGAGACTATGAGGAGAATGTACATTTTTTTTTTTTTTTTTTTTTCATATATGCGATATCTGTTGTGACTTGCCGATCATTCAAAGTACCGCCGCGCAATTACGCGCATCCTCTTCATGCGGCGCTGTCTGCCAGCCATGCAGCAGCCACGCCACTTAAGCATCCAGCCAGCCAGCGGCTGCTAGACTTGGACTCAGTGCTAATTTGAATGTTCCCGTGTTCACATGTTTGCTTGGTCAACTTGCTCTGTGACTTACACGTGTTGTGTCATTTTGAAATATATATGTTTAACCTGACGTTATAACAATTGGCAACAAGGTAGTGGATTTTTCCGTTTCATCGTTGACCCACAGGTTTCCATGGCTACTTTAGAGCAACCATTGCAAGGTCTCATTGAACAGCAAACACTTCTCACATCGGCGATTCGCAATTTCATCGCGGCATCCAATGCGGGCCGTTTCTCGTTGTCGTCTATACCTCCTTTTCCTCCTTACGGCGAGATGGCGGAACACTGGTCTCATTACAAAAAACGTCTTCGACAGCACTTCTTGGCATTTCATGTCACGGATGAACAAACATGTAAGTCTCTGTTCCTTTCATGGATTTTGCCTCAAATATATCGATTGTTGTCGCAATTGGCTCCTTTGAAAGATCCTGCGTCTTTGTCTTTTGCTGAAATGTGCTCACTTCTGTCATTATATTTTCATAAGCAAACGCATATGGCAGCCTCTCGTGTTGCCTTTTATCATTGTCAAAAACAACCGCATCAATCCTATTGCGCTTGGGCTGCTGAACTTCACGGCCTCAGTCGAAAGTGTCAATTTGTTACTGACGTTCACAAAGAATCCTATGCCGATTCCATGGTACGGGATGCTATTATCCGGTTGGCGCCAGACAAAGAAGTTTGGCAATGTGCCCTTCAGTTGGCAAATCCGATTCTAGATGAAGTCCTATCCATTGTGCAATCTTTTGAAATTTCTCACGCTGCTGGGGCGCAAATAGAGGCGTGGGGTGACGTCGGGGAACTACAACCTATGTTCGCTGTTGACGACGCGTGCGGTGCATCCCCACCGGTCGACGTGGCTGCAGTACGCTCCCACGCACAGCCTCGGCCTAACTGTAAACAATCCTCTAAGAAACTGCAACAGAACCCCCAGCAACGTCCTTCATGTCCGCGGTGTTTTACGAAACATTCACGCGAGGATTGTCCCCAACATTGGGCTGTGTATCACAATTGCAAAAAGAAGGGTCATGTGTCTTCCGTTTGCAAATCCAACCGCATACACGATGTTCATGAACATGATGCTGATTCTGATTCTGTGTTGTCTGTCAATTGTACTTCTTCCCTTTCCTCACTGTCCAAATCCTTGGTTGAGATGTTCGCATGCAGGTGGATACTGGTTCTGCTGCCACTATCATTAATTCTCAGATGTATCTTCAGTTGGGTTCACCACTCCTATCACCTGTCACTCAGCAATTACAGATGCACAATAAACAGAAGATTTCTCTCTTGGGACAATTTAATGCTGAGGTATCTTACAAATCCGTCGTTCGCACTGTTCCCATATTTGTGGTCGACCAGAATAACAAAGAGAATCTTTTTGGTTTCGATACCTTTCGCGTTTTTGGATTCTCCATAGATGACTCTGTCAATATTGTCTCTGATGCTATTCCTTATGTTCAATTGGATTCCTTGTCGATGACATTTTCGTCCCCTTTTTCTCCTGGGTTAGGCCATGCAAACGGCTTTAAAGCTCATGTCATGCTCAAACCCACTGCTCGGCCTAAGTTTTTTCGGGCTTGGCCCATTCCTGTGGCCCTTCGTGATCGGGTAAAATGGGAGCTGGATTGTCTCACTGCTTCAGGAGTCTCGCTTCCTGTCTCTTCAGAGAGTGGTCCTCTCCTGTCGTTGTTGTTGCTAACCCAAATGGTGATATTCGTCTCTGTGGCGATTTCAAAGCCACTGTAAATGCGCAATGTCTCATCGACACTTACCCTATGCCTCAACCTGAAGAATTGTTCACTAAACGTGTGGGAGGCCAGTATTTTTCTAAAATTGACCTGTCAGAAGCTTATCATCAACTTCCTCTTGATGCTGCTTCCCGGCAGTTTCTGGTTCTTAACACGCCTGTTGGCCTCTATCAATACCAATGATTGCCATTCAGGGTTGACAGTGCCCCTGCTCTCTTTCAGTGATTCTTGGAACAATTATTGCTCCCTGTCCCTGGGTGTATAAATTACATGGACGACATTGTTGTCACTAGCTCCACCACTGAAGAACATCTTCCGAACCTCCACACACTTTTTCATGTCTTACAGACTGCCGGTCTTAAGTGTAATCTTCAGAAATCACGTACTTGGGGTTTCAACTGTCTCGGGATGGTATTCATCCGCTTCAGCAAACTGTCGCTGTGATCAATGCCCTTCCTCGCCATACATCTCTTAACTACCTGCAGGTCTTCTTGGGGAAAATAGCATACTATCACAGGTTTTTACCATCTGCTACTTCAGTGGCTCAGCCGTTGCATTGCCTGTTGCATAAAAACATGCCTTTTCACTGGTCCGCATCATGTGATGCAGCTTTTCAGAAATTGAAGACTATGCTGAAACAGGCCCTGTGCCTGGCTACTTATCGACCTGGCCAACATCTTGTTCTTGCCACAGGCACCTCTCAATATGCGGTTGGTGCAGTCCTTGCGCACCGTTTTTCTGATGGCTCTGAACAACCCATTGCTTATGCCTCCAAAACACTCACAGATGCCCAACAAAAGTATTCTCAAATTGTAAAAGAAGCTTTGGCCATTATTTATGCTCTTCATAAGTTTGGTGTTTTTCTCTATGGATCCAAATTTAATCTTTTTATGGATCACAAACCAATTGTTTCCTTGTTTCATCCATCATCGTCACTTCCTGACAAGGCTGCACACCGCCTCCAGTATTGGGCTCTTTACTTGTCTCATTTCAATTATGAGATTCACTTCCAGCTGACGGCCCAACATGTGAATGCTGATGCACTTTCTCACCTTCCCATGGGTCCTGATCTGGCATTCGATAGGGACGAACTTTTGTGTTTCCACCTGGATGTTGCTGAGCAGCGGGTTGTGGATGGATTCCCCATCATCGGGGACCGGCTGGCAGCTGCTACAGGTTCTGATCCTACCCTCTCCCAGGTTCTACACTGTATTCAGAAGGGTTGGCCAGATTGTCCATCCGCTAAGACTTCTGACCCGTTGCGGAACTACTACGCTTTTCGCTACAGCCTCACGGCTAGGGATGGTGTTATCCTCCTTTCCACCGACAATGCTTTGCCGCGTGTGGTGGTACCTGCGTCTTTGCGTGCTTCGGTCTTGCGGCGCCTTCTTCAGCATGGGCACTGGGGTGTCTCTAGCACAAAATCTCTGGTGCGCCGTCATGTGTACTGGCCTGGCATCAACTCTGAAATAGCACACATGGTCGCTGCCTGCTGCCCTTGTGCGTCACAGGCCGCCACCCCGAAGTCATCTTTGTCACCATGGCCTTCGCCTGAGATGCCCTGGGAGTGCATTCATGCTGACTTCATGGGACCTTTTTTAGGTACTTATTGGCTCCTCGTAATTGATGCCTACTCTAACTTTCCTTTCATTGTCCGTTGCACGTTGCCTACCACTGCGGCAACCACAAGTGCTCTCACCCGCATTTTTTCTTTGGAAGGCCTTCCCTCCACTCTTGTTACTGATAATGGTCCGCAAATTGAATCTTCCGAATTTGCGGATTTTTGTGCTCATCACAGCGTTATGCATGTCACAGCCCCTCTGTTCCATCCACAATCAAACGGTGAGGCTGAACAACTGGTCTGCACATTTAAGGCTCAGATGCAGAAACTCCTGACTTCTTCTGCTGCTGATGATGCACTTCTTCAGTTTCTGGCTTCTTACCATTTCACCCCCATGGGCGACCACAGCCCGGCTGAGCTCTTACATGGCCGACAGCCCTGCACGCTACTTCATCTTCTGCGGCCTTCCGCCTCATGGCCGCAGGTGCCTTTGCTTGGCTGGTTCACCACCGACAACCTTGTCTGGGTACGGGGATATGGCAGATGGCCAAAATGGAGTCTGGGCCACATCTTACGACACCGTGGCCGACGCCTGTATGAAATCCAGACGGACACAGATGTTGCAGTGCGTCATTCGGACCAGCTTCAGCCTCGTGTGCCGGCAACGCCTGTTCCGAATGCTGCTACACCACCTTCGGCTCTACCTGATGCTCGGGATCTTGGCATCTCTCATTACTCACAACGCAGCCCTCTCACCATCATCTCAGTTCCAGTAAAAGAATGGACGCCGCCAGGAGATGTGCCCATGCAGGAACCGGATGACCATCATCTGTCGGAGCCAATCTACTCGCCTCCTTCTCCTGCGGACGCCGACACATTGCCCATGTCTCCTGTTATATCAACTGGACTTGCCGCAATGGGCAGATTGGTGCACGGGGCCCTAGCAGATTCGACCCCTACGTCTCCTGTCATCTCGACCCGTTATCATCGGGGACACTTCCGTCCATACAGGAAGCCTCCTCCTCGAGACTTTACAGCCAGTCAAACAATGCCTATGGACATTAGCAATCTACAGGCCACCTCCATCAAGACCAGTGCAAAAATTTCAAAGTGTTGTGACCCGCCGACCATTCAAAGTACCGCTGCGCAATGACGCGCGTCCTCTACATGCAACCGCAATGGAGGGGTATCTGTTGAGAGGCCAGACAAACGTGTGGTTCCTGAAGAGGGGCAGCAGCCTTTTCAGTAGTTGTAGGGGCAACAGTCTGGATGATTGACTGATCTGGCCCTGTAACACTAACCAAAACGGCCTTGCTGTCGCGGTACTGCAAACGGCTGAAAGCAAGGGGAAACTACCCTAGGGGATGTCGTTATCAAGAGAAAGAAAACTGGCATTCTACGGATCGGAGCATGGAATGTCAGATCCCTTAATAGGGTAGGTAGGTTAGAAAATTTAAAAAGGCAAATGGATAGGTTTAAGTTAGATATAGCGGGAATTAGTGAAGTTCAGTGGCAGGAGGAACAAGACTTTTGGTCAGGTGAATACAGGGTTATAAATACAAAATCAAATAGGGGTAATGCAGGAATAGGTTTAATAATGAATAAAGCAATAGGAATGCGGGTAAGCTACTACAAGCAGCACAGCAAATGCATTGTTGTGGCCAAGATAGACATGAAGCCCACGCCTACGACAGTAGTACAAGTTTATATGCCTACTAGCTCTGCATATGACGAAGAAATTGATGAAATGTGTGATGAGTGAAGGGAGACGAAAATTTAATAGTCATGGGTGACTGGAATTCGACAGTAGGAAAAGGAAGAGAAGGAAACGTAGTAGGAGAATATGGATTGGGGCTAAGAAATGAAAGAGGAAGCTGCCTGGTAGAATTTTGCACAGAGCATAACTTAATCATAGCTAACACTTGGTTCAAGAATCATGAAAGAAGGTTGTATACATGGAAGAACCCTGGAGATACTAAAAGGTTTCAGATAGATTATATAATGGTAAGACAGAGATTTAGGAACCAGATTTGAAATTGTAAGACATTTCCAGTGGCAGATGTGGACTCTGACCACAATCTATTGGTTATGAACTGTAGATTAAAACTGAAGAAACTGCAAAAAGGTGGGAATTTAAGGAGATGGGACCCGGATAAACTGACTAAACCAGAGGTTGTACAGAGTTTCAGGGAGAGCATAAGGGAACAATTGACAGGAATGCAGGAAAGAAATATAGTAGAAGAAGAATGGGTAACTTTGAGGAATGAAATAGTGAAGGCAGCAGAGGATCAAGTAGGTAAAAAGACGAGGGCTAGTAGAAATCCTTGGGTGAGAGAATAAATATTGAATTTAATTGATGAAAGGAGAAAATATAAAAATGCAGTAAATGAAGCAGGCAAAAAGGAATACAAACGTCTCAAAAATGAGATCAACAGGAAGTGCAAAATGGCTAAGCAGAGATGGCTAGAGGACAAATGTAAGGATGTAGAGGCTTATCTCACTAGGGGTAAGATAGATACTGCCTACAGGAAAATTAAAGAGACCTTTGGAGAAAAGAGAACCACTTGCATGAATATCAAGAGCTCAGATGGAAACCCAGTTCTAAGCAAAGAAGGGAAAGCAGAAACGTGGAAGGAGTATATAGAGGGTCTATACAAGGGTGATGTTCTTGAAGACAATTTTATGGAAATGGAAGAGGATGTAGATAAAGATGAAATGGGAGATACGATACTGCATGAAGAGTTTGACAGAGCACTGAAAGACCTAAGTCGAAACAAGGCCACGGGAGTAGACAACATTCCATTAGAACTACTGACTGCCTTGGGAGAGCCAGGCCTAACAGAACTCTACCATCTGGTGAGCAAGATGTATGAGACAGGCGAAATTCCCTCTGACTTCAAGAAGAATATAATAATTCCAATCCCAAAGAAAGCAGGTGTTGACAGATGTGAAAATTACCAAACTATTAGTTTAATAAGTCACTGCTGCAAAATACTAACGCGAATTCTTTACATATGAATGGAAAAACTGGTAGATGCTGACCTTGGGGAAGATGAGTTTGGATTCCGTAGAAATGTTGGAACACGTGAGGCAATACTGACCCTACATCTTATCTTAGAAGAAAGATTAAGGAAAGGCAAACCTACGTTTCTAGCATTTATAGACTTAGAGAAAGCTTTTGACAATGTTCACTGGAGTACTCTCTTTCAAATTCTGAAGGTGGCGGGGGTAAAATGCAGGGAGCGAAAGGCTATTTACAATTTGTACAGAAACCAGGTGGCAGTTATAAGAGTGGAGGGACATGAAAGGGAAGCAGTGGTTGGGAAGGGATTGAGACAGGGTTGTAGCCTCTCCCGGATGCTATTCAATCTGTATATTGAGGAAGCAGTAAAGGAAACAAAAGAAAAATTTGGAGTAGGTATTAAAATCCAGGGAGAAGAAATAAAAACTTTGAGGTTCGCCGATGACATTGTAATTCTGTCAGAGACAGCAAATGACTTAGAAGAGCAGTTGAACGGAATGGACAGTGTCTTGAAAGGAGGATATAAGATGAACATCAACAAAAGCAAAACGAGGATAATGGAATGTAGTCGAATTAAGTCGGGTGATGCTGAGGGAATTAGATTAGGAAATGAGACACTTAAAGTAGTAAAGGAGTTTTGCTTTTTGGGGAGCAAAATAACTGATGATGGTCGAAGTAGAGAGGATATAAAATGTAGACTGGCAATGGCAAGGAAAGCATTTCTGAAGAAGAGAAATTTGTTAACATCGAGTATAGATTTAAGTGTCAAGAAGTCGTTTCTGAAAGTATTTGTATGGAGTGTAGCCATGTATGGAAGTGAAACATGGATGATAAATAGTTTGGACAAGAAGAGAATAGAAGCTTTCGAAATGTGGTGTTACAGAAGAATGCTGAAGATTAGATGGGTAGATCACATAACTAATGAGGAGGTATTGAATAGAATTGGGGAGAAGAGGATTTTGTGGCACAACTTGACTAGAAGAAGGGATCGGTTGGTAGGACATGTTCTGAGGCATCAAGGAATCACCAATTTGGTACTGGAGGGCAGCGCGGAAGGTAAAAATCCTAGAGGGAGACCAAGAGATGAATACACTAGGCAGATTCAGAAGGATGTAGGTTGCAGTAGGTACTGGGAGATGAAGAGGCTTGCACAGGATAGAGTAGCATGGAGAGCTGCATCAAACCAGTCTCAGGACTGAAGACCACAACAACAACAACAACTCTACATGCGGCGCTGTCTGCCAGCCATGCAGCAGCCACGCCACCTAAGCAGCCAGTCAGCCAGCAGCCACTAGACTTGGACTCAGTGCTAATTTAAATGTTACTGTGTTTACATGTTTGCTTGGTCAACTTGCTCTGTGACTTACATGTGTTGTGTCATTTTGAAATATATGTGTTTAACTTGACATTATAACAATAGCTGAGGTGACTGAATATTTTAATAGCCAAGGCCTATCAGTAAATACCACAAAGTCACAATTACCGTGTTCATAGCAGACAGCTTGTGTCTCAGGTGGGTAGGAGATGTTTGTGGAATTTTGTAT